>NW_028274808.1:31064090-31367121 GCF_037043125.1 Eumetopias jubatus
TAAACTGTGATTGGTGACAGTCGGGCCACTGCTCCTCCAGCAGGGACCCAACAAGCGGCAGATCCGGGGAGACCCCCCTTCTTCCCCCAGGAGGAGTGGTGGGGGAGCTCACCACAGGGATCTGCTGGGTTTGGAGACTCCACATGGGGTCGGGTGCCAGAGATAGAAACGCTCAGTCACAGGCCGGGTGAGCACAGAGTGCGGCCGGAGACCAGGGAGACAGGAGTGATTGACTGCTTTTCTCTGGGGGCGCACTGAGAAGCGGGGCCCCGAGTTCTCAGCTCCTCCAGGGCAGAGACTGGGAGGCTGCCGTTTTCACTCTTGTCCTCCAAAGCTGTACGAAAGCTTCCAGGGAGCAAAAGCTCCCGAGAGCAAACCCGAGCAGATTATTTAGCCCGGACCAGGCAAGGGTGGGGCAATTCCACCTCCAGCAAAGACATTTGGGAACCACGGCAACAGGCCCCTCCCCCAGAAGATCAGCAAGAACAGCCAGCCAAGACCAAGTTTACCGATCAAGGAGAACGGGAGAACTCCAGCGCTAGGGGAATACTGCACATAGAATTCATGGCTTTTTTCCTATGATTCTTTAGTCTTTCAAAGTTAATTTTTTTAACTGTCTTTTTTTTTTTTTGAATTTTTCTTTTTCCCTTTTCAACTGACATCTTATCACTCCCCTTTTTAAAAAACATTTTTATTTTTCATTTTTAGAGTCATAGTCTATCCCTTCATAGTAGTTTACTCTTATTTTTGGCATTATATATATATATATATAAGTTCTCTCTTTAAAATTTTGAGATACAGTTTCTTCTAACAGATCAAAATATACCCTAAATCTCTAGTGTATGGCTTTGTTCTAATCTCCTGCCTGATCACATTCTCTCCCTTTTTTTTTTAAATCCTCTTCTTTCTTTTTTCAAACAACCTCTTATCAATTCCTTTTGTAAAATTTTTTATAATTTTCATCTTTACAGTCATATTCCATCCCTTCATCATATCAACCCTTATTTTTATACATAAATAGGTTTTTGTTTCTTTGAAATTTTGGGAGGCACTTTCTTCTAAAAGACCAAAATACACCCAAAATCTAGTGTGTGGCACTGATCTATGCACCAGCCTGATCATATTTGATCATATTTTGTTTTTTTTTGTTTTGTTCTGTTTTTATTTGTTTTTATCTATTTCTTTTGACAGAAATAGATAAAACTTTCTTTTTCTTTTTTCTTTCTTTCCCTTTCTTTCCCCCCGGCTTCAGGTCTTTTCTGATTTGTTTAGAGTATATTTTCTGGGGATGTTGTAACCCTGTTAGCATTTTGTTCTCTCATTCATCTATTCTCCTCTGAACAAAATGACAAGATGGAAAAAATTACCTCAACAAAAAGAAAAAAAGGTAGTACCGTCTGCCAGGGACCTACTCAATATGGACATTAGTATGATGTCGGACCTAGAGTTCAGAGTCATGATTTTAAAGATCCTAGCTGGGCTTGAAAAAAGCATGGAAATTATTAGAGAAACCCTCTCTGGAGAAATAAAAGAACTAAAATCTAATCAAGTCAAAATCAAAAAGGCTATTAATGAGGTGCAATAAAAAATGGGGCCACTAACTACTAGGATAAATGAGGCAGAAGAGAGAATCAGTGAGTGATATAGAAGACCAAATGATGGAAAATAAAGAAGCTGAGAAAAAGGGATAAACAGCTACTGGATCATGAGGGCAGAATTTGAGAGATAAGCGATACCATAAGACAAAACAACATTAGAATAATTGGGATCCCAGAAGAAGAAGAAAGAGAGAGAGGGGCAGAAGGTATATTGGAGCAAATTATAGCAGAGAACTTCCCTAATGTGGGGAAGGAAACAGGCATCAAAATCCAGGAGAACCCCTCTCAAAATCAATAAAACTAGATCAACACCCCAACATCTAATAGTAAAACTTACAAGTCTCAGAGACAAAGAGAAAATCCTGAAAGCAGCTCGGGAGAAGAGATCTGTAACCTACAATGGTAGAAACATTAGATTGGCAACAGACCTATCCACAGAGACCTGGCAGGCCAGAAAGGACTGGCATGAAATATTCAGAGCACTAAACAAGAAAAATATGTAGCCAAGAATACTATATCCGGCTAGGCTGTCATTGAAAATAGAAAGAGATAAAAAGCTTCCAGGACAAACAAAAACTAAAGGAATTTGCAAACATGAAACCAGCCCTACAAGAAATATTGAAAGGGGTCCTCTAAGCAAAGAGAGAGCCTAAAAGTAACATAGATCAGAAAGGAATACAGACAATATACAGTAATAGTCACCTTACAGGCAATACAATGGCACTAAATTCATATCTTTCAATAGTTACTCTGAATGTAAATGGGCTAAATGCCCCAATCAAAAGACACAGGCTATCAGATTGGATTAAAAAACAAGACCCATAGATACGCTGTCTGCAAGAGACTCACTTTAGACCCAAAGACACCCCCAGAATGCAAGTGAGGGGGTGGAAAGCCATTTACCAAGCTAATGGACACCAAAAGAAAGCTGGGGTGGCAATCCTTATATCAGACAAATTAGATTTTAAACCAAAGACTGTAATAAGAGATGAGGAAGGACACTACATCCTACTTAAAGGGTCTATCCAACAAGAAGATCTAACAATTGTAAATATCTATGCCCTTAACATGGGAGCAGCCAATTATATAAGGCAATTAATAACAAAAGCAAAGAAACACACTGACAACAATACAATAATAGTGGGGGACTTTAACACCCCCGTCACTGAAATGGACAGATCATCTCAGCAAAAGATCAACAAGGAAATAAAGACTTTAAATGACACATTGGACCAAATGGACTTCACAGACATATGCAGAACACTCCATCCCAAAGCAGTGGAATACACATTCTTCTCTAGTGCCCATGGAACATTCTCCAGAATAGATCACATCTTAGGTCACACATATTAGGTCTCAACTGGTAACAAAAGATTGGGATCATTCCCTGCATATTTTCAGACCACAATGCTTTGAAACTAGAACTCAATCAGAAGAAGAAAGTTGGAAGGAACTCAAATACATGGAAGCTAAAGAGCATCCTACTAAAGAATGAATGGGTCAACCAGGAAATTAAAGAATTTAAAAAATTCATGGAAACCAATGAAAATGAAAACACAACTGTTCAAAATCTTTGGGATGCAGCAAAGGCAGGCCTAAGAGGAAAGTATATAGCAATACAAATTTTTATCAAGAAACAAGAAAGGTCTCAAACACCTAATCCTACACCTAAAGGAGCTAGAGAAAAAACAGCAAATAAAGCCTAAACCCAGCAGGAGAAGAGAAATAATAAAGATCAGTGCAGAAATCAATAAAATAGAAACCAAAAGAATGGTAGAACAGATCAACAAAACTAGGAGCTGGTTCTTTGAAAGAATTAACAAGATTGATAAACGCCTGGCCAGACTTATCAAAAAGAAAAGAGAAATGACCCAAATCAACAAAATCATGAATGGAAAAGGAGAGATCACAACCAACACCAAAGAAATACAATTATAAGAACATATTATGAGCAACCATATGCCAGCAAATTAGATAACCTGGAAGAAATGGATGCATTCCTAGAGATGTATCAAATACCAAAACTGAACCAGGAAGAAATAGAAAACCTGAACAGACCTATAACCACTAAGGAAATTGAAGCAGTCATCAAAAATCTCCCAATAAACAAGAGCCCAGGGCCAGACGGCTTCCCAGGGGAATTCTATCAGACATTTAAAGAAGAATTAATACCTATTCTCCTGAAACTGTTCCAAAAAATAGAAATGGAAGGAAAACTTCCAAACTTGTTTTATGAGGCCAGCATTACCTTGATCCCAAAATCAGACAAAGACCACATCAAAAGGAGAATTACAGACCAATATCCCTGATGAACATGGATGCAAAAATTCTCACCAAAATACTAGCCAATAGGATCCAACAGTACATTAAAAGGATTATTCACCATGACCAAGTGGCATTTATCCCTGGGCTGCAAGGTTGGTTCAACATCTGCAAATCAATCAACGTGATACAATACATTAACAAAAGAAAGAACAAGAATCATATGATCCTTTCAATAGATGCAGAAAAAGCATTTGTCAAAGTACAGCATCCTTTCTTGATCACAACTCCTCAGACTATAAGGATAGAGGGTACCTTCCTCAATATCATAAAAGCCATCTATGAAAAACCTACAGCGAATATCATTCTCAATGGGAAAAAACTGAGAGCTTTCCCCCTAATGTCAGGAATGCGGCAGGGATGTCCACTATCACCACTGCTATTCAACATACTATTAGAAGTCCTAGCCACAGCATTCAGACAACAAAAAGAAATAAAAGGCATCCAAATCGGCAAAGAAGAAGTTAAACTCTCACTGTTTGCAGATGATGTGATACTTTATGTGGAAAACCCAAAAGACTCCACCCCAAAACTGCTAGAACTCATACTGGAATTCCGTCAAGTGGCAGGATATAAAATCAATGCACAGAAATCAGCGGCATTCCTATACACCAACAACAAGACTGAAGAGAAAGAAATTAAGGAGTCGATCCCATTTACAATTGCACCCAAAACCATAAGATACCTAGGAATAAATCTAACCAAAGAGGCAAAGGATCTGTACTCAGAAAACTATAAAATACTCATGAAAGAAATTGAGGAAGACACAAAGAAATGGAAAAACGTTCCACGCTCATGAATTGGAAGAACAAATATTGTGACGATGTCGATGCTACCTAGAGCAATCTACACATTCAATGCAATCCCCATCAAAATACCATCTACTTTTTTCAAAGACATGGAACAAATAATCCTAAAATTTGTGTGGAACCAGAAAAGACCCTGAATAGCCAGAGGACTGTTGAAAAGTAAAAGCAAAGCTGGCGGCATCACAATTCCAGACTTTAAGCTCCATTACAAAGCTGTCATCATCAAGACAGTATGGTACAGGCACAAAAACAAACACATAGATCAATGGAACAGAATAAAGAGCCCCAAAATGGACCCTCAACTCTATGGTCAACTAATCTTTGACAAAGCAGGAAAGAATGTCCAATGGAAAAAAGACAGTCTCTTCAGCAAATGGTGTTGGGAAAATTGGATAGGCACATGCAGAAGAATGAAACTGGACCATTTCCTTACACCACACACAAAAATAGACTCCAAATGGTTGAAAGACCTAAATGTGAGACAAGAGTCCATCAAAATCCTAAAGGAGAACACAGGCAGCAACCTCTTCAACCTCAGCCGCAGCAACTTCTTAAAAACGTTGCCAATGGCAAGGGAAGCAAAGGCAAAATTGAACTATTGGGATTTCATCAAGATAAAAAGCTTTTGCAGAGCAAAAGAAACAGTCAACAAAACTGAAAGACAACTGACAGAATGGGAGAAGATATTTGCAAATGACATATCAGATAAAGGGCTAGTATCCAAAATCTATAAAGAACTTATCAAACTCGACACTCAAAGAAGAAATAATCCAATGAAGAAATGGGCAGAAGACATGAACAGACAGTTTTCCAAAGAGGACATCCAAATGCCAACACACACATGAAAAAGTGCTCAACATCGCTCAGCATCAGGGAAATCCAAATCAAAACCTCATTGAGATACTACCTCACACCAGTCCGAATGGCTAAAATTAACAAGTCAGGAAACGACAGATGTTGGCAGGGATGCGGAGAAAGGAGAACCCTCCTACACTGTTGGTGGGAATGCAAGCTGGTGCAACCACTCTGGGAAACGGTATGGAGGTTCCTCAAAAAGTTGAAAATAGAGCTTCCCTACGACCCAGCAATTGCACTACTGGGTATTTACCCCAAAGATACCAATGTAGGGATCCGAAGGGGTACGTGCACCCCGATGTTTATAGCAGCAATGTCCACAATAGCCAAAGTGTGGAAAAAGCCAGGATGTCCATTGACAGATGAATGGATAAAGAAAAAGTGGCATATATATACACAATGGAATATTATGCAGCCATCAAAAGGAATGAGATCTTGCCATTTGCAATGACATGGATGGAACTGTAGAGTGTTATGCTGAGTGAAATAAGTCAATCAGAGAAAGACATGTATCATATGACCTCACTGATATGAGGAATTCTTAATCTCAGGAAACAAACTGAGGGTTGCTGGAGTGGGGGTGGGGTGGGAGGGATGGGGTGGCTGGGTGATAGACATTGGGGAGGGTATGGGCTATGGTGAGCACTGTGAATTGTGTAAGACTGTTGAATCAAAGACCTGTACTTCTGAAACAAATAAGACATTATATGTTTTTTTAAAAAAAAGAAGATAGCAGGAGGGGAAGAATGAAGGGGGGAAATCGGAGGGGGAGATGAACCATGAGAGACTGTCAGCTCTGAGAAACAAACTGAGGGTTCTAGAGGGGAGGGGGTGGGGGGATGGGTTAGCCTGGTGATGGGTATTAAAGAGGGCACGTTCTGCATGGAACACTGGGTGTTATGCACAAACAATGAATCATGGAACACTACCTCAAAAACTAATGATGTAATGTATGGTGATTAACATAACAATAAAAAATTAAAAAAAAAGAATAAAAGATTAGTTTCTAGGGAAGGAATTTCTGTAACTGAATCCAAATTATATCTTGAAAATAATAAATCCAAATGGAATTAGTTTTGAAACTGTTTTTAATATGATTGGAAACGAAATGATCTTGGGACACCTGGGGCCTCAGTTAAGTGTCTGCCTTCAGCTCAGGTCATGATCTCAGGGTCCTGGGATGAAGCCCCGTGTCAGGCTCTGTGCTCAGTGGGGTAACATCTTATATAGTTAAAATAATAGTATATATCAAAACCAGGAAATCGACATTGGTACAGATCATAAAGCTTATGCAAATTTCACTAGTTTTACATACACTCATTTGTGTGTATGTCTGTATAGTTCTATGCAGTTTTATCACACGCATACATTTGTTTAACCACCACCATAATCAAGATATGAAATTGTGCCATCACCCCTAGGATCCCTGGTGTTACCCCTTATAGCCACCCCCATGACCCTCCAAGGCATCATCCCTAACCCCTGACAACCACTTCTCTGTTCTCTATAATATTGTCATTTTAAGACTGTTATGTAAATTCAATCATATAGTATTTAGCCTTTTGAGATTGATGTCTTTTTTACTCATCATAATGCCCTTGAGATCCATTAAAATTGTTACATATATGAATCGTTCATTCTTTTTTATTGCTGTGTAATATTGCCATGATGAAGCTACAACACTCTTTGACCATTCACCTGTTTAAGAACATTTTGGTTGTTTCTAGTTTTTGACTATTCCAAATAAAGCTTCTATGAACATTTGTGTGTAGTTTTTTTTTCCTTTTGATATAAGTTTTCATTTCTTTGGGATAAATGCTTAAGAGTTGGGTCATAGAGTAAATAATGCTTAGTATATAAGAAATTGCCAAACTATTTTCCAGAGTCGTTGAGCCATTTTACAGTCCCATTGGCAATGCATGAGTGATTTCATTTTTCTGCATCTTCACCAGCATTGGGTATTATCACTATTTTTCATTTTAACAGTTCTCATAACTTCTTAGTGATCTATTATTGGGTTTTAATTTGTATTTCCCTAATGGCTAATGATATTGGACATGTTTTCACGTGCTTATTTGCATCTGAATATCCTTCTCAGGCTATGTACTATGCTCATTGTCTATTTGGATTATTTATTGTTGAGTTTTGAGAGTTCTTTATATAGTTTAGGTATAAAGCCTTGGTTGGATATGTAGTTTACCAATATTTTTTCCCACTCTGTAGCTTATCTTGTCATCTTCTTTATAGCCGCCACACCCCCACCAAGTAAAAGTTTTTAATTTTAATAAGGTTCAATTTGTCAGTTTTTCCTTTGATGGATTATGCTTTTGTGTCAAATGAAGTAATCTTTACAGGATGGTGGGAGTTGGCTGTGGGTAGTGGTATGGAAGGAACATAGGGGTTAACCCCAAAAACACTGAACGGCAAAGCGTCCCTTTTATTTTCCCTGCAAGAAGTGTGGTCTTATGCCTTGTTTTAGCAGCAAGCCATGGGGGAGGGGAGTGCACATGGATCCCTGGACATGACTTGAGGGTACAGTAAAGGAGATGGAGGCGGGGTGTCAGCCGTGTGGGCACAGAATAAAACCCTCAGGAGCCAAGAGCTATCTTTGAGAATTAATGGACTGCTTTCTTCCAGCCTATTCAAATAATCCAGCTCATTTCATGTGAGATAAATTACAGGACCTTCCTACCCTGGTTCCCCGGGGATGACATTTCTGTGATTCATGGCACTCGCCCCCTAGGACCCTGAGGCGGGGACAGGGCCTGCCTTACTGACTGATGACTGTGGCCTGCTGACCTCGCTGCAAGGATGCTGCTCAAGGAGTGGTTCGGGGGGGGGGGGGCGCGAATTCGAATAAAGCCCACAAGACAGGCTGGGAGCGTGCCACTGAAGAGGCATGCTCTTAAGGACCACTGACAGGTTAAACCCCATCATCACTGTTGCACATTCTGAGGGGCCCGGCAGGACTTAAGCAAATGCCCCAAATGACCTGAGTCTAGCTTTGTTGTGTTTGGTATTGCTGGTAATTCTGTTGTGTAGGTCTTGAGGCCATGGGGGTTGTTTTGCAAGAGAATGCTGGATATAAGCTAGAAATGATGTGGTCTGCCAGAAATGGAGTCTAGAACATGATCTTGCATGGACAGAAGATTCTACAGGGGTGTGTGTGTATCTGGTCCTTTGAATGATGGAGATTCATGGGAATTAACCATAAAACAGCACCCCTCACCCCTCATCCCTTTAAACCTATTCACAAGAGCTGCTTTTCCTGCCGCCAAATAACAACTCTGACTTTCCTGGTTCACTCTTCAGTAGTATAAAATCCAACCATTACTTGAAATAACAAACAGCCTAGTTTCAGAAAGTAGAATGGGTACTGCCTCAGTGTAACCCTAAGTCCATTCTGCCTCTTGGTTAAGATTTCTCCCACCACCTCCAGCTCCAGCTGGGTTCCGGCATGAAGACAGGTGTGTGGTCCACTTCTCCTCTGTTTCTTGCTTCTATCTGGGTTATTTCTGACCCCTCCAGGTTAGAGACGAGAGGGCAGGGGGAAGGACCAGGGGAGCAGAATATTATTTAATGGGCGCTGTAGGAAGCTGGCTTCAAGCTCTCTAAACTTGACGGATATTTAAACTAGAATTTTCCTCTCTTACGCTACTCTGGTGAGTCCTCTGGAGGCTCCTTACCTCCCAGTTGAACAGTTAGCAGTTGTCCCCTTCTTGCAGCCAGAGAGACCTGTATCCTGCCTGGTCACTTACTCCCCTCACAGTGTTTGGGAATTTGGCAGTACTTTTAGCTAGCCTCTCTCTAGTACAGATGCTCCTAGCTTTCCTGCCTTTTTTCCTTTGTCTGTTATATAATAACAGCAGACATTTATGGAGACCTTACTGTGTATAAGGCACGGACAGAAGAGCTTTACGTGCTTTACTTCCTCCCAAATCAGAGAAGGATGTACAATGATTATTTTGCTCTTGAGGAAACTAACACTTGGAGAAAGAGAAAAGTTTAATATTGTGGAGCTGGTAGCTAGCAAAATTAAAAAAAAAAAGTTGACTTCAAGGCTGCCTGGCTTTTAAACTCTGCATTGTTCTGCCTCATCCCTTAAGTTGGGTTTTGCTTTGTTTGGAAGAACAATTTCAAGCCACGCTTTGTTCTTACCTAGGTCCCTGTATTTTGATGGAAGGAATGAGTTGATTCATTGGAAACACTGACAAAACTTTTCCCCTTAAATCATCAGCTCTTCACCCCATACCTCTAGCACCCGGAGGCATGTTTTCTTCACCCCCTTTGGGCCACTTAATTACATTCTCTCTTCTTTGCGAGGAAACCTGACATGTAATTATTTTCATGATTAACACTCTTGTGAAGCTAATTGTAATTATGCCTTATAATCACAGTTATGCTCGTCAATTACTCATTCCTGCCTCACTTGAAGGTTTTTCTTTTTCTTTTTTTTTTTTTATACCAACTGCTTTTTATTATCGAGTTTCAGAAACCTTTCACAAGATGGTAAAAAAAAGGGGGGGGGGAGGACTTTACAACCACAGCTAATGTTTTTTTTTTTTTTTCCATTGTTCCCAGTCAGCTCCAAACCCATTGTGTGCAAAGCCCATTTTTCCATGCATCTAAATGATAGATACAGGCTATGAAATTCTTTATTCTATTTGTAGCAGCTTACGCAGGTGCAGCCAAACACAAGGCTTCAGGACAAATTGTACACAGACTTTACAATGTGGGATTTGGATTTAAAATATGGAACATAAAATCTACACAAAACTGATAAAAATCAAGCACAGATACCAGGACTGAAACTTATAACCCATGTGTGAAAGGGAGTCTTGTTTCCTTTCAAGTGCTTTATTCTGCTACAGAACAGTCAAAATGAAGATGTAAAGCTTTGTGGTTAGTTTAAATTATACACTCTGTAGATAACTATACCAATTTTAAAAGTTACACATAGACCAACAGATGCCCATCAGTTCATCTGGACTGACCAGACACTCCAGCTGGATCGCTGAAAGCAAACCCGGCAAAGGTGGAAAGAAAATCCACCTGTGCAATCTGTCTGCAGAGTTTACTGATGGGCACATTGCATTCCTGGCCCATGATGGCTGCTGCTTTCTTCATCAGAGCTATCATTATAGGCTTCACACCTCTGACCACCTCCTGAGCCCCGAGTGCTATCAAATTCTTGAAGCTCTACCTCCTCTGGGTCTCCAATTACGTTTGGAACTTCTGGTCTAGATGGCAGAAGATCTTCTAGCTCAGAAAGCTTGTCTGGGCTGATCCAGTTGTTTTCAGGAAACTGCACATCAAACTTTATGTAGAGATCACCTTTTTCAAAGGGATTACGATATTGTGGCATTCCTTCCCCTCGAACTACACGGACACATCCTGGTTCAATTACTTTTCCGGGGGGCTATTTCACCACAATCTGACGTCCATCAAGGTGCTTAAATGTGAACTGAAATCCACATAGAGCTTCAACAAGTCCTATCTTATATGTCATGTGCAAGTCATTCCCATCTCTCTGGAACACCTCATGTTCCTTCTCTTGTAGCAAAAGAACAATGTCTCCTGGTTCCACTCCTGGGGCCTGATCTGCTTCCCCAGTGAATGTAATTCTCTGTCCATGTTTCATGCCTTTGTCTACGTGGACTTCAAGAATCTTGACTTCTTTAATCATCTTCTTCCCATCACATTTTTTACAGCTGTCCTTTTCATTAATTACCTCTCCTTCTCCATTACAGTCAGAACACACAGACTGCATCTGTTGTACCATTCCTGGAGCCAGCTGTCTGATCATGATGTGTACACCTCGACCCCGACAAGCACTACACTTCTGAACAGCTCCAGACTTTCCACCTTGGCCACTGCATGCACTACAGAGTACATTCTTGCTAAGTTGTAGTTTGGTTGTCTTGCCATTATACAGATCTTCTAAAGACACTTTAAGTGGATGCATCATGTCTTCTCCTCTTCTTCTGCCATTTCGACTTCTACTCTGATTGCCCATGAAGCCGAACAATCCCCCACCAAAAATGTGAGAGAAAATATCATCCATGCCACCACCTCCACCTCTACCTTCCCGAAGACCTTGTTCTCCATATCTGTCATATAATTCACGCTTCTCAGGATTTGACAGTACTTCATATGCAAAACTGATTTCTTTGAATTTGTCACCAGCATTTGGATTCTTATCAGGATGGTATTCCTTGGCTAACTTTCTGTATGCCTTCTTCAGCTCGTTCTCGCTGGCGCTGGGCGGGATGCCCAGGATGTTGTATAGCTTGGTGTCGGCCATGTTTGCCATGGCGGCCGGCCTGGCAGCGCTTAGGGAAGAAGGCGACGGAGCGGACGGAGCACAGCCAGACCCACAGCCACTTGAAGGTTTTTCTTTATCCCAGCTTCACCAAGCTGATGGAGCGAATGTGCCTGCTTCTATACTCCCCCCGCCCCCCCCAACACCCCACGTAATGTTAGGCCTTATTCTAGGCCTCAGGCCACGCTGCTCTCACCTTGAAGTGGGACGTTACCCTGCTGTCAGATGAAGAGGTAGGAGCATGGGCCTTGGTGGTGGACTGTGCAGGTTTGAGCTTTTGGATCATGGGAAAGTCACATAACATTACTGTGCCTTGATTTCCCCATCTGCAAATGGGAATAATGTGCGCCTTCTTCATCAGGTTGTGGTGAATATGAATCCTCTTCTGCCTTGTCTCTACTGCACTTGGCTCAGTGTCCAGCCCACTCCATAAGGCTCAGAACATTCATCCAGTCTTCTGAGCAAGTCTTCTCTGGCTTTGATCCTTGAGTGAGCTCTCTAGGGTCTCGGGGATAACTACACTTTCTCTGCTTCCTAAGACGCTTAAAGAAAATGATGTGGCCTAATATAGTTCTAGATTGCAGAACTCAAATTCTGGTGGCAGGCCACGCAGGCCTCCATAAAGAAGAGCCAAGTATAGTCTAGAGGCCCTAGTGCCTCTCTCCCTCTCACCCCCCCTCCCTCTGAGTCCAGGGCCATTTGACTACTTAAATCATCAGCACCACACACTGTTCACTTTTCCTCAAATATGCTTAGTCCTGGGCTGCAGCCTGAACAACCTCAGGGGCCTCAATTCTATATTGTGCTTCATGAGTTTCAAGACATGTGGAGTTGACAGGCAGCCTGGATGCTGCCCTTTTCTTCAGGCCTAAGTGCCTGTTTCAGGGATGCTCTCCATCATCTCTGTCTATCAGAAGCTCTAAATTCATGAATTCATTTTATTCTTCAAGCCCCAGATGTTCCCATTAAACTCTCTTTTATTCTCTCAGCAGGACATGATATTGTCCTTCTTTTGTGCCTTTATTTATGGTCTGTTCCAGTCTTGGACACTTATTCATCATGTTTCATGTATCTTTTGTTGCTGATTATACTTTTATAAATGCAAACCTCATCATCTGCCTAAGATGTGAGACTGGTACATGGTGGGCACTGGATGTACTGTTGATGATTAATCTCCTAAAAACAGTGTGTCTACTCCTGAGGTCTGGTGGGATAGTGTACATGGTACTGGAGGAGGAGGAGGAACAGGGCCCAAGATTTCTGACAGGTAATGTCTCCTGGCTCCTATTTTTGGTCCAGCTGCTGAGCTCTGCTTGGATCTTGCTCTCTGATGGAGAGAAGCTGATCCTGGCCTAGGTCTTAATTTCTGACCTCAGATCTGAGTCACATGAACAAGACCCTGATCCTGGAGAGTTAAGTACCAGGTTTTGCTGTGAATTGCCCTCTGGAAAAGCAGAAAAAGTAAAAGAAACTAACATGCACCAAGTACCTTCTATACACATCCTATGACAACCATTAGCACCTTACACATTGTATCTCTCTGTTGCAGACGTAGTGCGCAGCTCGTACAGGGGCATTCTCCAGGAAGCGGGCTCTAGGCTGGAGACTGGCATGTGGGATATTTATTGGGATGAGTTCCTAGGTTTAATACCCATGGGGAAAGGAAGGAGGCAGGCGTTGGGTAGAGGGAGAAGCTGGGTTGCTGTGTAGTCACAACAAAGTCTTCGGTCAGCCCAAACATGTTTCTAGTCTTCCTTGAACCCATGGCCTTCATCTCTGAAAATCACTTCTCATATTGTCAGGTCCCAGTGCCATGTTTTACTCTGATGCCTTTCTCCTGACCGTGGATGAGGGGACCAGGGGTAGATCCTGGACCCAAGTTGGGCCCATCAGCTCTTCTTTCCTGATACTGACATGCTGGGTGCCAGTTGGTTGGAGTGCTGGCAGTCATTTTATGCCATATGCATGGAGATGTTGGGAAAGCCAGTTTGGACAGCATGTTAACTATAGCTAATGATACTAGTATATATTTGAAAGTTGCTGAGAGAATAGATCTTAAAAGTTCTCATTACAAGAGAAAACATATTTGAAACTAAGTGTGGTGGTAGATGTTAATAGCTTTGTGGTGGTGATCATTTCACAATACGTACCAATACCGATTCATTATGTTGTACACCTGAAGCTAAGATAATATTATATGCCAATGATATCTCAAAAAATCAAAAATTAAAAAAAAGAAAGACAAACATAACGATTCTTAATCTTATCAGTGATAAGAGGAATGGAAATTAGATTGAAAAACCAGTTTTCACCTATGAGAATGACCACTCTTTAAAAGAATAACAGTATTTGGGATTGGTAATGGTATTGAGAAATAGTGCACAGTTAGATTACAAAATTGATTACAAAATGATGACAAAATTCTGGAGAGCAATTTTACACCATGTCACTAAAGTCTGAGGTAAGAACTTCTAGAAATCTCATTAAGCCCCCCAAAAACCAGTCTGTAAAGAGACGCAGTCATGAAAACTCATAATGCATGAGGTAAAAGGAGGTGAAGTGACAAAATGCCTGGATCCCTGAGGACTTCACGTTTCTTGGTCCTCTTTGCACATGAGGCCTGATTGCACATCCTGCCCTTGGGTTCTGTAAAATAGCCTGGTGTTCTCTCCCTTTCCTTGAATCAAAGATGGCTTCTGGTTACTTGCAAAGAAAAGAGCATTGAGTAAGAGTACAGATGATGACACTGAGGTTCAGAGAGGTCAAAGAACTTACCCAAAATCACACAGCAAATTAGTAACAGAACAAGGATTGAAACTCAGTTTTTTTTTTTCCAGCAGAAAATATTTTTTTTCTGTTTTGCAGTGTTACAAATTTAAAATTAACTAAAATAAAGTTGAAGATTATTTTATTCATTTACATTTGTTATATCTTCCAATGTTTTAAAGCAAATTCACTTTTATCATTTCAGTGGATTTGATCAATATAACAAACTTGGGTATAGGCAGAGTAGATATTATCATCTTCATTTTGCAGATAAGGAAGCTGAAGCCTGGGTCAGGGTCAAAGTCAGAGAGGGAGAGAGGCTGAATTTCAGAGATGAGTCCAACACATCTAGTTTTGTCCTCAATATTCTTCTCTCTGCCGGAGTAGAGTTGGCTCAAAAGGAGCAGAAGCCAAAAGGCTTTGTTAGTTGTTGGCTCCTGTGGAGTTGGAGGTAGGTGGAACTTTCCAGCTGAAGAACCATGAAATGCTGAGAACTGGAAGAAGTCAGGTTCTGAATGCTGTGACGATCAGGAACAAACACCAAATCCTAGGACCAGAGGGAGCCCCTTGGATCTTATAGATCTAAGAAATTGAAGAAGAGGTTGGAGCAAACACGAGGAGACCCCTAGGTCTGTGTGGTTTCCTATCTACTGAGGGTGACTGCCATGCTTATTAAGGTCAACCTAAAGAACCAGAGGCAGGGGGATAGTATCATGTGACACAAGGTTGGCTGGTTCTGTATAGTTTTTCCCATTCAGTATTGAATTCTCTTTCAGAATGAGGCCAGGTATAAATAAATAATAAACAGACAAGGAAAGAAGGAGTGCCTCAGGCTAATGTGAAGTTTCATGTAATCACTCTCAGTTCTTTGATTCTGAGCTATTTTATCTTTGGAGTTTTGAAAATAGATCTAATATAGACTACAGATACTTTGAACTCAGTAAGTCATATGTTTTAAGATAGGAATAGAGATGCAATTTTCTTTCTGAAAATTTTCAACTAGTGGAGCTCAATCTCTACCTATTCCAGATATACATTTGGCAGTCAAATGCCAGAATTCTGTTGATGATATTCCACTGGTGCATGAGTAAACTCTTTGTCATTAGCTAACAAATTCCTACATGTGTTTCTCCGTTGGAGAGTAGAGTAACCATGGTTAACTGGCTAGTTTGGATCATTTTATTCTAATATTTCCATGTCCACTCTCTATTCTTCTGTTAACTTGATGACAACAGCAGATTGGTCATCTTAAAGTCAAATGGATTTTTCTGGGGATATACAATGGAATCTTATGCATAATTTTTTTTGAGAAGGTAAATATGGATCTTCAAGAGATTCAAAAGAGAGGTGGTTGTATGTGTTGTCCACCTTAAGAGTATAACAGCCAGTTATTTTGCCAGCAACATGGGTTTATTGGGGAATAGAAGAGGAATTGCAATTAGGGACATGCAAGCTATGGCAAACCATAGTTAGTCTGGAGATCAAAGGAGAGAATTGTTACTTTATAGAAAAAGAGGAAGTTAGGATGGGCTGCTTTGAAGGGAAATCCACTGGAGCAAAGCAAGAACTCTGGGGAATGATGGTTTCTTATTGGTTGAGTAGTGGTATTTTCATATTGGCTGAGCTTGTTGCTGGGCAAGGAGGCAAGGTAGGACTCTTCCCATTGGGTCTGCAATTGACAAAGAGTGGTAGTGTGTGAGAGCTCCCCTTTCTGGCTTCCTGACTCCATTTAAAATAAGGTTTCCTTCATCCAGTTTCACAGTGTGCATGTCAGAGTGTGTATACACCCACAACTGTGTGTGTGGGTTTATGGGAAGAGGTGAGGAACATATGGGTATGGTGGATATAAGGTGGTAAAATGCCTAGTTTAAATTTTTCCATTCTTTTCAACTAAACAAAGACAATTAAAAAAATTACTCCTGTTGTTCTAGATTATTTATTTATTTATTTATTTTTATTTTTTTAAGATTTTATTTATTTATTCATGAGGGACAGAGAGAGAGAGAGAGAGAGAGAGAGAGGCAGAGGGAGAAGCAGGCTCCCAAGCAGCAGGGAGCCTGATGCGGGACTCCATCCCAGGACCCTGGGACCATGACCCGAGCTGAAGGCAGATGCTCAACCATCTGAGCCACTCAGGCGCCCTGTTCTAGATTTTTTTAAAAAGTATTTATTTATTTATTTGTCAGAGAGAGAGAGCACAAGCAGGGGGAGCTGCAGGCAGAGGGAGAAGCAGGCTCCCTGCTGAGCAAGGAGCCTGATGTGGGGCTCGATCCCAGGACCCTGCTATCATGACCTGAGCCAGAGACAGACGCTTAACTGAATGAGCCACCCAGGCATCCCTGTTGTCCTAGATTTCACTGGAACTTCCCAACCCCTCAGCTCCATCAGAGAGCACTGGGGGCAAGGCTATAGTTGCAAAAGGATTCTATAACCTATTCTGCAGAAGACAGAGTCCCTTCCAGATGAATAAATACAGAACAGTCTTCCAACTCTGAGGTGACTGTTTTATAGGAAACTGTTTTGAGTGCTAATGTGAACCACAAGTATTAATCTGGACTCTTCATTTCACTGACATACTTCACAGTCTATGTGATTTCCTGCTGTGGCATTTGTGACTGTGGAAAGCACTCAGTGTCCTGATGCTCCCCCTTGACAAGCCCACCAAGCAGTGGTGGCACTGACTTGGTCTCTCCCTGGACCCACTGTCCTAGTGATGTCACTAGGACTGGCTGCCTTCCTACCGGAAATAGCTTCTTGTACTTTACTGGCCTGGTCTGGATGGATCAGAATTTATAAGTTAGAGTTAGAAGGCATATTAAGGACTTATTTCTATAAAAGTGAAAATGCAGACTCAGAAAAATGAAGCCATTTGGCCAACTGTAGAGTTATTGGCAGAGGGGAAATTAGAACCCAGGGTACGTGACTCTTAAACCTAGAGCTATTTCCATTGTGGTGATTCCATGTATATAATGATTAGCTGTTCAGATCCTTGTATTGATCAAACACATAAGCTATTCACAGAATTTTTCAACTCATACTCAATATTCTTCCATATGCTATTCAAGGAGATTAGGGACAGAGCATCTCTTGATTTCACATGGGATTATTGAACATTTAAGAAATGTAAGTAGCAATGCTTAAGTCAGTGACTTGGATGAGTGGTTTTCAAACAAACACTTTGAGGAATGCCCTGTTTTGGTTCTGAATTTGGAATTCCAACCCCTGATATATATCGGTAGATTTGTGGGTAATAGGCACATACCAAAGTTGCTCTTGCAGCCTCCTCCAGATTGGCAAGGTAGGAAGTGAGCTTGTTAAATATTTATTCACTGGTTAATGCTACTTACTGTGTTGGGTATTTGGATATATGGAAAAGAAACTTTTGCAAAAATGATGAAAGGAAATTGCTGACATAGAGGAGAAAATTCTCATATAATCAAAATTTTTTAGATTTTTAGAATTTAGAAATTTGGCCATAGTTTGTCAAGAAACTGATGGAAAGTGTCTCTCTTCTGGAGATTTTAGAAAGAAGATAGTCATCTTTGTTGTTAGCTTAAGAACTGGAATTCTTTTAAGTAGAAAAATAAAATAATTGTCCTGTCAGTTTCCAGTAACACAACCAGGTTCCAGTGCTTATTTTTTTCTTATTTCTGATTGTCCATTTTTAAGCCAATGTCCAATTCATAATATAATCAACCATCAAATTCCATGAGGCTGTCTATACCAAGAGGTTGTTTTAAATCCTGAAATCATACTGGACAAGAGACTGCTCCTGGTGTCTTCCATATCTTTTTGGTTACTTTGCACCTATCAGCCGAGAGGCAACATGCCAGGAAGAAGGCTTAATACCTCAAATTCACTGCAATAAAAAGATTCTTCAATGAGGAGGTGGCATGACTCAAGACTTCCCTTCTCCCTAGATGAACACTATTTAACAAGTGCTCTAAGTTGACCCCCAATGAAAGAATCAGATCGATTGAGTATATCTACACTTCTTCATACCTTTGATGAAGATTTTCTGCAAAATTATAGAGACGTAGAAGAGAATGAAAGTTCCTGCACCACAATTCCACCACCCAGACATTTTTAATAGTAGCATTAAATTCATCTTTCTGTTCATATGCATTGTACTCACAGATGGAGAGAAAGGAATAAGATCATCAAATAGAATCAGATCAATAAGTTGCTTTTGGCACAATGTATTAACTTTAGTTTTATATCAAGTCAACAGAAAAAAAAACAAGTGGGTTTATAGGAAGTGCTGAACTCACATGAATGTTTCTCTACCTCTAGAGTTTTTAGTTTTTAAAAAGTTCTTTTCAAGGTTATGAGAAAAGACTAGGAAAAATTAAGAAATGGAAATCCTTGTATGTGTTTTATAGCTCTGTGCTTCCAGTTTTGACAGTATTGAGGGACATCTTGCTATGAAGATGGAGAAATTAGCACCCTGAACAGCTCTCCCCTTGCTCCCCTCCCCACTCACAACTACTATTTTTACTGTGTCAGTGTTTATAAACATCCACATTCTGTTCTGTAACCATCATTTTCACAGATATTGAATCAAGTCCTATTTTTAAGAGCTTTCAAATTCTAAAGTTTGTAGCACATTTCTCAATGACATCCCTCTCCCCGCCCCCCCCCCCCCCCATCAGACATCGCTGTCTTGGAGCCAACCCTGATCTAGCTCCCTCCCAGTCTCCTACCTCCTGCTTCCCTTCATCCCTCTCCTGGGTTAGAGTTAGTACTGCCTGGACCAGAAGACATCTTCTTTCTTGGTTTATTCCATGTATTTGAGGGATATCTACTTGACTAACTTGCTGAGAACATCTTATTTTATGAGAATCGATACATTAAAAATATTTGTGGGTCGTTGCATTTGGTAAAATCTGAAGGTTGACAACAAATATGGGTACAGATTTTAAAAACCCTGAAATAATTGAGGAGTTGAAACATTCTATTTAAAAATATCTTTTATTTTCTTTAAAACATGTTCTTTATATACAATTTAGAAAGCGTAGACAAACAAAAAGGAACAGTAAGTCTCTCCCACAATCACACTACCAGAGTAGGAATTGTTAAAATTTTAGTAATTTGGTTATTTTGTATTCTTATAGTCTCTTTATTCACAGAAAAATACCTATTTATCTTTAAAAATAAAGATATAATTATACTATAATATTATTTGTAACCTGATTTTGGTCGACTGATTTTTTAAACTTAACGTTATTGTTTTAAGTAACTGTAGCCTTTTTTTTTTTAAAGATTTTACTTATTTATTTAATTGACAGAGAGAGAGAGAGAGACAGGGAGAGAGGGAACACAAGCAGGGGGAGTGGGAGAGGGAGAAGCCGCTTCCCACCGAGCAGGGAACCCGATGCGGGGCTCGATCCCAGGACCCTGGGATCATGACCTGAGCCGAAGGCAGTTGCTTAACCAACTGAGCCACCCAGGTGCCCCAAGTGTAGCCATTTTAAAACCGATTCAGAATATGTCAGAATCAAGGTGGTCAGGAATAACATTATTATCATGTAATATAATATTTTTATTTTATTTATTTATATTTTTAAAGATTTTATTTATTTGTTAAAGAGAGAGAGAGAGAGAGAAAGTGCACAAGCAGGGGGAGCAGCAGAGGCAGAGGGAGAAGCAGGCTTCCCGCTGAGCAGTGACCCCGATGTGGGACCCGATCCCAGGACCCTGGGATCCTGACCTGAGCCGAAGGCAGACGCTTAACCAACTGAGCCACACAGGTGTCCATAATATTTTTATTTTAAATAAGTTCAAGAATTTTACCTATACTATTAAGTTTATTAAACATACATTCTCATACACTCCCCCCCAAAAAACCATGGAGTTTTCTTTTTCTTTTCAGAACACAAGAATTGAGACAGACAATGATGTATACAAGACAGTAATGGTGATGGTTAATTTTATATGCCAGCTTGACTGGGACATGGGGAGCCCAGATGAAACATTATTTCTGGGTGTATATGTGAGGGTATCTTTGATGAGATTAGCCTTTGAATCAGTAAAGTAGATTGTCCTCCCCACTGTGGGTAGGTGTTCAACCCATTGAAGACCTGAATAGAACAAAAAGGGAGGAAGGGAGAGTTCATTCTGCTTTACTGCATGATCTGAGACATCAGTTTTCTGCCCTTGGACTGAGATTTACACCATCTGTGCTCCTGGTTCTTGGATCTTTGGATTTATACCACTGGCTTTCCTGGGTCTCCAGCTTGCTGATGGTGGATCATGGGACTTAGTCTCCATAAGCAAGTGAGCCAATTCTTCTCTCTCTCTATCTGTATATCTATATCTCTCTCTCTCTCTCTCTCTCTATCTATCTATCTATCTATCTATCTATCTATCTATCTATATAGATAGATAGATATATAGTATACATATTAGATATGTTTAATGTATATAAGTAATTGAGTAATATATGCAGATGGAGCATAAATCAAAACATAAAAATTGCATGTTGAACAATCTCTATTCTATTAATGTTCCCGTTACCTAGTTTCCATCTTCTCCAAATGTAAACATCTATTTTTATCCCCCTGACATTTGACATTTTACACAAAAGGTAGCATACCATATATAGTCTTTTGGACCTTGTTTTTGTCACAAAACAATGTATTTTGGAAGTCTTTTGGAAGAAGAGAGCTTCTTCATTCTACATTACACTGCAGAGTATTCTATTACACAAATGTGCCACAAATTACTTAAACAGTCCCCCATTGAAGGACTCCTAGGTTATTCCAACTTGTTGTTATTATAGACAATTCTGGAAAAAAATTAAGATACAAAAGATTGTACACAAACCATTCAGAACATATGCAAATGTATCTAGGAGCAATTCCCAGAAACGAAGTTGCTGAGTCAAAGGATAAATGCATTTGTCATTTTGATGGTTCTTGCCAGTTGCCCTCCACAGTGGTTGAACAAATTTATATTCCCTCTAGCATAGTATGGAAATGTATGTTTCCCCAAAACTCTTGCTACTGGGTATGTTCACTTTTTTTTTTGCAGCTTTCTTAGGATGAATGAAATGAGCATATTTCTGTATGTTAAGGGCCACTTGTGTTTTCAGTGAACTGTTAAAGTCCTTTGCCATTTTCATCTGGATTGTCAGTCATTAGGTACTCATTAAAGTATTTAATTATCTTAATTATACAACTAAAAAAAAAGAAAATGCAAAAACACCCCAAAATATAAAATCATCCTAAATGACAATACTCTGAATTTTTGCTGTGTAAGTTTTAGACCTATCTCTCTCTAGATATACATTATTTTATTTATTTATTTATTTGAGAGAGAGAGGGAGGCAGAGGGAGAGGGAGAAATAGGATCTTAAGCAGAGTCCACACCCAGCATGGGGCCTGATGTGGGGCTCGATCTCTGAGGGGCACCACCCTGAGATCATGACATGAGCCAAAATCAAGAGTTGGATGCTTAGCTACCCAGGCACCCCCTATATACACTTATTTTTATAATACAGTATCATGTCACAATATGATTAGGCAATCTGTTTTTTAACATATCATGTACAATTACAATAGAAAAGTTCCTACATTGAGGAAGCATTGGATGCTTGGAGCTAGAGGGATAAGGTAAGTCCAGATCCACAGGAAATGGAAATTTTTCAGCCACAAAGGAGATCAAGAACAAACACCAAGGCTGGAGACTCAGAAGTAGGAGCAATGACAGGGTCTTGGAGGTGAGGTAAGATTTCAAAGAGGAGATTTGGGCAAGTACAGGTTAGACCAAGTAATGGAGAGGGGAGATCCTCGGTTGGATAGTTGTGGGTTAATCAGCACTGGGCTGTGGGTTAATCAGCACTGGGCTCAATGATGTGCAGACTTTCACCTGGGTCAGGTCCCTATCCAAAGGGAAGAGGCAGCGATGAAATGGGCTTGGTTTGGGTCAAGATTTCCAAATCTGCCTTCAATATTTGGAGAATAATTTCATCAGAACTATATTGCTACTTACAAAGACAAGATAAAAATTCATTATGTTACATATATTATCTGGGGATATGTGCAATACGATTGTCTTAGTTTATCTCCTGGTGCCATTCATCAGAATAGACATAAAATATATGATTCAAATTCACAGTGACTTTTAGTAAAGTCCATGTAGTCCTGGGTGTTTGCTCTCCTGCTCTGGAGTGGTATCTTCACCACCACACATTCATTTTATATTCCTAATGATTTTCAGAGGTCCCTGTGGTCCCTGGACCTATAGCATCAGCATCACCTGGGACCTTGTTATAAATGCCAATTTTCAAGGCCCACCCCAGATCTTCTGAGTAATAAATGAGTAGGTAGAGATCAGCATTCTGTGTATTAACAAGCTTGCCAGCTGAGTGTGATGTACAGTCATGTTTGATAACTGCTGGCTTAGAAAAATAGTCTTTCAAAATTTCTTTTAGGAGGAACTACAGTGAAGTTTTTGATGGAAACTAATAGAAAAAGCCTTCACACTTTATCTTCTAGCAATCTTACATGACAGGTATGTTTATTCTCATTTAAAAAATTTCTAAAAGATTTTATTTATTTATTTGAGAGAGAGAGGGAGAGAGAACATGAGTGAGGGAGGGGCAGAGGTGGAGAGAGAGAGACAAGCAGACTCAGAGCACATAGCCTGATGTAGGGCTCGATCTCACCACCCTGAGATCATGACCTGAGCCAAAACCAAGAGTTGGTCGCATAACCAACTGAGCCACCCAGGTGCCCTTGTTTATTCTCGTCTTATAGCTGAAGAAAATGAGGTCCAGAATGCTCTTGTTTTGAAGTATTGAAGCTGGGATTTCAACTGAGGGATGTTGCCTTCAGGGAAGATTGAAGAGAAAGAGAGAGGAAGAGAGTGTGTGTGTGTATGTTGGGGCCACAGGGAAGGGAGAAAGCAAAATAATTTATATATTATTTTTTTTCAAGAGGCTTTTTTTATTAAGATTTTTATTTGTTTGACAGAGAGTGAGTGAGTAAGACAGAGCACAAGCAGGGGGAGAGGGAGAAGCAGACTCTTCACTGAGCAGGGAGCCCAACGTGGGGCTCGATCTCAGGACCCTGGGATCAGGACCTGAGCCGAAGGCAGACGCTTAACTGACTGGGCCACCAAGGTGCCCCTATATATTAATTTTTAAGGTCTTGGCCCCCACCCCACACCATATACAAAAAGTAACTCCAAAGGAATCTAAAACTATAAAACTCTTAGAAGAAAATATAATAGGAAATCTTTGTAACTTTGGATTAGGCAATGGTTTCTCAGATATGGTACCCAAAACACAAGGAACAACAATGAAAAATAGATAAATTGGTCTTCATCAAAATTAAAGATTTCTGGGCTGCAAATGAAATCAAGAAAATGTAAAAGTAAACAAAATTAAACAAAATAAAAAAATTAAAACAAAACAATTAAAAAAAACAAAAATCAGCTCACAGAATGGGGGAAAATATTTGCAAATCATATAGCTAAGTGAAATAAGTCAGAGAAAGACAAATACCATATGATTTCACTCATATGTGAAATCTAAAAACAAAATAAATGAACAAAAAACCAAAACTAAAAGAAGCAGAAACAAACCCATAAATGGAGAGAACAAACTAATGGTTGCCACAGGGGAGGGGTGGGGATAGGCAAAATGGGTGAAGGGGAGTGGGAGATACAGGCCTCCCATTATGGAATGAATAAGTTATGGGAGTAAAAGGCACAGCATAAGGAATATAGTCAATGGTATTGTAATAGCATTGTATGGTGATGGATGGTAATTACACTTGGGTTGAGCATAGTGTTAGGTATAGAGTTGTCCAATCCCTATGTTGTACACCTGAAACTAATGTAACATTGCATGTCAACTATACTTCAATGAAAAAAAAAGTGGGCAAAGGATTTGAATAGACATTTCTCCAAAGAAAGTATACAAATGGCCAATAAGCACTTAAAAAGATGCTCAACATCATTCATCATTAGAGAAATGTGTATCAAACCTACAATGAGATACCACTTCACACCAAGGGGCATGGCTAGAATAAAGATGACAGTAACAGGTGTTGGTGAAGGTGTGCAGAAATTGGAACCCTCATACACTGCTGGTGAGGATGTACAATGGGGTAGCCACTTTGGAAAATGGTTTGCCAGGTCTTCAAAATGTTAAACATAGAGTTATGATAGGAACCAGCAATTCTACTTGGAGGTATATGTCAAAGGCAAATGAAAACGTACGTCCACACAAAAACTTTTACCCAACTGTTCCTAACACATTATTCATAATAACCAAAACTTGGAAACAATCCAAATGTCTGTCAAATGAATGGATAAATAATATGTGGTATATCCATAAAATGTAATATTATTTGTTGATAAAAGGGAATGGAATACCAATATATGCTATACCATGGAGGAACTTTGACAACATTATGGCCGCATATTGTATGATTCTGTTTATATGGAAATGTCCAGACTAGGTAAGTGTGAAGAGACAGAGAGTAGGTTGGTGGTTGCCAGGGACTGGAGGGAGGGAGGGATGGAGAGTAACTGTGATGAGTGTGGGCTTTCATTGTGGGGTGATGAAAATGTTCTAAAATTAAATGGTGATGATGGTTGCATGACTCTGTGAATATACTAATGAACTGAACAGTGTACTTTTAAAATATGAATTTTATGGTATGTAAATTATAGCTCAAGAAAGCTGTGACAAAAAAAAATTAGTTAAGACCTTGGGGTATAAAAGGGCAGAGCAGGAGTGGTTTTGTTATCAAGCTCTGCTTACCTCTCTAGAAAAATCCCCCGGGAACCATAGGGCAGAGAGGTAACTTGGAAACCCTGAGCTCTGTCAATAAATTCCATTATATTGCTTGGGGACCCCTGTCCTAAAATATCCTGAAGACTTTGCTGTACCAAATTCAGAAAATTAATTCAGAACCTGAACTGGGGGAGGAGGGGGAAAGTATTCATGTCCCTGAGCTCCTTCTGACATGATAGAGAGCCAGAATGAAGAACTGGTACAGATGGAAGGATTAGGAAGAGACGCCATCACACAAAGAATCCAATTTCGTTATTGTGGGTGTCTTTGCTCATTATTCTGATGAAAGGTGTGAGTCTCTGCCTTTAGCGCAAATGAATATAGACGTGGAGTATCTGCTGGAAGGTGAGAGCATCCCGGCTGGCTGTGGCAGCCCATGGAACCTGGAGTGAGCCTTAATCAGCAGCAAACACAGTCAACCATGCTCTCTGGGGCTGGTTCCAGGTCACCCCGAAGAGGCCACCAGCTGGTGTTTTGGGAATTGAGCTGATGAGATATTATTATCTGCCAGTCTTCATTTTCAAAACAGAAAAAGAGATTCAAACGAATGCAGGGATCCTTGTTTTTAGTTCAGCCAAAGTGTGCATGAGGGATGGGAAACTATTCAGGGCTTAAAGGGTAGATGATTCGAGAGCAGAAGTCCTTACAGGAGAATTGTGTAAGACTGATGAATCACAGACCTGTACCTCTGAAACAAATAATACATTATATGTTAAAAAAAAAAAAGAAGATAGTAGGAAGGGAAAAATGAAGGGGGGCGGGATCGGAGGGGGAGATGAACCATGAGAGACTCTGGACTCTGAGAAACAAACTGAGGGTTTTAGAGGGGAGGGGGGTGGGGGGATGGGTTAGCCTGGTGATGGGTATTAAGGAGGTGTTAAATGCAAACAATGAATCATGGAACAGTACATCAAAAACTAATGATGTAGGGCGCCTGGGTGGCTCAGTTGGTTAAGTGACTGCCTTCGGCTCAGGTCATGACCCTGGAGTCCTGGGATCAAGTCCCACATCGGGCTCCTTGCTCAGCAGGGAGTCTGCTTCTCCCTCTGACCCTCCCCCCTTTCATGCTCTCTCTCTCTCTCTCATTCTTTCTCTCAAATAAATAAATAAATAAAATATTAAAAAACAAAAAAACAAAAACAAAAACTAATGATGTAATGTATGATGACTAACATAACATAATAAAATAAAACTAAAAAAAAAAGGAAAAAAAAAGAAGCGCTCACAGGAGATCTGCTGGTGATACTGGGAAGAAGGAGGGTGTCCCACACACCCCCTTCTGCCTTGTCCACTCCCAATATCCTGCTTTAGGGTTTCCTCCCCTCCTAGTCTGTCTTTGGAATTTCCCTTGACAAGTTTCTCTGCCTTCTATTTTAACCATGATTGCCAGTTTTCTATCTCAAATACAAATTTGAAGCTGTTGTTACCTCGCTGAAAAATCCACGGTAACTTTTTTAGATCACAGGATAAAGTACAAAGTCTCCATGTTGGATTTAAGTTCCTCATCGGGTCACAAAATACTCCTCCTCTTTCACTTTCCTGTCCTACGTCCTAAGTCCCTGGTGCATTTCAAGAATTTGGGGAGAGGGGCACCTGGCTGGCTCAGTTGGAAGAGGGTGTGGCTCTTGATCATGGGGCTGTGAGTTTGAGGTTGTAGGTTGTAGAGGTTACTTAAAAATAAAATCTTAAAAAAAGGATTTAGGGAGCATTTGTATCTTCTTTTCTTCACCTTGGGTATTCTTCTTCATCCTTGAAGGCTCAGCTCAAAATATCTTCTCTAGGAAGACTTTTCTGATTCCTCCAAGTGGGATTAAATGCTCCTCCACAGTGTTCCCACAAGGCCACAGCCTTTCTCCCAGCACAGAAGATTTAGGACTGGTCCGTTAGTTATCTACCCTGCGGTAGATAACTGCATTCCCTAAGAACAGGCTCTTACTCTGTTATGTGTTCTTTGTCTCTAGCGCAATGTCTTCTCTGTTTGCAGGCTCGCTCTTGTGCATGCACGCTCTCTCTCTCATTTTTTAATGACGGGGTTGGACAGTGGGACCAGATAGGTGGATAAAATATAGGCTAAGATGAAATTTAGATTGGGGGAAGGTTGTGCTAAAAATTGGAACTTTTATTGCTTCTTTGTAAATGAAGGGCACCAGGAACGAAGGCAATGAGAAATGCCAGAATTGTCTGGGGACTTTGCGATTTGAAAATGGTGTCCTTACCAGGAAATTAAACTGAGCTCATTATCTCATTAACTTTTGACTGGAGAGGGAATATTCAGCTGAAATTGTATTATCTTTCCAATATGACAAGTTGGTAACAACCTGGGATTTTGAAAGACATTTTGTTTTCTTAGCAAGAAATTCCACCAATACAAATGAGTATCCATGGAGAGGAATTCCATTTTAGAAAGATCCTTAAAGGCAAGAATCATGCATGTCTAAATTGCTTTGTGTGTATGATAAATCCCAATGGTTGATAAAGGTATCTTTACACTAAGATTAAATCTCACCATCAACATATTGGAGCGGTTAAAATTTTTCACTGTTATACAAGATAATTGTGCTTGACCAACCTTTTTCCTTCTCCCAAGAGATCCTTTGCCATGCAGATAACAATCCCGCATGCTTATTAGAAGCTACCAATTGCAATGTCCTTCAACTTCCAGTGGATATTACAAATTCTATGTTTGATTAGATTGTTTACAATACAGCCTTGTTTTTCAAAGATGGAAGGAGATATATCGAGATTCTTAAACTGCTTGTTGATCAGACAAACACCTACCTTAAAAAGGAGGGGGACCTGTGTTCTTGGAAGAAATTATTTTATTTCTAAAGGTAGGAGGAATGTGATATAGTGGAAAAACAACAGGCTTGAAGTCAGGGACAAGGGTTTTAATTCCAATTCTCCTACAAGTTTGTTTATTCTCAATTCTCTATAGAATAGGTAGAGGACATGTACCATAAGGGGCTTAGGGGGGGAAGGGGGCTACTACATTGGATCAAAACAGTAGAGCCCTTGATGTCTTGCCTGGCTCACAAAGCCCCCCCCCCCCCCCATGTGTTAGCCTGGGCAGAGTAGATCCTAGCATGTGCTAGGCCAATATTCTGGGGAATGATTTTAATTGATGTCTTTCAGACAAACCTATCTATTTATTGTGCCTATTTTTTTTTTTTTTTAAAGAAAGGGAGAAAGAGGCAGGGGAGGCGAAGAGGGAGAGGAAGACAGAGAATCTTAAGCAGGCTCCATGCCCAGTGCAGAGCCAACTCGGGGCTCAATCTCACAATCCTGAGATCATGACCTGAGCCAAAATCGAGAGTCGGATGCTTAACCAACTGAGCCACCCAGGAATCCCTATATATTGTGCCTCTTAAAGCTTTCAGTTAATACTTGGTGGTAAGGAGTTTAGTACTTTTAAACTTTCTAATGGCTATGATCACTGCAGGGTAAGTATCTATAAACACTCTACTTGGATATGACAGTAAAAATCTGAGGAGACACCCAGAGGGGTCACTTTTTTGAAGAGCAGGCTTCTACATCTGTGTGAAGGCAAGCTGAGGGAAGTCTCATCAGGCTGGCCCCAAATTCCCTTTGTGAGATTCTTTTGAGTCTGCTTTATCTCACAAAGGGATGAGCATTTATGCTTGAGAGACTAAAATTGCACCCTTTACCCACTATAGGTTTTTCTCTCTATTTTCCATAGCAGGATGGACATGCAGCCAGCATAATAAAGAGGTCACATATAAACAAGTTAAAGGAGTATAGAAAGCTATAAATTTTCTCTGGGATCCCTACATGAAGTTCAAGTTCTGCACTTGGAAATAAAGGAGCATGGAGCTAAAGAGTTTGCCTAGGAAGGCTGAGACGCAGCTCTTCAGGGCTGTGGAAGAATTTGCTCAGCATCAGCAAATAACTTTGCACGAAGATGAAAAGGTAGCAACATCTGAACGGGTGTTACAGGTGGCCGAATTAATTAACTCCAAATCCCAACACCCCCAAACATCCGGTGCTGGGATTAGGGAATCAGAGCTAGTTTACCAATGAATCCCAAATCTCAGACATTATTTGGATTCAAATTGGAACTGTTGCAGATGGATCCAGGTGGGAAAAGGATTAGGGACATAGGATGGTTGGATGTTTTGTTTCCCCTCTGGGAAAAATGATCTCCTCTTTTATTTCTTCTCCTTTTGTTTTCTCATACTTCTCATACTCTTTCTACTTTCTGTCTTGTCCATTGTCCTTCCTCCTTCTTTTCCTTCTTCCTTCTATCCATCCATCTCTCTGCCTCCTTCGTCCATGGGATGCCCGTTCTCACCTCTTTTTCTTCCCGTCAGCCCGTCTTTGCCATCGCTCTGCCTCTACTTTCTGGTTACTTCACCCTTTCTATTATTTGTGGTTCATTTTTGCTTCAAGGAGCAAGTGCACTCCTGCTTGATGAGGGTCCCTCCATTCCAGAACATCTGCTCCAACGAAAAAGAGTGAAAAAAATGCTGCCAGGATGAAAGTGAATGGCCAAGAATGGCAGCATGATTTTGAGGCCGTGTTCACGTGGAAGGGTGACGCCCCACTGGCTGAACTCATCAGTGGCCAGTGGGGTTTCGGTTTCGTGAGGACCAAGCGTCCTATCATCCCGTCGAAGAACATTGGCTATCCTCAGCTTCTATGGCAATGGTTTTTTGATGAAAAAGAGAACATTGAAGAGGAAAGTCTGTCAGGGCCATGTATTATAGGTAGGGCTTTTAGAATTGGGGTGGGATGGAGTTGATGACAAAAGAAATTTTGGTTGCAGCAGAGTATGGTGTTCTTCCCAATTTATCTTTGGGCCTCGTGTCCCTGGGGATGGGCATTCACTGTGTAAACAGTGGCATTCATCTGTGGAGTCTGACAGACTGAACTTGGCCGTTCATGAACTGTTTGGCCTTGGGAATATTATTTAAATTTCCTAAGCTTTGGTTTACTTATCTTGTATATGTATGTATGTATATGTATATATATATATGTGTGTGTGTGTATATATTTAAAAGATTTTTATTTGAAAGAGAGAGAGAGAACAAGCAGGAGGAGAGGCAGAGGGAGAAGGCAAAGCAGGCTCCCTGCAGAGTGGGGAGACACAGGGCTTGATCCCAGGACCCTGGGATCACGGCCTGAGTGGAAGGCAGACGCTTAACCAACGGAGTCACTTAGGCACCCCTGGTTTACTTACTTTAAAAAGCAGGGGTGGGGGGGGAGGGATGATGAAAGCGACCTCATGGGTTTGTGGAGGACTTTCATGAGGTAACACCTGTGAAATGCCTGGAACTTTGTGTGTGTTCAATAAGTGATAGCTGCTATTATGAATATTCCCATGGAAAAAAGGCCTATGTAAATGCTTTGGTCATACTTGAAATACCCTGCTACTGAAATAATCACCTGGCACCTTCACATTCTTTTAGAAAGAATGCTTTATATAAACATAAGAGAGGGACTCCCTGGGGGAGATTTAGGTTTTAGTGGAACAGCTGAGAATGATGTCTTAGACCAGGGCCAGCCAACTTCTCCTGTAAAGAGCCACATAGTAAATATTTGAGGCTTGGCGGTTCACAGACTCTGCGCCAACAGTGCAACTCTACTGTTGTACTCTGAAAGCAGCCATGGACGATATGTAAATGAACAAACGTGGCGGTGTTCCAATACAACTTCATTTACGGCTGCTGAAATTACGATTTCATATACTTTTCCTGTACCATGAAATACTATTTTTCATTTGAGGTTTTTTTTTTTTTTTTCCTCCCCAACCATGGAAAACCACAAAAAACATCCTTAGCTAGTGGGCCATGCAAAAACAGGTAGCTGGCCAGATTTGACCTGTGGACTGCAGTTTGCTGACCCTCTCTTAGAGCCACGGGATGCTAGGACATCAGTTTTCTTCCTTCCTTTGGGTCATAGGTAAGGACTCAGAAGCACACAGACATTCAGTGATGGGGCTGGAGACTCTCCTCGCTGAGCAGCAGAGCTGAGATGAGGACATAGATCTTTAGACTATGGCTCTTGTGACATTTGGTCCCTGCTGTAGTTTGGCTGACTTCCGTTTCTTCTTTCTCTAAAACTTTCCTTGGTCTTGATACTTTTATTTCATTTGTTTCTCTCGGAATATGTTCCCGAACATCTTGTGTATTGATTTCTACAGAGGTCCCATGGCCCTAGCTCAGGAGGCAGACTCAGATGCCTCAGGGGCCCAGAAGCTGATAGGCCCTGTCCCAGGCCATATGGGAAATGTGGCAAATTGGAGGGCTTATGCCTCATCTGACAGAAAATCCTATTCACCTTAGATGACTGGCCTTCAGGAGTGGGCCCAGGGATTTCAGTCTCCTGACTTTTCAGGAGATGCCAGAAATCTGGATTTTTATGTGGAATTTTAAGATATTGGCACAATTTTTAAAAAGCCCATGAGGACCAAGAAGAGTATGACTAAGGACTATAGCCAGCCTCTAGGAGATCCATTGTGATCTTTATCTGAGACTGTCATTTCTTTATGGCATTGACAAGAACGTTAAATATAAATATTTTGAAAAGACCTTCTTGTTTCATTTAGAAATATATTTGTTAAAATGTATTTGTTCAAAGGATGACGAGTAAAACTATTTGTTGGAAAGGTGACAGTAAGGCACTGGTCTAGGACAGGTAGTTAGCCTTTATTTACCTTTTGACCTGTGTGATGATTGCACTTGACCACAGACCTGCCCGTCAACTCTAGAATTCCAGAGGGGGACTGAGCAGAAATTGCAAAGTGCCTCAGGGATGGGCTACACATTTTCAAATTTTAACTCGTGGTGTGGTTGAAGCTTCCTGAAACCTTATATTGTTTTTCTTTCTTCACCAACAAAGTGCCAATGATCATGGCAGTTGTTTTGTTTATTGAAGAACTGAGATTCTGTGGTGCCTCGCTTTCCCTCATTTTGCTGATACCTAAAGCAATACAGCTCTGTCTGAGGTGCCGCCTCACTGGGGAGTCTTAGAGCGAAGGGGAGAAGGCCACAGCTAGGATGGGGTCCCTGGGGAAGAAAGGCGAGCCCTTGGGATAGTGACAAAGTGGTTGGGCAGAAATCAGCTAAATTACAGGTCCCCGGGTTTGGGTGCTCTGGATAAGCCAGACTGGCTACATGGCAATCAATCATCTGGGACCTTATAGATTCCCGGACCTCATCTTTAGACTCTGATCAGTGAATCTGGGTTCATATGGGGATGTGCACTTAAAAAATCCACCCAGATGCTTCAGACGCTCGGTCGGGTTTGGGAACCACTAGCCAACACTGGTGTTAGTGTCTTAGTTCTAGGATCAGGAAGATCTTAGAATTCTTGGAGAAAACCCGTTGGAGGGTGGAGCCCAAGCTAGGGAACACTATCAGGGGTGCTCTATATTGTCATGGAAGTACTAGAAACCACCAAAATTGAAAATTGAGATACAAACAAAACATACTTTCTATGGAGGAAGCAAAGTCTCCATCAAGGAAGAAACCAGTGCCAGAGGGTTTTGGACCATGAATAGGGCAATAGATTAATCTGGGGCACAGTAGTTTTAAAACACACACCTGTGCCCATCCAAGATCTCTTAGTCATATTTTCCAGTAGGTAAATCAGGGGGTCTCTGAAAGTCAGGATTGGCAACCACTGCACTTATGTGTTTGTGGCATCTTTGAAAGAGTAATTCTTAACATTTTTCTATCCAGGGTATACTTGAACAGTATCACATTTCCCACCCAGCCTTTCTGTTCCCATTTGTCACTTTTTCCAGAACTGTTACTTTTTAAGATGTTCTACATATGTTAAATGCTTACTTCCCATAATGTGGATATCACTGCTCTCACTTGGTAGGGAGTTTGGTAGATAGTCACCAGCCATGACTACAGTCAATCCTTTCCCTCCCTGGAGCATATACTGCTCCTCATGTTGAGAGGTGGAGTTCATTTCCTCTACTCCTGAATCTGGACTGGCTTTGGGATAGACTTTGACTCAACAGCATGCTCTAGAAGTGGTGTTGTGCCTGTAGGCAGCCTCCAACTCTGCCCTTTGGACACCTGCCACCATATAAAAGGTCTGCCTCTCTTGAGTCCATCATGCTGTGAAGAAGCTGCCCCAGGGAGAGGTCATAGAGAGAAAGAGTGATATCCAGCGTTGGGGGTTCAATTCTCTATGGTGTTCCTACATGTCTTTTGACAGCTTTTGTCTTGGACTATCTTTTCAAGGATGTTTGTATAACAAAGATCCTTGGAGGACAGAGATAGGGTCTTCTTCCTGGGCAAAGGGCAGATTTGCTTCCTGACCAGGATAATAACGATAATGTTTCCTCCCTCAGGGACAAAGTTGGACATGTTTGTTAGCAGCCGCCTTATAAGATTTGGAGTTTCCTAAGCTCAGGATTCCTCAGCTGTGGCACAAACCTAGTCTGTGAGCAACATCTACCTGAGTCACTCCATTTTGCTGCCAGGGGACAGACAGCAGGGGAACCCATGCAAACATGAAGCTTATGCTGATTTCTGTGCCATGAGTAATAAGGTCCTCTCTGTGGCTCACATAGGACTTCTGCCAGCATCTCTGAAATTGTGACAGACAAACTTGTTAGCTTGCAAGCGGGGTAAATCACAGATTCTTCATGGTTCTTGACACCCAGCCAGCCCCTAGCTGTAGATGCAGTTCAGATGCTGTAGCCACCTGAACCAAAACAACAGATATCTGAGTAACAACCATCTTGGGCATTTCAGCCCCCAGCAGATACCACATGAAGTGGAAGAGCTGGGCCCAGCCCAGAGTGCAAAATCATGAAAAATAATGTATTGTTGTTTTAGGCTGAGTTTTGGGATGGTTTGATACATAGCATGACTGAAAATAGGGAGCATAGCTGACATCTCTTCCTGAGAGCAGCACAAATGGCTTCCATAGTCCTTTCTGTTCATTACTCATAAACCCCTACATCCCTGGAATCTTACTTGAACATCATAATAGATGTGCCTACCTCTTAATTACCATATTTCAAAATTGAACATACAGGCTCAGTGATGGCCAATGGGCTCTCTTTGCTGAGAGGGTAAAATTTAAGATTCTTCCTCCTGCCTCTGTCTTATCAGATGTCATTGTCCATAACTTCCCTGCTAGTAATTTTTCTTCAATGGTATCAGTTGTAGATATCTATCTATCTATCTATCTATCTATCTATCTATCTATCTAATCTATCATCTATCATCTTTCTGTATTTTTGGCTCTGAACTCTAACTTCTGTTCCTTTGGACTAGCATGCCCTTCCTCTGTCACCACTAAGTCATACCCACTCTTCTAGCTCATACTCTTGTAGGTTTTCCCTTCTGCATTATCGTGGCAGTTATGTTTAGCACTATATGGATAATTAATCGCATACTGATTTATGTTGTATTCTAAAAAGTGGCTTCTTATATACAAAAGCATATCTATTCATTGTAAAACAAATTCAAAGCTACAGCTTTTCAGATGAAAAGAAAGCCCTCATCTTGCCTCCTAAGTCCAACCTCTTTAACTTCCTGCTACTATATTTTCTGAGCTTTTTTTTTTTAACGATTTTATTTATTTATTTGACAGAGAGAGATAGTGAGAGCAGGAACACAAGCAGGGGGAGTGGGAGAGGGAGAAGCAGGCTCCCCGCGGAGCACGGAGCCCGATGTGGGGCTCGATCCCAGGACCCTGGGATCATGACCTGAACCGAAGGCAGACGCTTAACGACTGAGTCACCCAGGTGCCCCTTTTCTGAGCTTTTTATACACACACATACACACATAGGCATGCGTTGACATGTGATCATTTTTGAGAATGAAAAGCCATAAATAATTTTTAAATTATGTAATATATTGTGTTTTTATGTGAATGCAGATGTTATTGACAACATTCTCAATACTAGAGTTACTCTAACAAGTATTGAGTTGGGTCATATTATCAAGTTTTTGAAGAACAAAAAAAACTTCAACCAAAATAATCCTTTTATGTGCTACCAAGTCACATGCCAATCTGACATGCTATGACTGAAAATTAAATGAGAGCAATGCAGTGGATTTTTTGGGGTCAACGGGTATGCACATTGGAATGGTTTTTGATATACATTGGTCATTTGCAAAATTTACACTTGTTTATCCTTGTATCTGCAGTGTAAGAGAGAGTATATTTTTCCCCATCCTGCCAAAATTGGATAGGATATATATGCATATATATATAGGATGTATATGTATATATATAGGAGATATATATATAAATTTGGGGGGGCAAGTTCAATACTCCTTTAAGCCATTTCTTAGTTATTGTCCTAGTGCTTTATGCTGTACAAAGAGCATTCACAAATATCTCCTTTGATCTTCACAACAATGCCAAGAGTAGGAAGGGCAGATATTTTTCTTCTCACTTTACAGAAGAGAAGATCAAACTCAGAGAAGTCACATAACTCAGGCAATTTGCATGGTTTGTAGGAGAGTTCAGAAAAGATCTCTGGTCCCTGTGTCTTCTCTGGTACTCTCAGGCACCCCTCCAGATGTTTCCCTTGGAGACAACAGGGTGGGAGCTAGGGTACCTGCACTCCCCATCTGAGAGGTGGTGTGGAGCTGGCGATCCCAGCCTGGCTCAACAGCTGCTGGCCCATCTGATGAGATTCCAGATGCTCTCTGGAACTTTCTTATTTGGACTGCCTATATGCCCACTAATATTTCACTGTAAAGGCCACAGATTTTGATTTATCTCTTTCAATGAAGAGTAATATTAAGGACATGTTGAAGAAAACCTGAAAGCTCAGCAACGTTCTTCATTAATCACAGTAGATTCTGTAACCTCAAGGTAGACGGGAAAATTGAAGGAGGACAACCGAAAGCAAGAGAGGGGAGAGGTTGGGTGTGTGTGCCTTTCAGTTACTGACTGGACAGTCGGTGCCTGCCCTCCCCTAAGCTGCCAGCCAGCATTAGCAGAGTGATAGAGAGAGCCCCGCCCCTCTGGCATGCCAGCAAAACTTGCTAATGTAATGGAAATGATAATTATCCCCAGTCCCAAGCATTTCATTTCCTCTGGACTGCAGGGGTATTAAAGTTGATTAAATACATATGCTTTGGGTAGACCCTTCCTCCAGTCACATATGGAGTGATCAGTTGTCTTTGTGCTCAGGAAGAAGGAGACCCAAGACCAGAGGAGCCACGCCAAGGCTGAACTGGGGTTAAGAGATAGAGATTGAGGAAGTCCAAGTCCTTTGTTACAGGCAAGACAGAGACACAAACCCCAAGACTTAAAAAAAATTCCCTGTGTCATTGTACAGATGAAAAAAAAATCTCAAAAATGTTTCTTAAAGTTAAAATTCAACTTTCATCTTAATAGGATTCGCAATTACCCTCTCCTTCCAAAAATATATATTGGACAAATATGAATAGTTTATACCTATTTGTCTAAAACTTGCAACTTAGGTACAAATGTATGTATGTGCATCTTGGATTATAGATTGGAAGGACTGGTCCATTTTACAGAGTGTGGGCAATGACTCATATGTCCTCAGGATTCAATTTTTTTTTAAATGTGTTTCTTAAAATGATTGTTCTATTCTGCAGCATTTCTCAAAGCCAAGAAATGATGTCTGTCTCATTCGGAATTATATGTTTAATTAATCACAGCTTGATTTTCCACACCATTGGCATGAGGCAATATTAAGAGGCTACTAGAAACAGGCTTTGGAATAGTTGATGTGGGATCTTGAGATGAAACCTTTGAACACTCCACTTCTTGTCAGCTTCAACCAGTATCTCTAGGTATTGGCATCGTAAGGAGCAACAGTTCAGAGTTTCACTGGCCTTGATGGGTGCAGTGGCTCCAAGTCCAGGCTGGACGGCAAGATGGGTGTTTGGCCGATGGTTGTTCTGGTTATTCTCTGGGGCTATAGAGATATTTTGTTTGGGCACACTGTACTTGGTCCAGAATAAGGAAAGTCCCTTCCCACTCCATATATTAGAATATATATATATATAAAATATCTATGAGGAGGGAATTCATATAACGGGGTCCACAAAAGTTTTTAAAAATATTTTTAGGGACACCTGGGTGGCTCAGTCGGTTGGGCGTCAGCTCAGGTCATGATCCCGGGGTTCTGGGATCTAGCCCCGCATCGGGGTCCCTGCTCAGTGGGGAGCCTGCTTCTCCCTCTGCCTGCTGCTCGCTACCCCTGCTTGTGTTCTCTTTTTCTCTCTCTCTATCTCTCTGACAAATAAATAAATAAAATCTTTAGAAAAACCCTTTATTTAAAAAATATTTTAATGTCTTAAGTATTAAATTCAAAAAATGAATTTTTGGCAATATCAGACCTATTTTTTTAACTCTTGAAAACATATTTTTGTTGTTTGTTGTGTTCTAATTTTAAAAAAATTAAGAAAAAAGTTAAGATCACCCCAATCCTGTCATTCAGAAATAACCAATGTTAATATCTTAATGTATTTACTTTTTTTATGCATAACTTTGGATAGAGTTGCAATCATAAGAATTTATTCTCCATGGAAATACATTGAGGAAGCTTAAATGCATATCACTCAGTGAAATAAGAATTTACCTTGATTTCTTTATAGAGGCATTTTCCCACATCTTAAAACTATTTTAAAATATAATTTTAATAGTTTCACACAGGGGTGCCTGGGTGGCTCAGTTGGTTAAGCATCTGACTTTGGCTCAGATCATGATCTCAGGGTCCTGGGATCGAGCCCTGCATTGGGCTCCCTGCTCAGCGGGAAGCTGCTTGTCCCTCTGCCCCTCCCCAGCTTATGCACTCTCTTTCTCTTTCTCAAATAAATAAAATCTTTAAAAAAAATTATTTCACACAAAATTAGCTTTAAGTTACTTACTTCTCTTGATTGTAAAAGTAACAAATGTTCTTATTAGAAAATTTGGAAAATTGAAAACATAAAGAATATAATCACACAAGAGCCCATCAAATGATAAACAATTATTAATATTTTTGGTGTATTTTTCTCTCTCTCAATTTCCTCCCCTCCTTCCCTCCTTTTATACAAATATACATGTTAAACACACACATTCAGACACACACACACACACACACACACACACACAATCACTATGATTATCCATATGTGTGGATATGCCAAATTTTGAAAAAAATGAATGATTTTTAATCTTTTTTAAAACCTAGTTGTTTGAATTTTTCCAATGGCATTACCAAATTTTTGAAAACCATAATTTAATGGCTATATAATATTTCATTATCTACATATTTCATTATAATATTTTATAATTTATTTAACTAATCTTATATTGTTGATATTTAGATTGGTTGCAATTGTTCATTATTGTAAATATTGAAGCAAACTGCATTCATATGTAAAAACTTGTGATATTACAGCCCTTCCTAGGACATTTTCTTGGAAGGGGGATAGTAGGGCCGAAGGTAACATGGTGAGGCTCCTTCCGTGTACTGTCCATGACTTTCTAGAAGCTTTTCCACACCTTCCCAGAAACTCCAGTGGGCCTTTTGCACTGAGCTCAGCCCTGCAGTGTCTCCTGTCTACCTTACTGCTGCTCATCTAGTGAACATAGAAAAGACCAGCTATTCTTATTTTTCAAAACTAAAATGAACAATTTTTTATTGAATAGAAATAATTGACATATGATATTCTTTTAATTTCATGTGTACAGCATAGTGATTTGACATTTGTATACATTGCAAACTGATTACTCCAATAAGTCTGGTTACCATTTGTTCTCATTCAGTTAACACAATATTATTGACTATATTCCCCATGCTGTATATTACATCCCCATGACTTATTCATCTTGTGACTGGATGTTTATACTTTTTGACCACCTTCACCCATTATGCCAGCACCCCCTCCCTCCCCCTCTGTACCCCCTCCCTCAGGCAACCACCACTCTTCCCTGTATCTATGAGTCTGGGTCTTGTTCTATTTTGTTTGTTTGTTTTATTTTGTGTTTTAGATTCCACTTATAAGTGAAATCATGGGGTATTTGTCTCTGATTATTCACTTAGCATAATACCTTTAAGATCCATCCATGTTGTAAATGGCAAGATTTCCTTCTTTTTTATTTTGAGTAGCATTCCATTCATATATATATATTCCATATATATATAATATGCAAAAATACATACCATATCTTTATCTATTCGCCTATCAATGGACACTGAAGTTGTTTCCATATCTTGGCTATTGTAAATGATGCTACAATGAACATAGGAGAGCATTTATCTTTCTGAATTAGTGTTTTTCCAGAAGTGGAATTGGGGCCATTTTTATTAATTTTAATTTTTTTTATTTTTAAAAGATTTATTTATTTTAGAGAGAGAGAAAGCGTGCAAGTTTGGGGAGGTTACAGAGGGAGAGAATCTTCAAGCAGACTCCCTGCTGAGCAAGGAGCCCAATGTGGGGCTCAATTCCAGGACCCTGAGATCATGACCTGAGCCGAAACCAAGAGTCAGGTGCTTAACTGACTGAGCCACTCAGGCTCCCAAAATTGCTGCCATTTTTAATAGTTGAAGAAATGTGGTCCAGGTAACCTCACAAAGGTCACATGGATAAACAAACAGTAAAGAGGGCTAGTTAAGTGATCTGAATCTTAACTCATTGTTAGATCATTAAAACAAAATAAAGTAAAATAAACACAGTTCATGATGCCCAGAGGCAATGGAAATGATAAAAAGCAACAAGAGAGATACAAATCAACAGGTCTTCTGGCATTTTTGCTGGTCAGTTGGAGACTCTAAGGGAAGGGACCAAAATCGCTGTTGGTCTGGTGTGTAATTGGCTCAGTCTGTCCAGGGAAAAAAGCGTGAGAGCTCTAATTTGCAGAAGTCACAAACTGAAGTGCTTTGAAGTACTTAAAAAAAAAAAAAATCAAAGTGCTGAGATGGCTTTGTTCCCCAATAACCACAATAGAAATTTGGGATAGTTACAGTTTTAATCAGATGTTTAGGGAATCCGTGTGTTTATTCTCTTGGTGGTTGTACTTTCTCCTTTTTTATAAAGAAGTCACCAGACAAAGTTCCTCAGGATGAATGTTTCTGACCTAGATTAAACTAATAAAAAGCCAAACTCAAGCTGTTAACTCTTTGATGGCTCACTGTATTTGAAAGGAAGAACCAAAATCCCTAAAACCAGACACTGGTCACTAAATTTAGCACAGACACTGGGGTATTCTCTTCTGCAGCTGCCCCCCCAATCCTGCTCACATCTGGATCAGTTTCCCAAGTCCTGGCAGCCTGAGCTGGTGTTTCACTGAGGGATATTTACTCCCACACAGCTGTTCAGCAGTAGGAGCAGAAAATCAACTTGGATACAATTAATACCATGTTGTAATAAGGAGACGTCACCACAAGAAACAGTTGCTGAATTGATTCTGATGATACCGGGGAGGGTAACTATAATGATAATGGTGATTAATATAACCATTACTGGGTGCAGACTCAAAGAAGGAGAATATTTTTATCCTGCCTTTGTTTATGCTGGTGCAATCTTTCATGCTCCAGTTACCCACATAGATCACTGAGGAAAAGACATTCAGTATAATTCAGGTAGATGATGGGATGACACCCAATGCCAGTATGATTTTTTTTTTCTGATAGAGATAACCTTGCCTGAAATTGCCAAAGTTCGCAGAAACAGAATCTTGTAACAAGAATGGTCAGACTGCTGAAACTCAGTAAGAGAGGGCCTGAGGAGACTCCCATTGCTCAGTATTCCTCCCTGTCTTGGGGAGCACTATTAGAACTCTTTAACTGGACACTGTACCTCCATTGCCAATGGGAGCTCCTCAGTGGGTGCTGTCACTGCAGGAGGAGGGCGATTCTTTTTTCTTTTGAATTTTTAAAAAAGATTTTATTATTTATTTGAAAGAGAGAGAGAGCAAGCATGAACGGTGGGGGAGGAGTGGGAGAGAAGACTCCCCCGCTGAGCAGGGAGGAAGAGGGAGGAGCAGACTCCCTCGCGGAGCAGGGAGCCCGAGGTAGGGCTCCATCCTACAACCCTGAGATCATGACCTGAGCTGAAGGCAGAGGTTTAACCGACTGAGCCACCCAGAAACCCAAGAGGGCAATCTTTACGCGGACCTGTCTTCAGAGCTGCAGACCATTTAGCAGCTGCAGATTCTTCATGCTATTAGTTCCCAGTCATTGTGACAATCTAAAATATTCCTGCACGTTTCCAGATTGCCCTCCTCACGTGGAGATCCATTGGCCCGGGTAATGGGGGTCACCAAACTTTGTTCAGTTTAATTGACTTTTAAGGTTGAAAAGAATAGCTAAAATTTGTGCATCCAATTCTCCTTATTTCACAGATGAAGTGTAGGGATTTGTGACCCTTTAAGACTCTCTCATAAAACGGTGCCTAAAATTCCAGCACCAGAGATTCAGTTATGGATGGGAACGTAAAAGGGCTCACTCCGGCATCTTACCATCTGGATTCGAATCCTGGCTCCTCCCCTTTTTAGCTGGGTGATCCTGCAGACATTACTGAACCTCGTGCTACCGGGTTGTCATGATTAAAATGGGGGCAAGGTAGTATGTACCTCACAGGATTGTGTTGATGATTAATAAAGTAATACCTGTGAGAGACTGACACAAGACGAAGGCTCCATAAGCCTTTGCTTTGTGCATGTGTGTGAGCATGCACATGCGGTCCGCATTCAGTAAGAGCTGGACTTGACTTTCGTTAAGAGCTGTGGCTGCCACAGCTAGCCAGGTTTTGTGAGCGGTCGGGGAGGTACTGGCTGGGAGAGAACCACAGGGAAGACAGAGCTCCCTCTGGCCAAGGACACCTTGGATATTACTTACGTTTACTGTTACTCTTCTTTTGTAGATGGCAAATGCCCTGAGAGGAGAAACAAAACTTGTTAGAGCCTTCCTCCAAGTGGGTAGTGGTGTTAGAACCAGCCGTTGTGTCTCTCAGAGATCCCTTATTTTTTTTGTTTTTAGATTTTATTTATTTATTTGAGAGAGAGAGATTGAGAGAGAGCATGAGAGGAGAGAGGGTCAGAGGGAGAAGCAAACTCACTGCCGAGCAGGGAGCCCGATGTGGGACTTGATCCCGGAGTCAGGATCATGACCTGAATGGAAGGCAGTTGCTTAACCACTGAGTCACCCAGGCCCCCGAGATCCCTCTTTTTTTTTTTTTTTTTTTGAGTGCTTGGGGGGCGGTGTGCAAAGGGAGAGAGAGAATCTTAAGCAGACTCCATGCCCAGCATGGAGCCTGACACAGGGCTCATCTCAGGACCCTGAGATCATGACCTGAGCCGAAATCAAGAGTCAGACTCTTAACCTACTGAGCCACCCAGGTGCCCCTATTTTTAAATGAACTTAATCGTGAGAAGATAAACTTCACTCCCTAACCCCCTGCCAGCAAACCCACACAAACACTGCTTGCACCCGCCAAATCATATTTCTTGGCTGTGTAACCACTCGTTTATTTGCATTCTGTGCAGAGGCAGCTGGATACCAGCCTCCCTTCTTAATAAAATAATGTTAATGACAATGATATGTCCCATTTTTTACAGTGTGTCAGATACTATGCCAAAGGCACGCTATAGGTAATTTCTCACTTAATCCACACAAAAACCCTGTGAGATAAGTAGTATTATTACCCTGTTATGACTGTAACACTGAGGCTTGGTGAAGTTAAGTCATTTGTCCAAGGTTACACTGCAAGTACATGGTTCAGGAAGGGCCTGAAGCAAGGTAAGACCTCCTGACTGCTAGACCCATATTCCTTTTTTTTTTTTTAAAGATTTTATTTTTATTTACTTATTTGAGAGGGAGAGAGAGAGAGAGAGTGAGTTGGGGTGGGCAGAGGGAGAGAGAGAGAGAGAGAGAGAAGCAGACTTCCTGCTGAGCAGGAAGCCTGAAGTGGGGCTCGATCCTAGGACCCTGAGATCATGGCCTGAGCTGAAGGCAGAAGCTGAACTGACTAAGCCAGCCAGACGCCCCTGCTGGGCCCATATTCTTGATCAGTGTGTTCTACTGCATCTTGCAAAAACTCTGCCCACTCCTGCGTTGCCTGGGGTGGGGATGGAACAAGGGGTTTGGTGCTTGGGGTCCATCACGGTGCCTCCTGTTGGTGACATCTCTCCCATATTTGGCAACAGCAACCTGCTTCAGGGCCTCCTTTGTTAGAAATGGAGACAATAGGGGCGCCTGGGTGGCTCAGTTGGTTAAGTGTCTGCCTTTGGCTCAGGTCATGATCCTGGAGTCCTGGGATCGAGTCCCACATTGGGCTCCTTGCTCAGTGGGGGCCTGCTTCTCCCTCTGCTTGCAACTCCCCCTGCTTGTGCTCTCTCTTTCTGTCGAATAAATAAATAAAATCTTAAAAGAAAAAAAAAGAAACGAAATGGAGACAATAGAGGAGAGAAAAAAGCAGAGAGTGAGGGAGCTGGGAAAGTAGAGAGAGTACCATTTGCTTGGACCCAGTTAACAAGAGAATGAACGTCCTCAGTTTCCCAGGGAGTTTTGCTTGATTTTAACCCTTAGGGGTAAGGGTTCAGAGAGCACCAGAATGTGGGGAGAGATGGAAATGGAAGGATGGAAGATGTGAACTTTGGAAAATTAGACATGTTTTGGTGCTTAGTCATGTCTCTTGCTGAAATCCAGGTCCCAAACAGACAGCAGGCCATAGACACCAACTCCCTCCTCTGGTCCAGTGGGTCCCTCCTCCCAAGGGTCCATCCCCCGAGTGTCAGTCCTACCATTTTTTTACTCATCAGAGCTCCCTGTGCCTTGAAAGTCCAGCCCTGTGAGAAATTCCAGTAATCTTGAGCCATCTGTCTCGCTTTGGCCTTATTCACATGGTGGCGACTCCTTTCCAATTCTATCCCTTTCTGCTCATCAGCACCGGCTCATCAGCCACCATCCTTCCCATCGTCCACTCAGGGAAGGAAGGAGACAGAGATGGATTCTTAAGTGGCTGGATAGCTAGACTCCAAATGGACATGTTCTTCCTCCCCCTTCCATTCCTCACCTACCCAACAGGTGGGTTGAAAGAAGCTCTTATCTTCCTTGGTGAGCAAGGTCTTGAAGGATTTCTCTCCCCTGGCCATCTTGCCAAATTCAGCCATAATCCAACACAGGAGATCAGAAACAGAACTGAGGAATATATTTATTAGCTCTGATCCGTGTAGCGTGGGAACCCAGTGTGACCAACCTCGCAGCTGGCTTCCTGCTTCTACCCTGCCTCCCCAGAGTGTATTTTGTACCAAGTTAACAGAGTGATCATGTCATAGCACATCTGTGTTCTAAACCGGCCAAGGACTCCCTTCTCACTCAGAATAAAATCCAAGCTTCTTATTGTGGCTTATCCTTCACAATACCTTTTGGCCCACTGACACTTCTCCCTTAACCTCTTTCTCCCCTGACACACCCACAGCAGCCACATCCGCCTCTTTGCTGTCACTCCAGAAGCAGAGATGATCTCACCCCAGGGCCACACATTTACCCCTTCCTCTGCCTGAAATGCTCCTCTCCAGCCATCCATATCAACTGTTCCCTCACTTTCTTCAAGTATTCCTTCAAGATATTATCAGTGAGATCATCCACGATTACCCTAAATAAAATAACAGCACATTCCTGTTACTCTTCACACTCTTAACTATTATTAGTTTTTTACAGCACTTACAGTCAGATCTGTTATACGTTTGTTTATTTATTGCCTGAATGTACCCTACTAGTTTGTAAGCTTAATATGAGCATGGACATTGTCTGTTTCTATCATAAGTGCCCCGAATAGGGGCTGGTACAGAGTAGGTGCTCAGTCAGTATTTGTTGAATGAATGAATGTACAAGGTGCCCTAAGCCAATAGTTCCTTGAGGAGAGCAGGTGTGACTAGATAATTTAGTGATGGCTAAGTTCCCAATCTTCTTCCTCTAAGAGGACTTACATATCTCTCAACCCTTCCACACGTATCTTAAAGGAGCATTGCAAAAAATGGCCACAATTTCTTTCCCTCTCTGTATTCATGCCCTTGCAATGTGACTTTGTAGCTTCTTTGAAAAAAGTGAGTCACAGCTCTTGAACTAAACTCAGGACTCGCTGTGGTCTAGCCCAAGGGGTATCGTCACTGCTGGGCCATGGAGCAAATACACTTGGCCTTGAATGAGGCTTCTTCTGTGCAGTGAATTAGTGCTTTTTACTTCTCCTGGTATCCTTTCTTTTTGGAAATAGAGAGGCATGTGTGTAAAGCAGGTGCATCTCTGTGGCTTTAGGACCTGAGCAAGGCAGATCACAATAGCAAGAGAATTGCATACATTTTTTTCTAGGAAGTTAGAGATAAAGATGTGAGCTCTTATCTTTGAGAAGTTATAGAAGGGAATAGGAGCATCAGCCAGGTGGGCATCTATTTTCCCTGGTGTTGCTCATCTCAAGAGTAATTCCCTCACAGATGAAAGGCGGGGCCCCAGTAGAAGAAGAAATATTGAAAATCAAAGTCTGTGGTAGCACCAAGTTGTAGGAGTCACTTGTGAAATCCAGCAATGTAGGAAACATGACCTCATTTCACTGCCATGAGCCAATTTTGTGACCTTGAGTGAGCCTTTTTATATCTAGGAACTTCAGATTATTTATTATGAAACATGAATATCTGGCTACCTGCCACAGTTTCTGGATGGGTGTTCTAGAACTTGTCATGAGGCTGGGATGTGCCAGTTCAGAGATTTGCCTGTGGGAGTGGGGTTGGTTAGGAGCAATTTGGAGTCCACTCTGGTCAATGAGTGTGTTTATGTTGGGGTGGGATCTGCCTCTTGTTTAGAACTTGGTTGGTGGGCCTGGGGAAGCGGTGGATATTTATGGCATCATATGGGGCCAGACTGTATGAGTCTGTTAATGATTAAACCGCCTAATATGTTGAAGGCTATTAAATATCTTTGAAATGCATGCTTGTTGGCATGTAGCAGAATAAATTCTCTGTATCACACTATGAGTATACTTACACAGAAAGGAAAGGTAGTGCATCAGTCTCAAGTATGAAACATCGGAGCCAGACTGATGGATGACCCAGCTGTATAGTGATTGAGGGATGACCTGGGAAAGAAAACCATGGATATTGATTCCTGTAAAGTCAGCTGCACAGTGAGATGAGTGAGCTGTAAGAATGCCTCCACTCATTCGCCAAAACCTTTTCACTGCTTTCACTCCTGGGAGCATTCATTGGGGGAGATGGCCATTTTTGTTATAAGTTTTTGACAACTCCAGAAACTTCTTCAGAATGTAGTTAAGAATGTATCTGGGCTCTGGGAGAAACAATTCTTTTTCATTAAACAACTATTTATTGACTGTTTACTATGTGCCAGGCCCTGTTCTAGGCACTTAAAGTACGTCAGGAAATAAATCTCACAAAGATTCCTGTCCTGGGGGTGGGGTGTGTGTTTGGAAACTGACAGTTAATAATAAACGTAATAAAGTAAGTAAATATAAAAAATAGTCGTCGAAAGGAGATATGCGTTATGGGAAAAAACAGGCTAAAGGAGGCATAAGTATTGGGGGGAGGGGCAGTTGTGTTAAAAAGGTGGTTGGGGGGGACCTCACTGAGAAAATGAGGTCTGAGCAAGGCTTGAAGGAGGTGAGTCATCATGGAGAGATGGCCAGCACATTTGTTCGCCTTTGTGTCTCTCCTCCCCAAATTCTAGTCCAATACTTTATACATAGTAGTGGCTTCATAAACCATTCTTGATATAAATTGAATTAAATATGACCAAACAGGGGCACCTGGGTGTGTCAGTCATTAAGCATCTGCCTTCAGCTCAGGTCTTGATCCAGGGGTCCTGGGATTGAGCCCCGCATCGGGCTCCCTGCTCAGTGGGGAGTCTACTTCCCTCTCTGCCTCTCCCCACTACTCATGTTCTCTCTCGCTCTCTTGCTCATGATCTCTCTCTCTCAAATAAATAAATAAAATCTTAAAAAAAATAACCAAACATTTCATCAGCATGGGGTGGGGTGGCTTTGCCCAGAAAAGGAGATAGATTTTTTCCCCTTGATCTGTGTCTCTCCATTTTCTTCACTCCTTTACTCTCCTCTCCCCCTTCAACCCATTGCCACCTGGATTCTGTCTTAATCACCCCAATGAAATGCCACTGGTGTGGCCTTGGCCAAGCTGTGGCTCTGGAGGAAATACTAGAGTTTCTGTGTTCTTTCTATTTAGCAGCCAAGGTCTGGCTAGTGCTGCCATGGGAGTGTGTATAGACCTTTCTCTGTTCCGGTGGCCCACACAGCCAAGGCACTCCAGGACTGCCAAGACACCCCTCCCCTCTCTCCTCCTGCCATAAAATTCCTGGTAGAGAGCAAGAGGAAGCTCACTGCCCTTGCTAAGGGAAGGCTGATGTTAACTTCCTTTATTCAAGGGGGAAATGGGTTTGATTGACAGATGAGAGAGAGAAGCTACTTATTTACCCACCAAAAGATATTATATGGATTTAAGCAGTGTTCAGGAGCATGAGAAGGTAATAAACTGTGTGTGTAAGCTCAGTTCTCACGGGAGGGAGAGCTGCTGCAAAACCGACACTCAAATTGTTTCTTTCGTGCTTTTTTAAGGCCCTCTGTGCATGCCATGCTTAATAAAGGTAATAAAAAGGTAAGATTATAAAGAAGAGGCTGATCAAGGATGAAGACTCTTTATGGGCTCCCCAGTTCTGGTATTCTTCCCATTGCACTGCCATTTCAACCCATGGGGGTGGGGGACTGTCCAGCTGGCATGCATGTATCAGAAGAACAAATGAGGGTCAGATGGATTATTAGATGAATCTGCAGTGTCCCCAATGTTGTCACAGATTTTTTTTTTGGATGGACACCCCCTCATCTACCTCAAGAGATTAATAGCTAGTTCTCAAAAATCAGAGCTGTTCCTTGCTCTCTGAGTGCTCCAACGGCATGGCAGCAAACTGGGTCACAACTCCTGGGCTCTACATTGCACTAAGGTGACCAACTGGGTCACCATAGACAGGTGCTGTACCGTTCATTTACCTCCTCCATCTCTTTGACTACACAGCTGGGTACATTGTAGGTGACAAGTAAAGACTCATTTAGAAGTTAATTAGTCTCCCCTGTGCCTTTGATGGCTCATTTTACTATTGTTAAATAGTATAATACACTAAAAATAGCCTCCCTATTCCTTCTTCCCGCTTTACATGAAAATACTTCATCCACATGTTAGTCACTAGAATGAGATGAAATCTGCAGAGCTTGTAACTCCTTGAGGTAGAGTTGTTGTAAATAAGTGCTAGAGAGTAGTACCTTGCCTTCCCTGGAAACTTCCAGGAAGTTCTGCGCAGAGTGCTGGCAGGATAGGATAACCATATTCAGCAATAATAGCTGATACATATTGCACACAATGCATCCAGGTTCAGTGGTGGTGCTTATGTGTATGAATTCATTTTATTCTCACAGCATGAAATGTGTCAGTACTACTATTAGCCCCATTTTATAGATGAGAAAACTGAGCTGCAGAGAGATTAAATTGCCGTTTCCTAAAATTGACAGCTAACAGGCAGCAGAACCTGGATGCGAACCTTGGCAGAAGAGCTCCAGGAATTTCTTCGTAGCCACCAAGCTATGAGGACTCTCCAGAAGCAGTTAGTATATGATGAGAATTGGGAGTCTTAAGCAAGCTTTTCTGGTAAAGGAAATGCTAGAATTGCTTCCGGATGACTTTTACTTATTTAGAGTTTGTCATCTTTCACTTCCACTGCTCATTTTTTAAAATTTAAATTTAATAAGAACTCATAAATTACAGGGACAATTATTCATCTTGACAATAAAGGAGCCACAGAAATTCCTTCCCATTCATTTACTCAACTGAGTGATGAGGTCATTGTATTTACTGTGGGCTAAGGATCATGGAGATAATATGGAACCACAATTTCTGTCTTCCTGTAAGTTTTCCATCCCTCAGGGGAACAAGAATATGCACATGAATCTTGAAAGAATTGTGTATGTGTACAGGGGGATGACACAGACACTCTGCTTACTGGAAACTGAATGTCTGATGGAGCTGGAGGGACAAGGGAAATATCATAGACGAGGGGTGGCTTGACCCCTACCTGCTGGGATTAGGTGGATTTTGTGGGAGCAGGGAAGCGACAATGCAGTACTAGCCCAGTGTATTAGTGAGGCAGTATATAGCTCAGGGGCTATGAGAGAAGTTTCTGGAGCTAGACTGCTTTGTGTTCAAATCCTGGTCCCATTACTTTTAGCTTTAACAATCTTTCATCTATAAGGAGGTAGAGAGAGGGAAAGAGAGTTTCAGTCGGGCTCCCAACAGCAAACGGATGGAGTAGTCTAAACACATAGGAGGAGGATGATTTTTTTTTTTTTTTTTTTTTTACAAATAATAGTGCAGTAACCCTGAGCAGTGGTGGTTGGGGGAGGGAAAGGGATATCATCCTCAGACCTCTGGGATTGAGGGGAAAGTACGGTCACCAGAACCAGCAGGCACAGTGTAGAGGAAGCCGCGCCTCAGGGACCAGTGCCCGTCCGGTGAGGGGCACAGCTAGAAGGAACCCCAGCACAAAGGAGCCAGCACTGCGAATGCCTTCTTTCCGCTCCATCCCTTGGAACCCCTGCCTGGCCCCGCCCCCCTCTCGCTATTGGCCAAGCCCAACCCACAGCTGCGTCCTTGGGTCCTTGGGAACTGGCTGGGATCCCCAGGTCATGCTCCCAGATGAGAGCTGGTGGAGAAAGGTGCGGTGTGGATCTGGAGGGGCAGACAGAGGATATCTGGCCCAGAGTGGAAACACCATGGTGTGGATGCAGGAAAGGGCTTGCTCGTACCCAGTGCAATTCTTGAGAACTCCGTGTAGGAATTACATTTGGTTCCGAAGGCAGTGAGAACCAGGAGGGCTTCTGAGCTCGAGGGTGACATAATGAGAGAACAAACCAGCACTGGAGTCAGAGGTAGACTGTAAGGCAGAAAGACAGAGTAGATGCTAGCCAAAGTGCTGGGTTAGACCGCAGGCTTCCCCACCTCATCCCGTTTCTGCTTTCTGTCCCGGGCTTTCTCGAGGCACCAGCTGCCGCTGTCAGGAAATTCTCTCCCATCTCCTGTCTACACGTTGCAGCAGGGCCCTTCCCAGAGGGAACTTTCTAGGTTGACTCTCTCTCTCCTTCCTTGCCTGTGGTTTTAAGAGCTGTTCTCATAACTGTCGCCTGGTTGGCTGTGGACTTTTCAGCAAGAGCTGGGTCTAAAGGGGCTCCCTGAACCACAGTCTTGGACCCGTCATAGAGCCGGGGCACAGAACGCTCTGCTGTGGAAAGAAAGTTAATGTGCCTCATTATAGCCTGATGCAGAGATTCCCTCTGACAGACACATATGGTAATGACTTGGAATGAACACACTCCCATGAACAATTGCAAAAGAGACTTCTCATTGTTCCTCGGGCCCATAATCCATTTGCCGTAAAAATGACCGCGTTGGCTGGACTACACATCTCTCTGAACCCTGCTTTTATTGGATCAACTTAAATAGACGAGGAAGAAAGCACTTTCTGAAAGAAGCAACCCAAAGCCTATGTGTGGGCTTGAAAAATCAGATGTCGCTGTAGCCAAGGCTTTAAGGGGTGTTTCTCTGTTCCCTGACAGTTGTATGTATGTCTGCTTTGCCATAAAGCAGACATGCTTGACCCTGTCTTTTCGGTAATTTTTGTGTGGCAGAGGACTGCGGGGCTGAGGGGCACTGGGAAACCAGCAGCGGCTACCTCCTGGAACAGATGGAGATGGCTCACAAGTAGGTCAGCCTGGACGTTTTAGTTCTTTTTCCTTCCAGGTGCTTCATTGTAAGCCTCTGAACTCCAAACCAGGGTGGCGCCACTTCCTTCCTTAGAAAAGCAATTACATGGAGACATTATGTTTCTTTCTAGAAAGTCATCCATTCATGCTCCTCTTATCCAAATTATAGGCCATTGGGAAGGCTGACTGATTGCAAAGAGGCTCGATTTGGGGGTGGGAGGAGTGAATGGACCTTATTTTCTGACGAACACAGATGAAGTTGCAATTTGCCGTTTTCAATCAATAGCATCGGGGGGACATCAAAGGTCACCCCCCTAACCATATTTTATAAGAGAAGTCTGAGATCCCTTCGTAGAATAGTTCTCAAGGGCAATTTTCTGCTCTTTTCCATGGTACCCCTTCACGTATAAGATGATCTCAGATGAATTTGGATTGGGCTTCAATTTTGCTTTTAGATGCACATAAAATAATTGCTTTTTGAAACAATACCCTCGTGATTAAAAAACCACTGCAGCTAAAAATATTTAAATCAGGAAGCATCCCAAATAAAAGACTTGGCAAAACACATCAGTTATGACAAAAATTTTGCTGGCAGAATGCAAAATAAATATCAAAAGACTAAACTATACATAAGGCACCATGAAGCGCTAGAGTGTTGCTCGGTACCATTTGGCCCAAGATGTTTATATATCTCCATGTAATTGTTGCTAATCATATAAATTCTTTGTTTCAGTTTGAAATCTGTTCAGGTTGACACCTCCACTTTCGTGCTGATTATTTTTCTCCCATCTTCTGAACTCCTTCTGCCTTTTTTTTTTTTAAGGATAAATTATTGGCAGAGCATGAGCTTGCAAAGCAGAGATTTGATTCTATTTTTTTTCTTTTCCCCATTTTTCTATGTTTATCTCCAGCAATTCTTGATCTTAAGCTCCAGATCTACCTCAGATTCTCTCAATAAATCCTCATTTTAATTTTTACCTGCCATACTGATCTCCCTACCCCTCCTTCTTCTCTTCCCCTACCTCCCTCCTCCCCATTTTTTTCTTATTTCCTTCCCCAGGTTTTCTCCATTTTATAGGGTGGTTATAAGTATACACCCTCACGTTTCATGGATGGATTGTTCTGCATGGTGAGCTAGGGTGTCGCAGCTAGAGTTCATGACATTAAGTTCCTCACTTGGAAGAGAAAGCTTACACTGAAACCAGTGCCCTTTCTCCTTTTGTCACTGCTTTCCCAGACCAACTGACCAGGTTCAAGTTGGCCAAAAGAAAGGGTTAACAATGGCCATGGTTATTCTCCTCTCACCACCCACAGCAGGGAAGCGGTACTTGCGGACTGTGAAGGGTGCGAAAGGACGAAGGTGATCCATGATAGCGTGGGGAGTTTCTACACTCCTGGGGTCTGACGCTTGAGTCCCTTCCACATTCCTATGTTGAAATTGTCACCCCCAAGGTGATGGCGTTAGGAGGCGGGGCCTTTGGGAGGTGTTCGGTCACAAGGGCAGACCCCTTATGGCCTGATAAGAAGAGGCCCCAGAGAGCTAGCTTGTCTCTTTCGCCCTGTGATGGCCGTCATTGAGGACGGCTGCCGCCACCAGACCTGGAACCTGCCGTTACCTTGATCTTGAGCTCCCCAGGCTCCAGACTGTGAGAAATAAATTTCTGTTGTTTATAAACCACGCAGGTGATGGTGTTTTTTTGTGATAGTCCCCTGCACAGACTAAGACATACAGGGGGTAGTGTTTGGGAGACACAAAAGGCAGGAATGCGATAATGCTAGGGGAGAACAGAGCGTTTGTGTCACTGTATCTCTTCCCATCAGCACAGGTGTTTCCAGAGGCAGTCAGAGTCGGGGGTCACCGTGGCCCCCGGGGAGAGTTCTCCTGCCCCTCAGAGCTCAGGACTCACTACTTCCTTGGAACTTCAGTGTAGTTCTTCACTGGGTGTGATCTCAAGGTTGATAGTGAGGGAATTTTACGTACCTAGGTAGGTCCCAGAAAGCCCACCAGGATCTAGGGATAGCATCACTTTGGAGTATTTTCCTTTTGCAACATTTCAATTTATTCAACACTCTCCACCCCATTAACATCCTAATGTTACAACAATAGGACATCAGTTTCCATCTGGAACTTCTGTAGGTTCCTGCTTCCTGGGATTTCGAGTGGCACTTTTTCTGACTTGCTCAGAGCACAGTGCTCTTTCCACTTCAAACGCACCTATATGATACCTGGTCTCCATGAGGTGGTGGGGGTGGGCAGCTTCTTGTTCTCTTTGGATGCCCAGCACTTAACAGGAGACATACCACAGAGCTGGAGCCCAAAAAACACCTTTCAGCGTTTGTCATGTGTTGATGGTGCAACTAATTTTTTTTTCCATTTAAATATGTTTTGCTTTCCAACCCAGATTGTAGCTACCCCAGGGCATTTTACCACATCGCTACCACGGAGCATGCTGTTCTTTGCATGAGGTAGGTGCTCATTATAGACTTGTTTTGATGATGATTAAACTCCACAAGTATTTTATCGAATCATTTCTCTGTGCCAGAGAGTGTGGTAGGTAGATAGAATGAAAACATGGGGGGAAAAAAAGCACCCTGCCCTCTAGGAAGTCAGACTGTAGCCTGATAGTTACAACATACCCCTGGGGTCTGGCAGAGAGATGCACTTTGTTCAAATAGGTGTTTAAATCATTATTATGTAGACCCAATTTCAGTAGTTGGGCATTGTCATCTGATCCCCTGACGTGTTTACTACAAGGCTGGGACTGAAGTTAAGTGTGGGAGTATTCTAGCCAATGAATTTTGTGCCTTATTACTTCCCACTTAGTAACTTACTCCATGTAAATTCGAAGCAACCGTCAACACAGGCTCTGTGCTGGGCACTGGGCAGAGAGAGAGCGTGTACTGGCTACATTACTAGGTTTCAGGGACCCACACCTGGGACTCATACCAATACCGCTGACTCCTACTGGGAGGCTGACTACTAAGTGTGAGAACAGAGATAAAAACCAAGTGTTATTGTAATGATTAATTTTGACTGCAGTGATTCTGGCCGACTTCACAAACAAATTGACATTTGAGTTGGCCCCTGATACTGGATTTTGACAAGCAGACACTGGAGGAAAAGACCAACTCAGACAAGTGAAAACAGGATAAACAAAGACACAGAAGTGTGAAAGTTTCTGTGCTAAATATGCAGTGGAGGCATAATAGTCGGGTGTGGTTTGAACACAGATTTTCCAGGGCTGTGATTGACCCGAGGCAGGGGTTGCACTATTCTTCTCCGGGTAAAATCAGGCCTTTGGCCACATTTTGTTTGGCCTCGCACAAGGTTTTTAAATTTTTTTGAGTTGCTGCCAACATTTAAAAATTGGGAGATTTCACATACACATTCAGATGTCAGGCTTTTCTTGAAAACAACCTAGCAAGACTGTGCCTGCCTTTCCTCAAGGAAAGGCTAGAATTGAATAATGGCTGCTCATTTTAGACAAGCAAACAATTCTTCGCCTTGCCACCGTCCCCCGGCTAACTGGCCCCAGTCAAATGGTACAGGCAGGTATTTGAGCGGCCCCACTTTGACCCAAAAGCTTTACTGATGGCTGCGTGCTGGGAGAACTGGTGTCTGTTTCAGGGAGCTTTATACAGCGGTTGACTTAAACACACATCTGGATGGCTCTTGGGACTTGGCTGACTCTTCATGGAAGGAAGAGTGTCGGGAAGTCATCTCAGAAGCTGCTGTGAGGAATCTGGTTCATCTAATTAGATCCTAGGCTGGTACATCTGGTAGAGTTTTAGAGGCAGGGGATAATGACCCTCACAGTTTAAAAGATCGCTTTCCATGGCAACCCACAATGCTTTTGTCAATTTGAGAGCTTGTTAGCCTCTCTGGTTTATCCTTCCCTGATAAGTGAGTTTTCTTTTCTTCTGGAATGTGAACTGGTGGTATGCCAACAAGAATTGAAATCCATTTTCAGAACAAAGGAGGAAATGTATACATGTTTTTTTTTCTCTTTCATTTCTTTTGTTCAGCTGTTATGCCAATCAGATGTTCAGACTTCTTGGACCTCTGTGAGCTAACTTTTCATTTCCCTTTTTCTCATGGAGAGGTGCACTTTGATTGCACTTGTGTGCGATGTACCTATGCTGGACTTGGGATGTGAAGCCATACTAAGCCCCCAAATGCAAACACAAGATGATACACACATAAAATGCAGGTGTTTATGTTCTCCAGACCCACGGAGCCCTGTGAGTTCTAGCTCATACACAAACACACTCTGTGCCTGATGCCTGTTAAGAGTGAGAGGTTCCTAACTGACATAACCTTCCTTTCAGAAGAATAAAATAGAAGGTTACTGAGTCGACGAGCTAATCTGTCTAATTAGATGCCTCTGAGCGAAATGCATAAAATTTGCATGAATTATCTTAACATGCAAAGAATAGGACACAGGAAGGAAAAACTCAAGGAAATTTGCATTTTGGGGGGGGAGGGGAGGCTCCGAGGCTACAATCCAGAAGGTCCTTTCTCCTTTTGGGTTTTGGAACTACACTCAAGAGGAGCAGCCGTGTGCTGTCTGATGTCAGCAAAGACAGTCCTTGGATACTTGGCTTTGCAAGCAGTTCCTCCAAGTCTTTGCGTGCGGCCTGTGGGCGAAGCAGCCTTGAAGCCCGGTCGTGTTGTGACGTGGAAGCTTCATTTCACCGGTGCTGGGGGACTGGGATCATCGCTTTCGGTCTTGGCCTCTCGCGGGTTGGGAGGACAATTGCTGCTTGGCCTCTAGGTGGCACTGTTGTATCTATTGTAAGAGGCTCTGCACTTTGGTTAGCCACATCCCTGCTATTTAAGATGGAGGAGAAAAAAAAGAAAAAAATAATAAAATACAACCCCCCCCTCCGCCAGCACCCCCATCTCCTGACATCACAACCTGCTCTACCAAGGCACACCTCCTCCGTCCTGCCCAAGGACACTGTACGTTGTTTAACCTCAAATGATTTATTTAAAATCAGTGTTTCTCTTACTTCCTTTGCTATATAGGCACGTATCAAGTTCAGAAAGCATTCATTCGAGAGCTTAGCTGCCCAGGATAGCACCTGCCTTTCCCCGTTTTGCTACCCCTGCCCCAGTCCTCCCATTTTCCCTTCCATGCTGCTGCTGACGTTCACACTATGCCAGGTCACAGTGGTTCCTGGGACCCTGGGAGGCACTGCTGAGGAGTGGAGTCAGGGCTGAAAGGAGCAACTTGGCAGATCTGTAAGGACCAGGAAGATGGCAAACTGGCTGAAATTCGAAAGGGAGTGGGAGGGAAGCCAGTTCCTGCTTCTCCCATTCCATTCTTTCTGGCAGCCTAGAAAACCTGTTTCCTCCCCGGCTGATGGGTTTGGGCTAAGTGTGAGGATTATATTCTGACGTCTAGTTAGAGCTCACTCATTAGGATTGTCTCAGTTTCCCCAGTGCTGAGATGGGACATCCTACTGACCCAATAGGCAAAGCCTTGAGGGCAGTATTAAGAGTATTGGTAAAATAATAAAATAATAATAATAATAGTTTCTGAAGATAAGAGCTAATTCTTTTTATTTTTTTAAGAGCTAATTCTTAAAACATCATAGCATGTAATGAATAGGAGGAAGAGATACAGGGAAAATAGGTAACATGTGCAGCATGAAAAAGTTTGTAAGGACTTTTTCTTCCCTGATGTTAATAATCTCATTTCTTCCTCACAGTGTTGTTTTCCCTAATTCAACTAAGACAATCCGGGGTCCGCTCTGTGACTTTGCTCAAGGTCACAAAATAGGGCGGTTGTCTAATTCCAAGGTCTTTCCTACCTAGGGATTGTTTTATTATTTTCCTGAACAAATTCCTCAAACAAATAATATTCAAGTCCAACTGATCAACATTGCCTTACTTGCTACTCAAGAATCAAATCAAAATACTACCTATGCGGGGCAAACCAGTAAAGGCAGCCCTCATCTTTGTTTGTTTTAAAATGACAATTCTGACTTTACATTGACTTGAGAAGCAATGACCTATTCTCTGGTCACTTTCAGTTTTGCTGTTTTTTTTTTTTTTGTTTATCATTTAATTGGTTTGTGCCTCAATGGTATCCTCTGTAAAATAGGTTGAACAAACTTTGTTTGAACATGTAGGGAAAATAAATGAATGTTTTATGAGTCTACAAGGGTCTTTGAATTGAAAGATTCAAGACAAGCATTAGTTTTTATCATTGTTTTAATAGCAATTTATTAAGCCCAAACCTTAGGGAATCATGTAAGAATATATGATTTCTTTTGTCTGATTACATCTTTGAGCTTTGTAAAAGTTTATAATGGATGAAATAGTACTTAACAGCTTCATAAACCAAACTGTTACGCATGTTTAAATGGTCTTCACTCTTATTATCTTAACTAATGAATTTTGCCAGGCATCTCTGTTATAGCTGTATGATTTATAAAGATTATATTTACTTTTTCTCCTTATAAGAACCTAATGAGACCAAATTGGTTGCATGTAATCAAACACTGGCCTTTTTCATCTCTTCGGGTTTTATTTACGAAAGCTTATTAGAGCAAACGTACTGAGTAATATGCAGCAATAGCTAGGTTTTGCCTAATGATCCCAAACAGCCAACACAGAATGCAGATAATGAAATGACAGGCTGATTACAAATGCAAGGAGAAAAGTAAATGCACTCAGGGCCCATTTCAAAAATCCTTACCTAGGCAGAGCACCATTAACATGTTTTCAACCTAAGAGCATCAGCTCTTACAGAGAGCTGGGATGAGACCCACATCTCAGAGAATGAGGGCTGAGTTCTTTGCTTTGTTTTCCAACAGTGTAGGTTGCCACTCCCCCCACCCCACCCCGAGGGGACTCCTGTGGCACCAAAGATTAGATGACCCCCCCCCCACCATTCATGAAGAGAAACTATGAGTTCGTTCACTTCAACAGCTGAAATAAATAATTGGGACTCACATCGTTATTTTCCCCTTAGAGCTAGCACAAAATACAACCTGGATTGATATTACCCAATTAGAGTTTAGTATGTGTCCGCCCCAAGACAGATAAGCACATGACGACATCCCTGGCCAGAGTGGCTAACATCAGTGTTGTCTTGAGAGTTTATACCCTCTTGGGTTACCCTTAATCCAGATGATTTTCTTCCCTTCCTTGTTAGGATGTTCCTTCCATTTTACTAAGACAAACATTTGCTGCCCTTCTAGAAGTAGAACATTGAACTGATTTTTTTTTAAAGATTTTATTTATTTATTTAACAGAGAGAGAGACAACAATAGAAGGAACACAAGCAGGGGGAGGGGGAGAGGGAGAAGCAGTCTCCCCACTGAGCAGGGAGCCTGATGTGGGGCTCGATCCTAGGACCTTCAAATCATGACCTGAGCTGAAGGCAGATGCTTAACAACTGAGCCACCCAGGCGCCTCTGATTTTTTTCTAATATGACTCAGAAGGACCTTAGGGAGGAGGGACAGCTTTATTGTTTTCCCAGATGTCAACCTTATATGTTCCCAGTCCTCTGTAATGCTCTACTCTGTAATGACTTGGCCATTCATAAGACCTTCCTAAACCATGTGGGAAGAGGTTTATACATTTATTTCCTTCCTGTACCACCTGCTGGTATAATGCATTTGATAAGTTTATTACCCTTTGGGTGAAAAACTTCCCCTACAGAATTTCAAAGGGTGTCCCCTCATACTAGTATTTTGAGATTTGGCAAATAAATCTGTTTTCACCTTACTTGTATTATGGAAGATTTTATAGTTTGAGACAGTGTTCCCTCTCTAGTCTTTGCATTTACAGGCGACTGATACCCCAAAACCTTGGACCTCCAGTTGGCTTGTGAAATTTTCTCTTCAAGCTATCCCACTAGGAGAGTAATATTTGGGTTATTTGTTTATTCATTCAGGTCTTTGCTCTGTATGTTTGTTTCCTTCACCTAGATTAGACTAAACTAGTCTAGAATAACATATAGTAAAGGGCAAAAGCAATGGAATCAGAGAATGTTAGAGGCCACCCTCACTGTAGGCTGAAGAAAGTCAGGTCACATTATTAGTTAAAGAGACCTGGATTACATGCCGCCAATTTGGTCTCATTAGGTTCTTATAAGGAGAAAAGGTAAATGTAATCATTGTAAGTCATACAGCTGTAACAGAGATGCCTGGCAAAATCCATCAGTTAAGATAATAAAAGCAAAGACCATTTAAACGTGTGTAACAGGTCTGGATTAGAACTGGATGCTCAGAGCAACATTCTTTCCAAAGTCTTGCCCAAGGTCAAATGGACAACTCTTGTTTTTTAATGTTATCCCCATGTGGTCAAAAGTTCACTGTCAAAAAATATCAAGAGTAAAATTGTAAAGTAGGCTATTCTTTCCTTCAGTACTTTTCCATTCCCCATCACGTCTCCCATTCTGATGAAGGTTGTTCCTGGGTGTGCTTGCCAAACCCCAGGCAGGGGCTTGGTGCTACTTCCTGTCTGCCTCAGGCCACCAGATGCATCTGTGTGACTCTGATGGGCTTTACTTTTTTTTTTTTTAAGATTTTATTTATTTATTTGAGAGAGAGTGAGAGAGAGAGAGAGTGAGAGAGTGAGCGGGGGTTGGGGCGAGTGGCAGAGGGAAAGGGAGAAGCAGACCCTCCCTCCCCCGAGCACAGAGCCTGACGTGGGGCTTGATCCCAGGACCCTGGGATCATGACCTGAGTTGAAGGCAGATGCTTAATGGAATGAGCCACCCAGGCGCCCCTGGGCTATACCTTTTGTAACCCATTTCTGCTGCTTGCTCCTTCCCTCAGTTCATCAACTTGCTACATGGCTCCTGCATCAACACTTCCCATTCTGGTACCATATTGTGGCTTTGGGACCCCGAAGGTAACACTAATCGGAAACCCGATTTCCAACTGAGATACCCAGGACCTCCAGTCTGTGTTTTATCCTCTCTTCCTCTTACGACAGTTATAGAAAAAGCGAATATTGTGGAACTGTGGAAATCCTGACTGCCCTAAGGGTAAGATGACTTTGGGCAGAGGGGCCTTTTCTAGTATCTGTAGCTTTTGGGTGTTGGCCTGGGCTGCAGCTGATCCATATAGGATTCTGAACCCACTTTTTGCACAGAGGCTACAACTCTGTCATATCGAGCCCCCTCTTCAGTCCTTTCCTCCCGGAGGAGAGCATGGGCTTGAAAATGACCGTCAATGCGACTGGACATAGAACTTCCGCTCGGATTAGCACGAGGGTAGCAGGCAGGGGGTAAATAAAGGCAGGAGAACTCAGGGAGGAGAGTGTGGAGAACAGCGAGGAGGAAAGCATCAGGGAAGGCAGCTCGTCCTGGTACCTCCTTGCTGCCTGTTGTTCATTTTGTATTATGTCTCTCCTCCCACAGTTTCTGGTTCACTTCTTCCTCATTTTGTTTTGTTTTATAGTTTGTAACCGGTTTTCGGTTTCTCCTGTTCTGCTTCCTGCAATGCTCTCTTGGACGCATTTCTTCTGGAACCCATTTCTGTGTTACATTGTTGCAGAGAGGTCTCCCCTGGTGAACTCTCTCTAATTCTCCACCGATTGTAACAGGCGTTGGATGTTCCTCACATTTGTCCAGGCTGTTTGGGATTCTGAATGTGAAGTAAACATTTACTCCTTTTGCATTCAAGAGTACATAACATAGTATTTCAGGGCTTGGTATCTGCTCTTTCCATTGAAAGCATGTGAGCCTCAAAGAATTTATTCTCCAAACTTCTTATCTCTATGTTTATGAGAATCTTGTAATAACAATGGTGGATGTTATCATCTGTATATTACTTTGAGATTGTAAGTGTATCTGCAGCCCGCCTTGTGCAACTGTCCAAACTGCCTGCCTGGGTAAAGGTTCCAAGCACCTGAGGGTTTACCCCTCTCATGATCCTAAACTCAGGAGTAGAGATGCCATTAATTTCTGTTTTCCAAACTTCACCCTCTTGTTGAAGAATGCCCTGCACACAATGGGCACTCAATTTTCTGGATGGGCTTGTAAATCTCAGTCCTTAACTCAAATGTCCCCAGTACAGATTTACTGTAATTTAAGAAAATCCAATGCATAAAACTAGAATTTACAGCAACATATATTATTTGTATTACAAAAGGATTTATCACAGGACTTCCTCTAATAGCAAATTCCTTCGGTGTATTTAAGTTATTTTTGTCTTACAAGGCAATTTAATTTACACAGAAAAAAACAGGTGAATTTGACGAAAAGTCATCTTAATTGTGTGGAATAAGAGCACTTGATTCCTAGTCAGTGACTAATAGCCTGGTTCTCTTTTGATCATACAGTTATGTCATATAGAAAGGTGACTTTGCTTGTTATTATTATGAACCACAAGCTCTCCGTTCATGGAAATGGAAAGTATGCAAGGGTAGCAGAGAGAGAAGGAGCAGCATCCTCCCCAGTTCCAGCCCAGAGCCTAAACTTGGGTAGGGTAGATAACTTGAACGGAATTGGAGATACACACGCACATGCACACACGTGTACATATGTACACACACACACACACACACACGCACACTATCTCTACTTTTTTTCAGATAGGAAGAAGCCCCAGACCACATTGGCCTGCAGCCTTAGGATGATCCTGGCTTTGCTCCCAGACCTTCCTCAACCGTGCTCTGACCTCTCTTAAGCTCCATGAGACCCCATCTTTGCCCCAGGGGGTATAGCTCTCCCTGGGACCAGGTCATCTGCATTCCCCAGGGCAGGGCAAGGAAGGGCCAGCAAGGGCAAGGAAGACGCAGGTGTTTCTGAGCTGGCCCAGCTCCTGGTTGAGTTCAGCCACTGTGGGAACACTCAACCACTGGCTGGCTTTCCCCTGATGGAAACGGCCCACCTCTCAGCCCTCTCTCTCTCTTCTCTTGAAAGCCAATTTCCTGCTTCAATCTTATTCTTATGAATAGAAACACGGAGCTTGCATGGAGAATGAGAAACTACTGTATCATAGGAAGCAATCATACAGAACACAAAAAGCCATTCAAAGTAATTAAACTACTCCCATCCCCTTTTCTATATTTCTTTTCAGCTCCGCACTGATGGGCTGTTTATCTTTGCCACCACAACAGCGGCGGCGGGCGGGCGCAGGAAACAGGCAAGCCATTTTCTGCACCGGCTCCTGCCGAGAGGGCAGAATTAAGACAAACACTTTCATTCTTGGCTGCCAAAGCATTTTAGCTTCTGAAAAGCAAGGGAAGCAACGCCATCACCGCCGTGAGGAAATAAATAAATAAAGGCCCCTGGCGGCAAGAGAAGCTTCTGGGCGATTTTGCACTTGTCAGAGGAAAGGAGGTGGGACGGGTGCGGTCCCGGGTGGGGGGGTTGCGGGGGGGGGGGAGGGATGGGGAGCTCATTATCTCCCAGCCCCTGGAAGCTTTTGTTCTCTTCAGCTGTGCTAAGGAGGCTGCAGTTCTGCTCCCAGCTGTGCAGAAACTTGCAAGCATCTCAGAGTGTCGCAGAGATGGCGACGTGACTCCGGCAGGCGTTGCCCCAGGGACACGGCGGCTGGGTAGGAAAGTGGACACCCCTGGTTCCGACTGAGTAGGACTGAGTTAACAGGGCCCCTCATGTGAATACCTGCATTGCTGCTCTTTCCCGGTGCAGATGCAGAGAGAGAGGCGAGCGCGCTGAGAGGTTTGCCTGAGGGCTTTCGTAGCTTTGCCCCTTGCTTGTCCCGGCCCCAGCGGGACTGTGGCAGCTGATTCAGAATGCGCACCTTGGATGGTGTCACATCACGGGGGAGGCTTAAAGTTGCAGATAAAAGGGAAGAACTCAGAGTGGCTCAGTAGCATCTCCCCTTCCGCCAGCCCAGCATCACAAATGCATCCGGAACGTATTTGTTCTCTTGAGAAAAATCAATGTTTCATTAGAACAGGTGGTGTAGGGACACTGGTGAGACAGCTGGAGGAAGCCGGCCTGAGAAAGGGCTTCTGAACTGTCAAGAAGTCAGTCACTCCGGCCAACAGCACTAGACGGGGACTGAGGTGTCACAAAGGACCTGCGTGAGAACCCTCTTCCCAGTGGGTTCTCTGGGGAGTGCACCGGACTGCCTCAGAGCATAAACCCTACCTTGGGGGTGGACTCTCCTCTGCCCCTACCCTGAGTACCAGCTCTGTTCCTGCCCTTTCTGGCGGTTCAGGGAACTTTGCATCCAATAGGCAACTGGGTCTAGATGGAAAATTTTGCAGAAGATGTTCCAAAAAAAAATGCCAACTCACACTATGCCGACCATCTCGAGTCTATCTGAGACCAAAATGACTGGCACTCCGTTCCTGGGGCCTGGCCCACTCACCAGGACAGTCAGAGATGGGCGTAGGAGGTTTAAGTTCCTGGTCTAGGAAGATGTCCATTTCAGTGCAGCCCCAGAGGCCCTGGACCCACTCCCTCCCCAGTCCCAAGAACCCCCCCCCCCACCACTGCAAAGTTGCCTGTTAGGTTTAATTTGGGGGGCTGGTGCTTCGCCAATTCCCCACTGACAGAACTGCAGTATTCAGTACTTGTTTTGCATCTGTCATTATCTTTTGTATGTGAGGAAGTTTAATGTGCAATAAATGTAAATGGGCAATGTGTATTCTGTGTTTTATTAACTCTCATTTGAGCCTGTTGTTGCCTGTGACCGCTCTGGTTTGCCAGGATTCATCAACAAGACACGCAGTGATTGGTTTTCTTCCCTTGCCTCATCTCGTTTCTGAAAGCTGCTTTTTTATCCAAGGTCTATTTCTGCCAAGGCCCCTGTGCCTTCCTCTGGTTCTCAGGGTGGCAGGGACACCCACACTTCAGATGGCAAAGTCTTTGTGGGATGGTTTACTTCAACCATTACCCAGATCTGGGGAAAGGGCGGTAGAGAGGAAGGGCCTCTTGTCTAGCCATCATCTATTTTATCTGTGAATATTTCGCGGATAAAGAACTACCGAAATATTTCCTGAATTTCAGTAAAGTCAAATGTCGCTACCCGGACAGGGACATTAAATCCTTTCCTCCTATTTAAACATTTTTTAGAAGGACCTAGTCTTCGGGTGCCTGGGTGGCTCAGTCAGTTAAATGTCTGCCTTGGGCTCAGGTCATGATCTCAGGGTCCTGGGATTGAGCCCTGTGTGGGGTTCTCTGCTCCGCAGGGAGTCTCCTTCTCGCTCTACCCCCCGCCCCGCTCTCTCTCAAGTAAATAAATTACAAAAAAAAAAAAAAAAAGGACCTAGTCTTGCAATGATTTCATTTGCTCTGCGTTAAGTGTTCAATATACTAAATGAAAATGATAATTCAATTTATTCTCTCAGTAGGAATCCTTGTAAGGTACAAGAGAGGTGGGCAATGCTTATTGAAAATTAAATCGAGTTTGTGGGGGCAATGGCAAAACATCTCAGGATTCTTGACTCTCTGGGCAAGTGCACTGACATTTGAAAGTCCCCGGGGTTAATGTGCCTCCTTACATATTCACCTTGCTACTTAGGGTGGCTTCAGGTAATGGGGACAAATTTTGATCCTGACTTTTGGGTGAGAGTTGGGAGTAGTAAATCAATGGAAACTGTATTCTCATAATATTTCCTGAGACTTAGCCAGTGAACCTTCCTGGTGTGAGGACTAGAGAGTATCAATAGTAACATGTCAGACTGGGTGGGTGGGTGGGGGGAAGCATCCTGTTGAGAGAGAGTGTCTGTCAAAATCATGGGGTATTCAGAGAATCACAGCCACATGGTATAGAGGTCTTCCTTAGGTTTGGCTGTGTCTTAAATTAAGGGACTTTCAGGTATTTTGGACAGCTTCCCCTATCTGATTTTGTGTAAGTGATTCAAAACTTTTCAGAGTGAATGGTAAGGAAGAAAGGTAGGTTAGAAATATCAGGAGACTTCACAAATATACTCCTCCAAACTTCCACAAATGTTGATTTTAACCCTCTGATCTCTCCTGCAGCATTTCCCCAACTCCCAATTCCAAGGAGTACCCACAGAGTAATGGGGTTTTTGATCCTGAGATGACTTAAAAACAACAGCAACACAGGTTTATGAAGACATAATTCACACACTATACAATTTACCTAACTGAAGTGTAAAATTCAATGGTTTTTAATATATTCACAGAGATGGGCAACCATCACCACATCAATTTTGGAATATTTCCGTCTCTTCAAAAAGAAACCCCATATCCATTAGCAGTTACTCCCCCGTCCCTGGCGATTGCTAATCTACTTTCTGTCTCTAAATTTGCCTCTGGATTTTTCGTACAAATGGAATCCTACAATACACGGTCTTCCGTGACTGACTTCTTTCACTTAGCATAATGTCTTCACTTAGCACATGTTGTAGCATGTGTCACTACTTCATTCTTCTTATTGCCAAGTAATATTCCATTGTCCGATAGACCACGTTTTATTTATCCATTCACCAGCTGATGGGCATTTGAGTTGTTTCCACTTTTTGACTATTCTGAATAATGCTGCTATGAATAGTTGTGTACCGCTTTTTATGTGGGCACATCTTTTCATTTCTCTAGGGTACCTACCTAGAAGTGGGATTGCTGGGTCATATGGTGACTCTCCAGTTACCAGACTGAGGAAGTGCTAAGCCCGTTTTCCAAAGTGACTGCACCATATGTGTTCTTACTAGCAGTGTATGAGAGTTCCAATATCTGCATATCCTCACTAATGCTTGTTATTGTCTGTCTTTTTTGTTGTAGTCATTATAGGGGGAGGAGGTAATATTTCAATGTGGTTTTGATTTACATTTTTCTAATAACTAATGATGTTGAGCATCTTTTCCTGTGCTCATTTGCTATGTGTTCATCTTCTTTTGAGATACGTCTATTTAGATTCTTTGTCCCTTTTAAAATTAGGTCATTTATCTTTTTATTATTGAGTTTTAAGAGTGCTTTATATAATTAGGACTCAAATCCCTTCTATATGACATCTGCAAATATTTTCTCCTATTATGAAGTTTGATTTTTCATCATTTGTAGCACAAGAGTTTTTAATGTTGGTGAAGTTTAATCTACCTGTATTTTTCTTTGTTGCTTGTGCTTTCAGTGATGTACTCCAGAGATGACATTTGAGTATAACAAATAAAGATCCCCCCCACCCACCAGGTATAGCAGGAGCACATTGGGATGTATTTGTGGCAAGAAGGATAGGCAACTAACTTGGCGAACAAAGTTTACCTACTTCATCAAGTAGGTCAGTTTTTACCTGGTTAGAAAGATTTTATTTCTAGAAGGCTGCTGTGGCCAAACATATTTTAAATTCACATAAGTATTTTATTTCCACATATTATATCTTCATTTGAGGAGAGAGGAAAGTATTACCAATACAATTTTATATATTTAAAGTCATATTCTATCAAATCACTTTGATTTAAACAGCAATTCCCTGTATAGAATTTAAGGCTCCCCCCCTTTTTAGTTTCATGATATTCTTGTCCGTGAGGATGTTGATCTACTACTGTTCAGAGTATCCTTTCTGGAAAGCTCAGTGATGAAGCTTAGCCCCTGTTTCTTGGTGACAATAAGTCTCAATTGCTTCATGGGTCAAACCAGACTAGGTCAAGACTTGTGCACATTACATAGGAAAATTAAAATGGAAAATAAAAAGAATCAAACAAACACTTGAGGGATTTGATTTAATAAGTGTGAGAGTTACATATTTTGTTTGCGTCACTGATGCTGTGGGGCAGGGCAGTCGAATGAGGTGATTTTAGGTCCTTTGTTCTTGAGTGACATGCTATTTGGTAACAGTTTTCAAAGACAATTACTGTTTCTTTTAAACAAAAAAGAAATCAAGAGCTTTTTAGAGTGCCGTGGTTATGATCTCCAGTTGCTGAATGGACATGTGGAAGCCTGCACTATCAAAAATGGAGTCCTCATTCAGAAATTGTGTGAACAGGGGCTGTGTGAGTCTGGGCTCTTGAGAGAAACAGAACCAATAGAAAGGACGTAGAGTGTTCTATTATGAGGAATTAGCTCATGAAATTATCTAAGCTGAGAAGTCCCAAGATCTGTAGGGGCAAATTGGAGACCCAGGAGAGCTGATAGAGTAGTTGTATCCAAGTCCAAGGGCCTGAGAACCAGCAGAGCTGAGGTGGAAATTCCATGCTGAGTCTAAGGCCAAAGATCAGAGAAGACCACTGTCCCAGCTTGAAGACCGCCAGACAAAGAGAGAGCATTCTCTCTTCCTTTGCCCTTTTGTTCTGTTCAGGCCTTTAACATTATGAGGCCCACCCACATTAGGAAGGGCAATATGCTTTACTGTCTACTGATTCAAACGTTGCTGTCATTCAGAAACACACTCATAGACACATCTGGGCATTCCATGACCCAGTCAAGTTGACACATGCCATTAACCATCATGAGAGCATTGTAGAGCCCTAGCTCCATGTGTCTCTTCTACGGTCTCTATTAAAATCCCTGGGAAATAATTTCTTAAAGCTGTACATAGTGCACAGCGGGGTGACGTGATCCTACAAATTGTGATCTTGTAAAACAACCTAAAGAAAGAGCTGTTTCAAAGAGGCAGTGTAAATTTTTATCGGCTCTGCTTTCCCAACTCATACTTACTCTGCCAATGTCTCAGACAGTTTCTTATTATAGATTCACATAATTTGGGCAAGGTTGAAACAGTGCCCAGGATTCAAGATAGTCCATGGATCTACTAATCCTTTCAGTGGGCAATTGGACTCTCCTTCTGTACACATTTGGGAGACAAGTTTCACATGGCAGCAGTTGCTACTGGTCCTGAATTTAATTATTACAAACTCTTGCATCGATAAGTGTGAATGTAGCTGTACTGGGCCAGGAATACAGCCTTCAATCTGTGCCCAGGCTTAAAGATCACCAGCACCTTCAGAAGAGAAGCCCTCTTCATATCACTAGTGTTGCCATTTTGGAAATGTCAATGATTGCTGAGTGTGTCCCATGGAACACTTTGACTCTGGGATATGAAGTGGGAAAAATGCCATTAGCTTTGTAGGTCTCTGTATAACATGCATGCTGTTTCTGTCTTCACATCCATATCTCAGGAATATTTTAAGCTGTTTTGGCAACTGAACACACCTTCCACTGACTACAGGATATTAACAGGTTATGTAAACAGAGAACCAGTGAAATGAGTTGAAAACAGAAAAATTTAGTCAAACAACCATTTAGAATCTTGGTGGGGGGGCTTGGAGAGGCAGTGGACAGCAGGGAATAGGCAATATGATATCAGATAATCAGTTTTTTAATTTATTTCCCTCAGTGAATTTATTGGATATGTGAGCAGGTTTCTATGAAGCCAGCTGACATGGTCAATTCAGTCAATTAGCACTGGCTTCTTTTCAGGCTTGTTCTCAGAGGTGCATATAAATTATGCAGGGTTGGCTACAGGCTTTTGGGCAGGTAAAACCTTCGCAAGAAAGCAGTCTCTTTGCCCTCTAAAAATGTGCTATATTTGCAATGCCCAAGGCTGTGCAGTTCTCTGTCATGGTAGGGTTGGAATGGAGATGGAATTCTTTCTAGTTTGAAAGCCCCAAACCAACACAATTTGGAGCCAAAAGAGAATGGCCCAGTGATCATGAACCCAGCTGTTAGCCTCTTTCAACTAGGCAGAAACTTGAAATGTGAGTAAAAGGGCTGAAACATATACACATTTTCTTGAATGTTTTTAAAACAAAAAGTAATGATTGGTGATTATCCCTCAATCCTGTCTCCTTTAATCTGATGTCAACTTACCCTCTTTTGAACTTCCTTGCAATTTTGTGTTATTATTATTATTATTTTTACTTCTTCAATCAGCCATGATAGTTATTTGGGCACTTATTTCATTTTACCTCATATATCCTTTTGTATTCAGGAATGTTCATGTTTATCTTCATGTATTTTCCAGCCCACTAGCACAATGAATCATGCATATGTTTTGCAAATAAATGCATGAATGAATGCATACACAAGTCAATTTAAATTATACTAGATTGTATGTAGAATAAGAATCACTGAAATTCATAAATCACTGAAATTCTAAAATGCTGGGGTTGTGAACATCAAAAATCATTTTTTTTTTAAACAAAGGCCTTTCCCTGTGGTACATAAAGGGGCATAGCTCTTCCAGAAAATGTTGGACTAACAATTCATTACCTGCAGATTTACATAATGTGAAGACAAAATTCAAAAATTTAACACTTTTGTCCTAAATCAATTGGCTTGGCAAATATCTCCTTTATTGCATGCCTTAAATTTTGTCTTGTGAAACATGCTGTGTATATAGAAGTTCCATAAAATGTATATGTCTAGCTTAAAGAATGATACTAGAAAAAACACCCATACACCTACCATCCAGGTTAAGAAATAAACTACTACCTGAGAGATTTCTTTGTGCTTTCCCTTTGAACATACCCCATATTCCTCCTTCCCCTTCATAGGCGACCACTGAATGTTGAATGAATCATTCCCTGGCTATTCTTTATACTTTCAATTTCTTTTCTTTATACTTTTCATTAGTACATATCTACAGATAGATAGTAAACACAGTATTTTTAGTGTTTTCTAAATTGTATATAATGTAAAATTTAATATCATAAAGATGTCAGTTATTTCCAGGTTGAATTAAATTTGATTCCCAGATATAACTAATTTGACATAGATTCAGCAAATTTCAATAAAAATCTCAGGAAGTATTTCCATGGAGCTTGAAATTATGATTCTAATATTCATACAGAATAGCAAAGAGTCGAAAATAGCCAAGACACTCCTGAGAAAGTAGAAAAAGGTATGTGTGTGAGGGATGGGAGCCTTTCACTAACAGATATCAAAATTTATCGGTAAGCCGGAGCAATTAATACAGTGTGGCACTGGGGCAGAGACTGACAAGTAGACCCATGGAAAAGGATAGTTAAGCCAGAAATAGACCCGTGATTATATGGGAACTTGATATATAACAGAAGCTGCGCTGAGGGCTATAAGGAAGAAAAATGAACTATCTAGCAAACCATTATCCATATGGACAAAAATAAAATTGGATCTTTGCTTCAAATCATATGCAATCATACATGCCTATTAAATTAAAGATGAAGTCAAAACAATAAACATTTGAGAAGAAAATGTAAGAGAATATCTTTATCAGCTTTGGCTGTGACTGACTTCTTTTATAAGATTAATAAAAAAGCACAAACATAAAAGAAAACATTGATAAATTCAACTCATTAAAAAGAAGAACTTGGTTCATCCAAAGATACCATCAAGGGACAAACCATAAACTGAGAAAAGATATTTGCAACAAATGTAACCAACAAAGATTTAGTATCCTGAACACATAAAGACCTCCTGTGAATCATTAAGCAAAAGGAAAACAACTAAATTTTAAAATAGGCAAAAGTTATGAACATAAATTTCAGAGAAGAGGCAACCTGTAACCTATAAACATATGAAAAGATGCTCAACTTCATTAGTATTCAGTGAAATGCAAATTGAAATCACAATGGGACTTCATTTCCTATTTACCAGTTTGGCAAAAGTTAATAAAAGTTCTCTACCAGACATTTGGGAAAACGTGGAGAAACAGAACAGGCTCTCTTATCCAATTCTGGTGGAGTATAAACTGATTCCAGACGGAATGACACTACCTACTAAGCGTAAACATGCCGTATTACTTTACCTTATTAATAGAAATAAAGAGATGGTGGAGAAAGCGGTGGGTCCCTGGAATGATCTCTAGATGCTCTTAGATGTTGCACCGTACTGAGGAGGAAGATTGGACTTCATTCTTTGTTGGGAGAACTCTCAATGGATTTTTAGAAGCTTGGCAGTTTTGCATGGATCAATTTGTTTCTTAGGAAAATAGGTGAAATTTCATCAGTCTTAGAAACCTTTGGTGCTAAGAATGGATTTTGTAAGTAAAGTAATTGCAACATAGATCTGCCATCCACACACCGTTTATAGGAGCTGTACTTGTGGTGTCAAGGTTGTATAACATTAGAAGTGGAGGTATGTCAGAAGTTGTCATGCCTAAAAGTTCTGATCACCTGTCCCAAATGAGTGGGGGGTTGCCGGTCCTGAGCAATGAATTACAGACTGGGGCAAATGGTTAGGAGCCAACTTTTTAGTCACACTACCTGAGTTAGAATTCTAGTTCTTCCAAGGGACTTCATTAAAACATAGTGATCTGACTACATTTCTAGTGGCATATACTCCAGGAACAAAAAGAACTACCAAAAAAAAAAAAAAACAAAAAAAACTCAAAACAAACAAAAAAACCAACCTCACACCTCAAAAACAAAAACAAACTTGAATTGATCATAGTTCTTATATTATTGGTAATAATTTTGGCTACTCTTTACTCTTGTGTTATTCTTGTGTATACTGTCGAGTAAGTAGAAGAAGTGATTATGTGTATACTTCTATCATTCTGGATGTCATTGAGAACTTCATGTAGGAGAGAGGAAATACAGATGTTAATTTGAAGTTACTAAGTAAAAATTTGAGGTCTGAATTTGAAGTGGTATTGAAATGAGTATAAAGTCATGATGTATTTTGTCTTAAAATTTTTTTCCTTGGTTCTTCCCATGGAAAAGGCCTAAAAGGAATGATCAATTTGGTAGCAATGTGCAGATTGAAGTCCTGCAATACCATTTCCCATCAGAAGGAGCTGGAGACCCTTGGAAAGATACCTGGGGAAGGAAATGCATAAGATTAACTTGGAAAGCCTTGTTTGAGCAGATAGCAAGGCAACTATTAAAAACCCCTAGGGTTTTGTTCAGACGTTTCAGGAAACAGCTTAAGTTTGGCCAAATATGGAATAAATGAACATCAATAAGGATAACTACAATGAAATTAAAGGTACGTATAATTAAACCCATGAGTTTACAATGAACGTATAATGACCCTGAGAAAACAAATGTAACTGTTTATCATGGAAGGAGCCCTGTGAATCCACTTATCATTTAGGAAGCTGGTATATAAAGGGAGAGAATCAAGGCTGCCATTCCCATGAACTATATAATTGGATAATTGAATAGTTGCTATAGGGAACTTACAGAAGTATTCCTGCTAATAAATGAAGAAGGAATGATGCAATTAGAATATCACCATTTGGCAACATGTGATGAACTACTAGATCTAGGCATTGAACGTGACTGGCTGTTAAATTATAAAATTAGAATTAAAACATTATAAAACAAGAAAGAACCAGGCATTATGTACTTCCTAATGGAAGAGCACGCTGCTGCACATGAAGTTTTCTTGCTAAGAATTCAAACCTGAATCTGATCCATCCTCTAGATCTACCCAGTCATATAAGAAACTCAGAGAACAAAGGAACATGGTTAACAACACCATGGAGCTGTAATTGGTGGAATCCAGATTATTGGAAATAGTAGAAGACAAATGATCTGGCTTCCTTAACAAGGAAAAGAAGGGGCATTTATAAATTAAAAGAGACTGAAGAGCCAAGCGACATAACAGCCGGTTGGAAAGAGCGAGTCTCATTTGGATCCTGATTCAAACAAGCAGATTATAAAACCTGAACGAAAGTACTGGCTTTGCTGTTGCTACCTGGAATTATTTTCTCAAACATAAATTTACCTTTTCTCTCTGCCTCAGTTTGTTCATCGGTGTAAAGGAGATAATAAACATGCCTCCCTCATAGAGCTTTAGTTGAAATGAAATGAAGTGGTTTGTAAAGCATTTCACACAATGCCTAGTACATCATAAGGACTCAATAAATGTTTGTTGTTATTATATTTTTGTTATTATTACCATGAAATATGGTGTTAGAAGTTTGGTAAGAAGACTAGTATCAGACAACCATATTAAAAAAAACTGGAAAATGACAAAAAAAAAATAGGAAAACCAAGATGGAAAGTCGCCCAGATTGGCACTGGGCATAGCTGGTAGATGAAGAAGATAGAAGTGGTTTGTAAGAAAAGCAAGACTGAGGAATACCTTTATCCAGCGTTCTGGAATTACCTGCAGCCTACCAAGTGCTCAGAAACCCCGGTGTGACTTTGCCAAGAGCAGAGAAAACAACTGCCAAAGAGTGAACGAGACTTAAAACATGTTAGTGGTTAAAGTTGAGGTTTGTTCAAGGCCTCACCTCAAAACCGTGGCAGAGCTAGGACTCAAATCCAGGTTTCTTGGCTGCTGAGTTCAGGGCTCTGTGTCCTCCACTGCTCTCCATCATCATATAGATGTTCCACTGAAGGTGAAATGACAAAGGAAGTAGAGGCCAAACTACCAAGGGCAAATTATGATCTTTGCGATATTGCCAGAAATACTTCTGGAATGGGGAAACATACTGACAGACCTAAAAAGACAGATTTTTTTCCCCCATCGTACATTTATACCTTTGAATGTTTCCTGAATATAAGACCAGTTGAAAGTTGCTAGATGAGACTCTATGAATCTAATTGATGTAACAAGAAGGAAAGAGAGCATACTTTTAATCTACAAAATAGCCTTGTGAATTAAAATTATTTTTATAACTGTATTTCAGATGGAAACCAGGGAAGTATCTGCCAAGGTCACATAGCGAGAAAGGGCAGAGCTAGGACTCAAGCCCAGCCAGGCTTTTGCTATGGTGCCATCTCTGAGATAAAGCATAGCCTTTGAAAAGGGGAACAGTTCTGGTATTTACATGAATCTCACTCACTAGTTAAAAGAAACAAGATGTTTCTCTTTTCCTTCCTTTGATAATGTGGCTTTAAACCCTGAAATAAATTCATTAAGGGCAAAGTAATGGTTACAGTAAGATTTCGGTTTCCCAGTTTTAAGTGCGGCGTGTACCTATTATTGTTTAATTTCAAGACCCTCCCCATTCCCAGTAGTTCCATCAGGACCAGCCAATGTGCTCTTGCACTCTCCACTGGTGTTCCCACGCTGTTTGTGCTCTTGCACTCTCCACTGGTGTTCCCATGCTGTTTGTGCTCTTGCACTCTCCACTGGTGTTCCCACGCTGTTTGTGCTCTTGCACTCTCCATTGGTGTTCCCACGCTGTTTCTTTATGGTCTGTATGCATTTGGAGAAGCAGAGATTAATCTCATTGAAGACACTACCAGTATAAGATCATATTTTTTCTTTTATTCTTATGATTTGTGGTGACTATCATGGAAACTATCTCTTTTTAAGACTGTAGAAAATTCTCTCTTCTGGTTGTTTTAATAAAACAGATTGTAGGGGCGCCTGGGTGGCTCAGGTGGTTAAGTGTCTGACTCTTGATTTCTGCTCAGGTCATGATCTCATGGTTGTGAGATTGAGCCCTGAGTTGGGCTCTGCGCTGAGCATGGAGCCTGCTTAAGATTCTCTTTCTCCTTCTCCCACTGCCCCTCCCCACCTCTAAAAAAACAAAAACAAAAACAAGCACCAGATTGTATTTATGGATATCAGCTGCATTTGAAACTTGAATTTGAGCTACGTATGAATTAGGGAGCTGGAAGGAATGAACTTAAGAATGACCAGTGTTCTGAAATACAGAAAAAATCGTACTGTGGTTACTAAGTCTTAGTCTCAAGACAAGTCATTTTATTTCCACCTGTGTCAGAGAATGACTGCAGGCAGACTGTGGGTGTTACATCTCTTAACACATTTCTTCTCATTGTCTTTTGCTTAGAAGGCCAACTAAAAACTTTAAAAGACTTTTTGGCTTTCCTTTGGGTTGTCTGTATTACCAAATTCCCCAGTGTGTGAGAGAAAAAACTCTGGGATCATAGAATGAGAATTAGATAATATTGTTTAAGTGAAATGAAAGCTCTTCTGATGTGTTTTTTGATAGCTCTGGCATCACTTTTTAAAAATGTACTTTGGTGTTACTCAGTTTTGTATGTCAATGCTATTGAATAAGCCATCTTTTCTACTCAAGATTTCTAGGAATTGAACTAGACTAAATTCTCAACTGCTGGGTACCTCTGCAAGATTTATCATGGATGGTTCAGAAATAATTTAAAACTATTAAACAATGTCATATTGTGATCAAGTTTACAAAAGGAACCTACTGATGTGAGGGAAGTAGACTTTAGTCTATCATGATAATGAAATATCTTTAACTCCCAAAGAGATATTAACATCATTTCTGCTTAAAAATTACTGTAGAACTTTTCACAGAAAATATTACTCACAGAATTCCAAGTTGCCATAGGGTAAGTATCAGTGGATCCTTGGGGTTAAAAGGACCCAGGGCCAGAGCTGCTACAGTATAGACCAGCTAGAGACTTTCTCTTGTTCTGCACTTCAGTAAAAAGTTCCATCCTTGGTAAATCACTCAGAGCAACACAACCAATGTGCCATGTGTTGATTTCAAAAGGCTCATTCAAGGACTCATTCTCTTTTGCAATGGTGGGAGGTGTAAGGTAGAGAAATCTGTCTTTCACTTTGGTGGATATCCAGTCTAGACAAGTTCATTGAATTGAATCATCTTGGAGCTTATTGCCCACCCAGTGTCACAACTACGTTTTACCAAGGCATTTAGGGTAACTGTTACTTCTTGTTTACTAATTTCTGTCCATGTAATGACATCAGTAAAGTGGACCAGCATGATGTTCTATGAAATGGTGAGACAATCAAAGTCTCTGTGAGGAAAATTATGGCAAAAGTTTGGATAGTTGAACAAGAGAGTGAAATTATTCTCCTGACCAAAAAGTGGAAGTAAACCACTTCTAGTGATTTTTACTTCATGCTTTAGAAAATAAAGAACTTCCAGATCAATGTTGCATACCAGGTGTTTCAGTATGTGTTGATTTGCTCCAGTAAAGAGACCACATCTGGAGCAGCAGAATAATTTTGTGATTCAGTTTATGATAATTTACTGTCCTCTTCAAGACCCATCTGCCTTTTGCACAAACCAAACCAGAGAGTGAAATGGGGATGGTAAGAGTCATCATTCCTGAATCTTTCAAGGTTTTGATAGTGACACTAATTTTTACCCCGGGATATGATATTGGTTCCTGTTTACTATGGTGGTAGGGAGATGGGGCTTTTTGGGCCTCCTTTTAGGTGCTTCCTATACTCTAGTCCTTATACTGTAAGCCAGGGAACCAATGTAGATGTTTTGCTAGTTGCTGAGCATATCTATTCCAACTACATGTTTATTCTGGGGAAAATAACCATAAGATGAGCTGGACCCATTATAAAACAGACTGGGGCAAAAATTTATTATCAAGCTCACGTAATCTCTGGTAGATCTTAGGATATTTTTTGATTATAAAAATGAGCTCAGAGCCAGTGTCCATTAATCCCTGAAAAGTCTGATTGTTTCTTTTTCTTTTGGACATGGTCACTGTAGTAAGTGATGACAGATTCCTTTGAGGAAGATCAGACAGATTACTTAAAAGACATAAATGTCACAAAATTGAGAGGACATTCCTCAATGGTACAGAGTTTTCTCTTTACTCATAGACTTTTATGAAATAATCGCCTCTGGAATTAGATGAGGCTGCAAATCTGGTCTCTATATGCCCCCCCTATCAGGAGGACCTTAGAGTGTAGGCTATTCAATTTGGCTGAATAGCCAAAACTTATGATCAGTTATCCACTGCCAAGAATATGTTTTTGTCAAATCACTCTGATTTCAGCAAGACTTGCTCCAAATATGTGATGTTTTATTATGAGCAATTGGTTCATGGAGGTTGAATGGTCCCACAACCTGCTGCTTGAAACCTAGAAACCCAGGGAAAGTGGCGGTATAATTCCAGGCTGAATCCAAAGGCCTGAGAACCAAGGGAACTGGTGGTGTAAATCCCAGCCCAAGGGCAGGAAAAGACTGATGTCCCAGCTCAGCCAGGCAGGCAGAAAAGAACGAATCCTTCCTTTCTCTGATTTTTGTTCAATTCAGGCCCTCCATGGGTTGAAAGACGCCAGCCCACATAGAAGAGGATGATCTACTTTACTGAGTCCGCTGATTCAAATTGTAATCCCATCTGGAAACACCCTTACAGGCACATCCAGAAATAATTAATCTGAGCATCCCATGGCCCAGTTAAATTGAAACACAAAATTTACCATCACATTTCCTGTAATAAATTCATTCCCATACTTTTATCTCCTTCCTCTTTATCATATCCAGGAATTTCTAGTAGGTAAACATTATTTCACATAGCCTACACTAAGTCTGTATTTCAATCAACTGAAACATATGTACGATAAGAGTGGACAATAAGCAACATTCTCACCTATTTTTCAGGTGACTTCTATATGTAATGTGCATTAGGGGATTTGAACAAGGCATGATCAACCTCATCAGACAGAGAAATCAGTGATTTTGCTGGTAACAAGTCTCATCAACCCTTGGAATTTAGGGAAAATGGACTTATCAAATCCTGTCAAATATCTTCATTCAAATTCTCAGTGTTCTACTCTTTCTAAGTTTTTCACATAAGAAATGTGTCGATACTAGAATTTAACCCATGGAGTGTCTAGCATCTCTGAAATCAGAATATGAATTGATTTTAGTTGATGCCAGGCCTGTGGCCAAGAGACATGATATACATTTAGGCCATAGAAGCTATAGATTTTTTGACTATGCCTTGAACTGAGAATTTAAAATTTTGATTGTATGATTTTCTTCATTCCTTCCTCTCTTCCTCTCTTTTTTCTTTCCTTCCTTTTCCCTGCTCAGTCCCTGTATTTCCCATGCTATTCATCATGGTCTATAAGAGCTACTCCTTAGTTCTTTAAAGTTTTGACTTCACAATTTTTGGAAACTAGCCCTTTATCTGATAAGACATTTTTGCAAATATGTTCTCCCATTCTGTAGGCTGCCTTTAGTTTTGTTGATTGTTTTCCTTTGCTGTGCAAAAAGTTTTTTTTTAAAGATTTTATTTATTTATTTGACAGAGAGAGAGAAAGCACAAGTAGGCGGAGCAGCAGGCAGAGGGAGAGGGAGAAGCAGGCTCTCCATTGAGCAGGGAGCCAGATGTGGGCCTCGATCCCAAAACCCTGGGATCATGACCCAAGCTGACGGCAGCTGCTTAACCCGACAGAGCCACCCAGGCACCCCTGTGCAAAAGCTTCTTATCTTGATGAATTCCCAATAGTTCATTTTTGCCCTTGCTTCCCTTGCCTTTGGCGATGTTTCTAGGAAGAAATTGCTGCAGCTGAGGTCGAAGAGGTTGCTGCCTTTGTTCTCCTCTAGGATTTTGATGGACTCCTGTCTCACATTTAGGTCTTCCATCCATTTTGATTTTATTTTTGTGTGTGGTGTAAGAAAATGGTCCAGTTTCATTCTTCTGCATGTGGCTGTCTGATTTTCACAGCACCATTTGTTGAAGAGATTGTCTTTTCTCCATTGGATATTCTTTCCTGCTTTGTTGAAGATTAGTTGAGTATAGAGTTGAGGGTCCATTTCTGGGTTCTCTATTCTGTTCCATTGATCTATGTGTCTGTTTTTGTACCAGTACCATACTGTCTTAATGATTACAGCTTTGTAATACAGCTTGAAATCCAAAATTGTGATGCCTCCAGCTTTGGTTTTCTTTTTCAATATTACTTTGGCCATTTGGGGTATTTTCTGGTTCCATACAAATGTTAGGATTGTTTGTTCCAGCTTTGTGAAAAATGCTGGTGGTATTTTGATAGGGATTACATTGAATGTGTAGATTGCTTTGGGAAGCATAGACTTTTTAAATTATTTTTTATTAAGTTATGTTAATCATCATATATTACATCATTAGTTTTTGATGTAGTGTTCCATGATTCATTGTTTGCGTATAGGGAAGCATAGACATTTTAACAAGATTTATTCTTCCAATGAGCATGGAATGTTTTCCCATTTCTTGGTGTCTTCCTCAGTTTCTTTCATAAGTGTTCTATAGATTTCAGAGTACAGATCTTTTACCTATCTGGTTAGGTTTATTCCTAGGTATCTTATGGTTTTTGGTGCAATTGTAAATAGGATCGATTCCTTGATTTCTCTTTCTGTTGCTCCATTGTTAGAGTACAGAAATGCAACTGACTTTTGTGCATTGATTTTATATCCTGTGACTTTGCTGAATTTCTGTATCATTTTAGATGATACAATTTTTAGAACTTCTCAAACTCAATTCCCAAAAATACAAATAATCCAGTCAAGAAATGGGCAGAAGACATGAACAGACATTTCTGCAAAGAAGACATACAAATGACCTACAGATATATGAAAAAAATGCTCAGCATCACTCAGCATCAGGGAAATACAAATCAAAACCACAATGAGATAAAACTCCATACCAGTCAGAATGGCTAAAATTAACAACTCAGGAAACAACGGATGTTGGTGAGGATGTGGAGAAAGGGGAACCCTCTTATACAGTTGGTGGAAATGCAAACTGCTGCAGCCACTCTGGAAAACCTTCCACTCTGGAGGAACCTTATGGAAGTTCCTCAAAAAGTTAAAAATGGAACTACCTTTTGACCCAGCAATTACACTAAAAGGTATTTACCCAAAAGATACAAGAATAATGATTTGAAGGGGCACCGGCATCCCAATGTTTATAGCAGCAACGTCCACAATAGCCAATATAAGGAAAGAGCCCAGATGTCCGTTGATGGATGAATGGATAAAGAAGATGTGGTATATCTATACACAATGGAATATTACTCATCCATCAAAAGAATGAAATCTTGCCATTTGCAATGACATGGATGGAACCAGAAGGTATTATGCTAAGCGAAGTAAGTCAGACAAAGACAAATACCATATGATTTCACTCATATGTGGAAATTAAGAAACAAAACAGGTGAAATAGGGGCAGGGAAGGAAAAATAAAATACGATAAAAACAGAGAGGGAGGCAAAACATAAGAGAATCTTAATCATAGGAAACAAACTGAGGATTGCGGGAGGGGAGGAGTGTTGGGGAATGGGGTAACTGGGTGAAGGGCATTAAGGAGGGCACTTGACGTAATGAACACTGGGTGTAATATGCAACTGATGAACCACTAAATTATATTCCTGAAACTTATAATACATTATGTGTTAACTAAATTGATTTTAAATAAAAATTTTAAAAAGTTTTGACTTCACTAGGCAATTCATTCAGGTGAGCACAATTAATAATTTAAGTAATTGCTTTTATCATTGTGTGCCATAGAAAGCCAATGTCTCATCTTCCAAACTAAACAGATATCCACTAGTTTCAAAACTCTACTAGTTTAGGTAATTACAGATTATCATTTCTTTGAGACCTTGTTGCCTGAAATTTTTTTCTGTTATAAATTACTTTATAAATCAAGTTTCTTAGTATAGATAGTTTAAGCACAAAGTGATTTAATAAATATATTAGTTATCTTGTAAAATTTCCTGCATAGGTAGAAAACGAGGCTTGATTATTGCACAATTAAGAGGTATTAGGGCTGATTGAATAAGTTTGTGTGGTCCAATTCTCAGCTTCCTCACCAATATTCCCCATCTTCTATTCATGTTTTATTCTTCTTGCTCTTTATCACACTAAAAATATTATATATGTATGATATATACATATTATATAATATGTGTACATATATGTATATATGTATACGTGATGTATGTACTATATTATTATTTTGTTTATTGCCCAACTCTATCCACTAAAGTGAGAGTGGGAAATCTTATTTGTTTTCTTCAATGTTGTATACTCAGTGTCTAGAAAAGTGTTTGGTACTCAATAAATATTTGTTGAAATAATGTATAAATAGTCCTTTTTTATGAACTTTATATCAAGTGGAGGAGAAAGACATTAAACATACACAATCTCCCAGAAACCAAAAAACAAAAATAAAAAAGGAGTGCAGTGCTTTAAATAGTGTGGGATTTTCTTGCTGCCATTTCATTCAGTGAGTATGTGCCCTGGATTAAGTGGTATTTGGGAGATACGAATCAGCTATTTCTTCATTCAGTCCAGTTCCAGTGTGAATGTTTCACTGAGTTGAATGTGATTCTAATATTTAAAAATACTGCACATACATTCCACACACTATAATACCTAAATCAAGACAACTTCTTCTGGAGATACCTAAAGAATCAGCAAGCTTTTAAGTTTTTGGTAAAAAGAAATCATTTGTGTTGAGTTTGTTAAGGGATGGGATATCAAAATCAAATATGGTATTTCCTGAGGGATTTTTTGGGGGATAATTTCGACTAGTTGTCTTTTCTTTTCTTCTTTTCTTTTTTCTCTCTTTCTTTGTCTTTCTTTCTTTCTTTCTTTCTTTCTTTCTTTCTTTCTTTCTTTCTTTCTTTCTTTCTTTCTTCCTTCCTTCCTTCCTTCCTTCCTTCTTTCCTTCCTCCCTCCCTCCCTCCCTCCCTCCCTCCCTCCTTCCTCCTTCCTTCCTTCCTTCCTTCTTTCTTTCTTTCTTTCTTTCTTTCTTTCTTTCTTTCTTTCTTTCTTTCTTTCGTTCTTTCTTTCTTTCGTTCTTTCTTTCTTTCTTTCTTCCTTCCTTCCTTCCTTCCTTCCTTCCTTCCTTCCTTCTTTCTTTCTTTCTTTCTTTCTTTCTTTCTTTCTTTCTTTCTTTCTTTCTTTCTTTCTTTCTTTCTTTCCTTCCTTCCTTCCTTCCTTCCTTCCTTCCTTCCTTCCTTCCTTCCTTCTTTCTTTCTTTCTTTCTTTCTTTCTTTCTTTCTTTCTTTCTTTCTTTCTTTCTTTCTTTCTTTCTTCTCTTTTTTATCTGTCAGCCTGCTATTAGATACTAATCCTTATGTAAAAGGGAAATATCACTATAGCTGAGTGGATGAGATTATCTAGGAAAAGAGAATATTGGGAGAAAAGAGAAAATCTATGACAAATCATTGAGAGACTCCAAAACTTTTTGACCAGACAGAGGAGAATAAGTCTAAAAATTAGGTAAAATAAGAATGGCTAGAAAGCCAGAATAAGAAGTGTTGTGCCTTAGAAGTAAAAAAAAAAAAAATGTTATGAAACATGGAGTAGAAACTTATTCTTTAGTAAATTTGATTTTTAGATATTCTGGGTAGGGAGTCTCTTCAAATTAAAAAAAAAATGAAAACTTCATTCAAAAAGATTTTATTGCATAGTCGAGCCCTCATGAAGTAAGGTCTTCAAGGAGCAAGGAAAAAAAGAGAAGGAAATAATATAAATTGAAACTATAAAGGTGAACAATGGGCATATTTAAATAGGTTCTCTGTAGGGCTGTTTATACAACCCTGCATAACTTTCCTTTGTGGCTCTGTTTCTCTGAGGACATATGAAAATACCTTTACTACAGTAGAAAAAGTGCTTTGTGCAGGTGACAAAATGAGGGAGTTGAAGTCAAGACTCCCAGATTTAACCTGGAAGATTAAGAATGAACTGGAGTGATGCCGGATAGGTAGAACCTCTGACTTCCAGCAGAAGCAAAAACAAATAATCTCTGGAAGAATGTATTTTTAATTTAGACTACCAGATTTTCCACAGGTTAAAATCAACCAATATGAGCTCATAAATCATCCTGAAGGGAGAAACAATAGATTTAGTTCTTCAAGGATTTCAGATAATGGAATTATTATCTGTGGATATAACAATGTATATTCATTATTTATTGCTGTTGTAACATATCACCACAAATTTAGTAGGTTAAAATGACACAAATTTATTTTCTTACAGTTCTGGACTTCAGAAATCCAAAATCAATGTGTTGGCTGAAGTGTGTTCCTTTTAGAGGCTTCAGAAGTGAATATATTTCTTTGCTTTTTCTAGCTTCCAGAGGCTGCCTGCATTCATTGGCTCACAGCCCCTTCCTCCATCTTTAATGTGCATCATCCCAACTTCTGGTTCCATTGTCCCATCTCCTTTATCTGTTTTCTTTCTTTTGCTTTCTTATTATAAAAATTCTTATGATTTCTTTGGCCCCACCCATATAATCCAGGATAATCGCCCCCTTTTCAAGATCCTTAATCACATCTGCAAAGTCCCTTTTGCCATGCAAGATAACATATTCACAGGTTTTAGGGATTAGAATGAGGACTTCATTGTCTGTGTGTGGGGGGTGCATTATTCTGTCTACCACACTATGCATGAATGTTTAAAGAGTAGAGTCACAAAAAAGACAAGCACCATGGCAATATGTAAGAATAACCATAGATTTGAAAAGAATTAAATAAAAAATTTTTAAATAAAATGTGTTTGTCAATAAAAAAAAAAGAGAAAACTTAAAGCATGGGCCAAACAACACAGTAGATGCAGACGAAGAGAGAATTAGTGAACTAAAAGTTAAAACTGAAGAATATTTCAGGATGCCATCCAGGATGCTGAAATGGAAAGTATGAAAGAGAGGTTAATAGATATGGTTAATGAGAATGAGAATGAGAATGTCTATTATGCTTCTAATAGAAGCCCTAGGAAGAGAAAATAAAAACATTGGAGGAGAGGCAATATTTGAAAACAATGAGGATTTCCCAAAACCGATGAAAGATATAAAGCTACAGATCCAGGAACACTGTTTACCAAGCAGAATAAAATGAAAAGAAACCCACCTCTAATTAAGAGAATGAGCAACTGCTGTACATCAGAGATAAAGAGCTCCAAGATGCACCCAGGCAAGAAAGGCAGATTACCCCTCCCCGCCTAAGACTGAGAACAGGATTTTTTTAACAAAAATATGGGATGCAGAATAATTACATATAATAATAATAATATATTTTGAATTCAGAGAGAAAAAACTGTTCTTCTAGAATTTCATCTATCTTAAGAGCAAGAGTAATATAAAGACATTTGCATATCAGTCAATGTTGACCACATACTGAGAGTGTTAATTGCAAACAGACCTAAGGAAACTTCTAGGAAGAAGAACAATTATTCTAGGAAGAAGAACAATTCAGGAAGAAGAACAATTATTCTAGGAAGAAGTTCTGAGATGCAAAATGGAATTGGGAGAAAAAGGAACATTTAAACATATAGATAAATAAATAATGTCTATTGTAATGACAATGACTAGCTTGTTATGACTAAAAAAAGACACAATTAAAATATTGGAGATAAATAACTTATCAGGTAGAATTGAGGTGAACAGAGCTAAAATGTTCTAAGAGTTCTTGAACTGATCACAATAAGGGGAAATCTCTTTAACTTTAGATTTGTTATGTATAAATGCTAAATTTCAATGTCAACCTCTAAAACAATAGAACTAGTGGATGTGATTATCAAACAAGTAATGAATAATTAGATTAAGAAAATTATTCAAACAAAAATTCTTTTTTTTTAAAGATTTTATTTATTTATTTGAGAGATAGAGAAAGCATGAATGGGGGTAGGGATAGAGGGAGAAGGAGAAGCAGACACATCACTGAGCAGGGAGCCCAACGCGGGACTCAATCTCAGGACCCCAGGATCATGACCTGAGCCGAAGGGCAGATGCTTCACTGACTGAGACACCCAGGTGCCCTCAAACAAAAATTCTATAAAAATGGAAGAGAAGACAATAAATCAAAAGCAAAATTTAAGATAAAAATGGGTCCAAATACATCTGTGATCACAATAAATTTAAAGGAACTAAACTTGATCAAAATTCAGAGTTTGTCAATGAGGCCAGCATTACCCTGTTACTGAAACTAGACAAGGATGCCACACACAAAAAAGGAAATTACAGAACAATATCTCTGATGAACACAGATGCAGAAATCCTCAACAAAATATTAGCAAACTGAATTCAGTAATACATTAAAAGGATCATATGCCATGATCGAATGGGATTTATTCCAGGGATCCAAGGATGAAGCAACATCTGCAGATCATCCAATGTGATACACCAAATTAACAAAATGAAGGCTAAAATCATATTATTTCAATACATACAGGAAAAGCATTTGATGAAATTCAAAATCCATTTATGATAAAGACCCTCAACAAAGTGGGTATAGAAGGAATATACTTCAACATAAGGAAGGCCATATATAACAAGCCCACAGCTATTATCATACTCAATGGTGAAAAGCTGAAAGCTTTTCTTCTAAGATCAGGAACAAGACAAGAATGCCCACTCTCACTACCTTATTCAACCCAGAATTGGAAATCTCAGCCAGAATAATTAGTCAAGACAAAGAAATATGATGATGGATATTAACTAGACATTTATTTTGCAATATATACACATAGTGAATCATTATGTTATACAACTGAAACTAATATAATTTTATGTGTCAATTATATAACAATAAAAAAGAGAACCCAATGAATAAATAGCCAAAGGATCTGAATGGATGTTTCTTCAAAGAAGTTATACAAATTGCCAATAAGCACATAAAAAGATGGTTCACATTATTAGGAAATGCAAATCAACATCACAGCAATATATTATTTTATAAGCACTAGGACAGCTATAATAGAAAAGGCAGACAATGACAAATAATGTAGAGGATATGGAGAAGTTGGAATCCCCATTCATAGCTGGTGGGAACATAAAATGGTGTAACTGATTGAAAACCAGTCTGGAAGACGGAATTACCATATGGCTCAGTAATTCTGCTCCTAGGTATATACTTAAGACAAATAAAAACATATGGGCACACAAAAACTTGTACATGAATAATCATAGCAACATTATTCATAACAATCAAAAAGTTGAAACAACACAATGTCCACTAACTGATGAACAGATAAACAAAAGTGGTACATACATGCAATGGAATATTATTTCACCATAGAAAAGAATGAAGTATTGATACATGCTGCCATGTGGAAAAACTTTGAAGATATTATGTTAAGTGAAAGAAGCCAATCCCAAAATACCGTATATTGTATGATACCATCTATATGAAATGTCTAGAATAGGCAAATACATAGAGACAGAAAATTGGGCATAGGTTCAGGAAGTAGGGCTTATCATGAGGAAATGAGGAATAATTGCAAATGGATTTTTTATTTGTTTTATAGTGGACAAAATGTATTAAAATTAAATTCTAGTGATGATTGTACAACCCTGTGCATATGTGAAGAAATATTGAATTACACATTTTAAATGGGTGAATTATGTAGCATATGAATTATGTATCAGTAAAGCTGTTAAAAATGATACAAAACAAAACAAAACAAAAATATAGAGTTTGTCAAATTGGATTAAGAACAAGAACAAATGCAGCTATCTGACCTTTTAAAGACAACGTAAAACATAAAGACATAAAAGGTTGAAAATAAAACAAAGGAAAAAGATAAATAAATCCAAACCAAAAGCAAATAAAACTTACTTTAGTAGGTAAAACTGACTTTTGGATAAAAACAACCTGGCAAGAAATAATGGAGGTCATTACATAATGATAAGAAACTTAATTTATCAGGAAAATATAACATTTCTGAACTTGCTTCTAACTAATAATATCATCAATAATATAGAAAGTAAAACTTGATGAAACTTCAGGGAGAAACTGAGAAATCTACCACCAGAATAGGAAATTTTGACATGTGTTTTCCTTTATTGGTGGATGCACAAATAAAAAGCATTGAAGAAATAAAGTATTTCAACAATGTAATCAACATGCTTGGTGCTTTGGACATAGGTAAAACTCTGCTCTCAATCATTAGAAAGCACACGTTCTTCCTAAGCACACATGAAATATTTACAAGAACTGGCCATATGTGAAGTCACAAAGCAAGTTTCAGCAAATTTCAATGACTTGTAACAGAGATCACATTCTCTGATCATAGTTTTATTAAATTCATAGCAAAACCCAGAAGTAATCCCTGTATTTTATTTTATTTATTAAAACTCTTTTCGTTGTTGAGGTAAAATTAGCATGACATAACATTCACTGTTTTAACCATGTTAAAGTGTGCAATTCAGTGGCTTGTGCTACATTCATAGTGTTGGGCAAATCACCACCATTTAATCCCAGAACATTTTCATCAATACCAAAAGAAACCCTATATCTGTTAACAATTACTCTTCATTTCTTCCCTTGGCTCCAACCCTGGTAACCATTAGTTTGCTTTCTGTCTCTATGGATTTGTCTATTCTGTACATTCACATAAATGGAATTAAACAATATGTTGTCTTTTGTGTCTGGCTTCTTTCGCTTAGCATAATGTTTTTAACATTTATCCAGATTGTAGCGCATATCAATACTTCATTCTTCTGTTGCTGAATAATCCCGTTGTATGGGTATACCATATTTTATTTATCCATTCGTCAGTTGATGAACATTTGGATTGTTCCCATTTCTTAGTTATTATGAATAATGCTGCTATGAACAGTGATATATAAATTTTAATATGAACACATGTTTTCATTTCTTTAGGGTAAATATCTAAGAATACAACTTCTGGGTCATATAATAATGCTATGTTTACATTTTTTGATAAACTACCAAATTGTTTTCCAAAGTGGCTGCATCAATTTATATTCCCATTGGTAATCTATGAAGGTTCCAATTTCTCTATATCCTTACCAACACTTGTTATTTTCTATTAAAGAAAAGAATTATAGCCATCCTAGTGAGTATGAACTGATTTAATACTTCATTGTGATTTTGATTTGCATTTTCTTTCTTTTTTTAAAGATTTTATTTATTTATTTGAGAGAGAGTGAGTGAGTGAGAGAGAGAGCATGAACGGGAGAAGAGGCAGAGGGAGAGGGAGAAGCAACTCCCCACTGCACAGGGAGCCCGATGCAGGGCTCAATCCCAGGTCCCTGGGATCATGACCCAAGCTGAAGGCAGATGCTTAACTAACTGAGCCACCTAGATGCCCCTTGATTTGCATTTTTTTAATGACTGATATGAAACATCTTTCCATGTGCTTATTGGCCATTAGTATATCTTCCTGTGAGACATGTCTATTCAAGGTCTTTGCCCATTTTTGTAATTAGGTTGTTTGTCTTTTTGTTGTTGAGTTGTAAGAGTTCTTTATCTATTCTGGAAACCAGACCCTTATCAGATATATAATTTGCAAATATTTTTCTCCTATTCTGTGGGGTGTCTTTTTACTCTCTTGATAGTGTCCTTGGATAAATAAAAGTTTTTATTTATTTTTTTAAAGACTATTTATTTATTTATTTATTGAGTGTGGACAGGGGGAGAGGAAGAGGGAGAGGGGAGAGAGAGATCCCAAGCAGACTCTATACAGAGCACAGAGCCCAGTGTAGGGCTCGATCCCATGACCCTGAGATCCTGACCTAAGCCAAAATCAAGAGTTGGAGACTTAACTGACAGCCACCCAGGTGCCCCAATACATAAAAGTTTTAATTTGGAAGTCTAATATAGCAATTTTTTCTTTTGATGCTTGTGCTTTTGGTGTCATATCCAAGAATCCATTGCCAAATCTAAAGCCATGAAATTCAGTTACATTTTCTTTTAAGTGTTTTATAGTTTTAGCTCTTTACATTTAGGTCTTTGATCCATTTGGGGTTAATTTCTTCGTGTGGTGTGAGGTAAGGCACACCTTCATTCTTTTGCTATGGTTATTCATCTGTCCTAACATTATTTGTTAAAAAGACTGTTCTTTCCCTTTCCTTGGCAATCTTGTTGAAAGTCAATTGATCATATATGTATGGGTTTAATCCCTATATTATTGAAAAAAAGTCTAAATAACTCACAGATCATAAAATAAACACTGATGGAAAAATCAAAATACTTAAACCTGAAAAATAATGAAAACCTGATGTATTAATACCGTGGAAATCCTGCTTCAAGCAATGACAAAATAGCTTGTTTCATATCAATCCTCCTACCAAGAATAACTAAAAAATATCTGGGAAAAAAGAGAAAATTAATCTGTTTGAAAGTAGTGGAGGGCTATTGAGACAGTGAGGACTTGTGAGCATAAGATCTTAGATAGAAGGAAAGCCCAGAGAAGTGAGTCACACATGACATCGTTGTCCTCCTTGAGACATTTGCCATCTCTAAAGCAATGGCTGAAAGGTTGAACTGAAAAGCAAGAGAGAGAGATAGAAAAAAAATACAGGGAAAGACATAGAAAATATGTGGGACAAGGTAAAACCTTCTCACATGCATGCAATTGAAGTCCCAGAAAGAGAAATAAAATGGACAGAAGCAATCTTTAAGGAGATAACACCCACAGATTTTCCAGAAATTACAGGTGTCAAGCCACAAATGCAAGCAGGATACATGCAAAGAAAATCACACCTACTCACATATCATACTCAAACTGCTGAAAACAAAAGAAAGATAAAGTCATAAAAGAACCAGGGGAAAAAAGATATATTACCTTCTAAGACACAACAATAAAACTAAAAAACATCACTAGATATAAAGGGGGGCATTTTATAAAGATGAAAGTGTCAGTCCCTTAGAAATATACAATAATGCTAAATTTGTATTAGTCATAAGATACATTTTAAGATGACAAGCAAAGACAGAACTAAAAGGGTAAATAAGCAAACTCCTAATTATTGTTGATCTTTTCCCCAAAAAGTGATAAACCAATGGAAAGACAAAATATCAGTAAGGCCCTAGAACTCAATAGATTATTAATAAACTGATATAATTTACATTTGTAGCACACTGCACAACATTTTTCTATTATTCTATTTTCAATTGCACTTGGACTATTTACAAAAATTAGCCTAGACACCAATAATAAAATATAACTGGAAAAGTCCTCAAATATTTTCACAGTATAAAAGAAACTTCTAAGAATTCTTGGGTCAAACAAGAATCACAATCAAAATTAGAAAATATCTTTAACTTAAAGAGGATGAAAATAAGAGATATAAAAATGTGTGAGGTAGAGTGAAAATTACATGAAAGGGAAATATATAGGCTTAACACACATATTGAAATAAAAAAGAAAAGCTAAAAACCAATGATGTATGTCTTTATGTCAAGAAGCCAGAAAAATCTCTCAAATTAAGCCCAAAGGAAGTAGGATAAACTAAAAAGGGAAGAAATTAGTACAATTAGTAAATCATATACATGAATGCATCTTTAAATTCAAATGAAAAAATTGGTTCCTTCACAACATTAATAGATTTATATACTTCTGGGAAGGTCAATTAAGGATAAAAAAGGAGAAAGAATAAAAAACCAATATCGAGAATTTAAAAAAGGACATTACTACATTTTTGACAGATATTTAAAAAGAAAAGATATTATAAATTTTATATGAATGAATATTTTAAAATTGAATAAAGAAGATAATATTTAAAAATGCAACTTGCCAAAATTGATACAAGAAGAAATAAATAATTTTATAGTTACAAAAAATCTCAAATCCATTGTTTTCTTTCCTACAAAGAAAACTCCAGACTCAGATCATTTCATCTGAGCATTCTACCAAATAACTACTAGAAAAAATAAGATAGCACAAAATTATCCTTTTTCCTGATCATTAAGCTGTTATGTCTCAACCCCAAGTTCATTCTTGTATGCTTTGCTTTCTGATGATGCGGCTGGGATTTTGTAACTTACAGAAATTTTCATTGCCTGGCTTCATGTTGGGCAGAGAGAAAGCTCAAGGGGAAGACTGGAAAAAGGAGGTGCAGAGATACTATATAATCTGAAATATCAAAAATTATATATTAGTTAAAAAACGGATTATAAAACTGAAGAAGAAAGAGATAGTGGTCAATAGAGAAATCAGATAAAAGGAAGACCAAATATAATCTGTGAATTTGGAATGTAGCTCTTGGTGCATTTAGGGAGAGCTGCTGAGGAAGAATGATGGGGCAGAAGCTGGATTAGAATGGATTTACAAGTGAGTACAAAGAATGGAGACCAGAGGCATGGATGCTCACTGTTACTGGGCCCAGATGGGACTACAATACTAGATTTCAGGTCTTTAGCAACTATATTTTGGCAGGGCTGGGACAGGCATAGGCTGACAGCATGGACCCCAAGATCTAACTATTTTAGGAGGCTTAGGTGCAGATTAAATATTAATTCAAGGTTTTATGTAGAGTTGGCTCCATAAACCATACACTGGTATTGCTGGTCTAAAATATTAACTCACTCTAGTTCCTTTAATGTCAAACCTCGTAGTCCAACAAAATTATCCTTGGTGATCCAGACCACCTGATTATTTTCCATTCAGTCTGGTTTTCTATTAATAAAGGGATTTAGTCTTATGCCACAGCAGATGTTTATGCCTCTGAGGGAGTCCAACTGTATTTAATACTTAATTAACAGTGGAGAGTATCTGGTTACAGGGTTAGTTGGCCCAATCTATTAAAATAGGCTTTCAGCCCAAGCTCCTGGCTCTAGCTGCTTGTGCCTGGGATCTGAAATTTGGCAGAAAGGAAAGTTTTGCTCCCGCAGGGTGTTTCCAGGAAGTGACTTTTATCTGAAATACATTCAGAGCAGTCCTTCCCGATGTCACATCCAGTGTTGGGTTGGAAGATCTTGGTTTTACAAAGAGCTATAGCAATGTTTCAAATGAGCTCACAAAGAAGGTCATGGCAGGGGGTCTGTTAATGAGGTAACCTCAAAAATCTAGCCAAGGGAAATCTCTCCTCCTGGGGTTGGTATTAAAAATTTTATAAATAATGTCCACATGTGCTTAGAAATGAAGGTGTTTGGTTCAGCTCATGAAGTTTGCTTCTTTGGATAAAATTCAAATAACTCTTGAGACAATGGACCTTCCGTTGGTCCTTAGAGATCAATCAAGAAGGGCAGAGAGGCATAAGGCAATTCATGCACGTCTCTCAAGGAATAACTGAGGCAGAGAGCCATCCAATAAGATGCCTACCTGCTCCTTCATGAGCAACCCCCAGATACCACTCGATTGCTTGATTCTCTAAGGATTTCTTAGTTTCCTCTTTCCCGGAAAACAGGAGCTTTATTAGCCTGTTTTCCTTATCCTCAGAGGTTCCTTCTCTCAATAACGACTTGTTGACATTGTAGGGTAAGGACGCTAGATATAGAGGAAAAGTTGGAGCCAGACACCCACAAATCTAATACCAATCCAAACAGTCACAGTGGCTGGCACAGGGTCACAGAGGGAGAATAGGAAATGTTAGCTAACCAAGAAAAGAAATCCACTCTAAAGTGTCCTCTTCACATTTCTCTTGTTCAGTCTATCTTTCTCATTTTTGTTCACAGCAGGAAGTTTGTGTCTCTGGTGTGAGAGAAGCTATCAATTGTTTTTAATAACCCGGGAGTGAATTTCATTTGAGAAGCTTGTCTTCAGGGTAAAGTATGCCTCAGAGAACACACAATAAAGAGGTGTTTAGATTGTTTGTGTTCAGATACCTCATCCTATATATGAAAGGACAATATCCAATATCTTTAGGCAACTATATGATATTGGGACACGTGGTAGATCGACTTCCAATGAGTCACACCTTCCAGGATCCAAGCCCCTACATAGTCCTCTTCCACATGGACTCTGAACTTGGCCACTGGCTTGCTTTGGCCAACAGGATATCACAAATGAGACCCATGTAGGGCCTTGTCAAGCACTTGCATTCTGGGCCTTTCCTCTTGGAATGTTGCCCTGAGTTGTTGGGATAATCAGGCCCACAGTGAAAGATTACACAGAGAGAGAGGCTGAACCTTGCCAGCTGTCTCAGTGGAGGCCAGGGGCTAGCTGTCCGGCCGGCTGAGTGTAGCCACGTGAGGACTCACCAGAGAACATCGAAAGAACCACCTAGTCAACTTTTGGACTGTGAAAAATAATGTCACGTTTCTTTTAAAAGTAGTAAGCTTTGGTATGTTTGTTGCACAACAATGATAACTAAAACAGTCCAGAATCTTCTTATATCTTCCATATTAGAATCATTTTTTGCACATGTTTGGTAATGTGTAGACCTATATAATTATCTCTGCCCATATACATTAAAACATAACTATAAAGGAGAGAGTAGAATGGTGGTTGCCAAGGCCTGTGGGTGCCAGAAATGGGGAGATACGGGTCAAAGGGCACAAACTTCCAGTTATAAGATGAATAAGTTCTGGGGATGTAATGGATAGCATAGTGACTATAGTTAGCAATGCTATATTATATACTTGAAAGTTGCTAAGAGAGTAGATCTTAAATGTTCTCACCACACACACACACACACACACACACACACACACCCAATTATGTGAGGTGATGGAGATGCTGACTAACCTTATCATGGTAATGACTTTGTAATATATATGTATATCAAATCATCACACTGTATACCTTAAGCTTACACACTGTTAGATGTCAGTTATATGTGAATAAAGCTGGAAATAAAGAAAAAAATGGGACTATATGGAAATGAGACTGCTTTCTATAAGGCACACCCAAAACCTATGCCATTATTCAGGACTCCATGGGCACATAATGTATAATCAAAGGTAAGAGATTACAAAGAGTAGGTGAAAGAATACATGTAACTGTTCCCAGTCTTCTTCTAGAAAAGACATATGGGTGTGTGTGTATGTGTGTGTTGCATGTGTGCAACATTCTCTAGAGAGAACGAGGGAGGGGGGTAGATATCAGGGAAATGATTAGAGGAAGCCAGTTAAATAGAAATGGTTCTCAGTGGGTGGTGGTGTACTAAACAGCACAGGTGGTAGAAACAAGCTAACTTCTGAGTTCAAGACCTAATGATTAAAGCAATCTACATGTGGTATCTAAGCATTGGCTCATAATTAAAAGTCAGATTACTAAAAACATTGGTATTCCAGGGGATTTGTTCCTAGGGTTCTTTTTATTTTTTCTTTATATTGTTGGAAATTCTTTGCAAATTAAATGTGTAATGCTGGAGACTCAAGGGAAAAAGGGACATTAAAAAGCACATAATCTTGTTTTGACGTCAAATTGCCCATAGACTACCCTACGATATTCTGTTTTTTTTTAAGCTACAAGAACACAGAAAAAATAGATTTTTCCCCCAAATTAGGAAAAGACAGTAAATTAAAAATATTCACAATGAGAATTATGTTTGTAAAGCAATACTTAGCCGTATTTAAAACATTTTCTCTAATGTGTGTATGTGCATACATGTATGTGTTTGCAAAATACACTTTCCATAGCTAAGACGTTCTGTAAGCTGAGGTTTCACAGCAACTGTACTGTCACCGAGCACACTGAGGCTTCAGTAACAGGGCCATCTATGGGTTATCCACCTCCTCCTCTGAATAGCTTCTTTCCGTGGACATGTGTGATGTCCGTTTGAAGTGAAACAGAATGAATCTTCGTGCAATAAACACTTCCCGCAGATCTGCAAAGTGGTGAGGAAACTATGCATAAATACTCACCTAATTATGTTTGATTTATGAAAAGCAATTAAGATGCAGATGCGCACACACACACACACACACACACACACACACACACCCCTACACAGAGCTACGTAACACATGTTAGAAGACACCACCACTACTGTACCTATTTGGGACCTAAACTTTTTTTAAAGATTTTATTTATTTATTTGAGAGAGAGCAAGAGAGAGCGCAAGAGCACGAGCAGGGGGAGGGGGATGGGGAGGGGCAGAGGGAGAAGCAGACTCCCTGCTCAGGACCCTGGGATCATGACCTGAGCCCAAGGCAGATGCTTAGCCAACTGAGCCACCCAGGCGCCCCTGGGACCTAAACTTCTTGATGGTTCTGGTGCAGAAACCCACATTCCTGTTAGATGGGAAAAATTAGAAGTAGTTTTAATCACATCTTTCTCACTTCTTCCCTAATTGTCTTGCTATTATAACAGTGATGATTTCGTAGGAGAAATCAGTTGATGTGAAGCAAAATGCTATTTGCCAAATGCCCCAGCCAGAGTCCCTGGGTTAGATGGCTTTCTTCCCCCCACAGAAAGAGAAAACACAAGTGGAAAGGAAGCAGGTGTGGCTGTTGGCATGCTGTGGCAGGTGCTCCTTGGGGTGTAATGACACCTGGCATGGCAGGGAAGGGGTATGAAAAACTTTAATGGCTTTCTTTCTAAACCATTTGCTTGAGGACTCTTCTTTGTGCTCATAAATAATTTTAAAATTACAGTCTTACCTCTTCCCCCTTCTTGATGCCGTACACCCTCACAGTTCCATCGCAGGGCTCCACCACCCACACCACGTTCTCTGTGAAAATTATGGAATCAGAAAGCCAGTGTCAATGGCGAGACACTTTTATCAAAGTGCTGCTTTGGATTCTCTTTATATACCAAGAGCAAAACTTTCTCACATGCCCACATCTAGCTACAAGGAAGTCTGGATAACGTGGTCATTAGTCTTTGGGTCCCTGTGTCCAGTTACAAATAGCTTTATTTTATCACATGGAAAGAAAGGTAGCATCAATAATGGGTGAAAGTTTATGGACGCAAAGTGAATAATGAGCATCTGTGTCTCTCCATCCCCTCCGTAGCATGAAGACGGGATACTGTCCAGCATCTATATAAAATGATGTAATGATAGCCAGACTAGGGCCAGAGTAGGGGCCAGGAGTAGACACTTGACATTGTTAACTCCTTTTCTCTAATGATTTTGAAGACCAAATGCTTTATATATAAATATAAGGTGAATCTTACTTACTTCAACTCTTTACTTTCCTCTACCCACTCTCCACACCCACCACATTCCATCACCCTCCGCTGGCCATGCCCCTGTCCTTGTCCCCTGTTACTTCCTGCCAGCTAGAATATGTACATGACAGGTGAACCTTGAGTCAATGTCTTGCACCAGAGGTGGAAGCCACAAGATGGGGATGGCAGAGAAAAAAGAAAGAAGGACCCTGGGCTCCTGATGACTTTATGAAGTCATTCTCAAATCCTGGACTACATGCTGCTAGACTTTTATGTGGAAGAGATACATTTCTACAAAGTTTAAGCCACTATTTTATGACTCCCAGCCAAAATTATCTTGAATGTTTACAGTGGATTAAATAGAAGACTCTGTGGGGCCGTTGTTACCAAAACAAAACCACACCAAACCATTCTTGTCCACATTCCTGCCTTAGTAAATTCAATGTCATAGATTGAAATTTTTGATAATCAAAGATGCTCACAGGTTCTGAATCATCAATCTGATCATCAGCGAATACTTCATGGTAGACCGGTGTACATAGGCTATCAGGTAGACTATGAATCTTTTATAACATGACCTTGGCAATTGGGTATTGGGTGAATAATTAACATTAGTTAATAAAAGTTGAAGCAGAGACTACTTACTGGTTGTTCCCTATTATCTGTTTTTCTTTCTTTCTTTCTTTTCTTTCTTTCTTTCTTTCTTTCTTTCTTTCTTTCTTTCTTTCTTTCTTTCTTTCTTTCTTTCTTTCTTTCTTTCTTTCTTTCTTCCTTCCTTCCTTCCTTCCTTCCTTCCTTCCTTCCTTCCTTCCTTCCTTCCTTCCTTTCTTTCTTTCTCTCTCTCTCTCTCTCTCTCTTTCTTTCTTTCTTTCTTTCTTTCTTTCTTTCTCTCTTATACTAGGCCCCAAGTTTTCAGCTGAGCACATGGCCTTATGGAGTAGAACTAGCCTTATTTATAGGGAGGGGCCATCAGGGTACTAAGTTCTGAACAATGGAAGGTAAGTAGAAGAGATATACACTAAAGGGAAATGTCCATAGGGGACAGAGATGCTTTTCTCATCTTCCACCCTCCCTTTCTTAGTGCCCGGAAGGCAGACGTGCTGAACGGGGCTTACAGGCATCAGGAACCATGATATAGAAGCCATACCTTGGGAATGGTGAAGCATCAAGTTAGAATGAGTCAGGGTGGAATGGCCAGCCCAGCCCAGAATGCTTGTCTCTAGACTTCATTTATGTGAGAGAGAAATACATTTCTCTTTTATTTCTTTCATGTTATTTTAGGTTTTCTCTTGCAACCATACCCAATCCACACTGATTACTATTCTCATACTTTTTTCTCTTTAAACATTAAGTATGGCTGCAATCCTGTTTATTGGAATTCTGTTGAGATTAGCTGGATTTTTGTTTCATTGAGGCCTGACATGACATTTTAAACAGATCCTACCTTGGGTGTATAATTTATAATTTATTACTATAACTCTGTATTGAGAAGGCAGTACAAGATATGAATCCTTGGCCTGGTCTATATCAGAAAGTAGTACTGGAATAATACACTTGGAATAAACTCAGACTTTCTCATCCATTTCCTACCATGATTGGCTAGAAACTCTTTGCTCCCAAATCTTGTTTTAGGATTCTTTTTGGAGTCTCTAATGTGACTGCAGACATTTGGCAAAAATCTCCAGACATTCTGTGAATTGAAAGATGAGTAGGTATGGTGAATCTCTCCTATTTTGTTCATCCATGTCTATGCTGTAACGTTGCTCATCCTGCTCTGTGCACCGGGAGCCTGACCCACATGAAATGCCTGGATGTGTTCTCTTACTCTCCAGTTAGATGAACAGATGGCACTCACAGGTGATTGGAAGGACAGGGAGAGGAGGGTCAGAGCACTTCTTTTTATGACTTCCTCCTTCCTTATTGCTACATTTTGGATGCTCCCCTTGATTAAAAGCTTTTATCAGTCAGCTATTGCTGTATTTAAAAGTTTTTCCCAACTTCGTGACTTAAACAACCATTTATTTAGTTCATGATTCTGTGGGGTCAAAAATTATGTTGGGCTCAGTTGGCTAGTTCTGGCCAGGGCCTGGCTTGACCAGGTCAGTTTTGAATCATGTCCACTTTGTAGGTTGGCTGGGTACCGGTTGGCCTGGGATGCTTTCACTTCAAAATTTGGCAGTTGGCTGGCTGTCAGTTGGGACCACAGGAGAGAAAGGGACTTTTGTGTCTTATCCTCCAGCAAGCTAGTTCAAGGTTATTCTCATGGCATCTGGCCAAGGCTTCAAGAGAGCAAGTTGAAACCCACCAGGTGTCAAGGCCTCATCTTCCCTTGGAGCTGCCTGGCCCTCACTTCTGCTACATTCCATTGGCTAATGTCACGTAAGATTGGCCTGCATTCAGGGGGTGGGGGAGGTAGACTCTGGCTTTTAGTAAGAAGAACTACAACACTACAAATGGCATGGTTATGGGAAGAAGTAAAGAACTGTGGCCATTTTGACGATCTAGCTGAAGTCACATCTCCCGTCCAACAACTCTGTCCGCACAGCTCTCTTTTGGGTTCTGGTAACTTCTCTCTCTGTTTGTTTATTATTCTTCGGGGGTATTAATGGCTCCATGCCAACACTGGAAGTGTCTAGATACTTCATTCAACGGTCCTAAGTTATCCAGCTCATTTGTCTTCTGTTCCCTGCCAAGGCCTGGCCTGAAATGTTGGAGTCTTTCTATTCCACACAGAAAACTGAACATCTCTTTATACCTTTGGAAATTCCACTTTTAGGTGGATAAAAGGCTTTAAGTCCATATGGGCAAAAGTAATGTGAAAGATGAAAAAAGTAATCAAACAATATTTTTGAGAGATGGGATACTTTCCATTTGTATTGATGGAAGCATAGAAATCTGAATAGAGCAGAATATTCTGAAATTAAGAACTGGCCGAAATGGAAGCAAGTGAAATCCTGTTGCAGGCCCACACACAGAGCCCGAGGAAACTGAGGCACCAGGAACGTGAAGACTGAGATGAAGGACGAAGTAAAAACAGGAGCAATGAGTGAAGGTCTGTGCAGGGGCAGCAGGATCCCCACAATGCCTTTTAAACCCTTGCCTAAGATAGATTTTTCTAGAGAAAACAAATCAGTGAGAATATGGATTTGAGGACAATTGGCATGGAAATGAGCAGGAGCAATTTATCTTAAAGATAACAGGAAGAATGAGGTGAAAGTCCATACACTAAAATGTCAGAACCCATGGCTGCCCATGTTCGTCTCCCAGACCTCATGGTTCCCAGAATACTTGCAGCCAAGTACAGACTGTATCTATCTTGGCAGGCAGAAGATTGGAATATTCTTCTCTGCAGAAGTTGGCTTACCCTAGATAAAAGATCTATAGACACTGACATTTGGATGTCCCCCTATGAAAAGGTCAGGCCCCGACATATGAGAGTGCAGCTCATTTAGTGATAGGCTACCCTCACACGCAGAAGTTCCATGGAGCTTCTCAGTGCCTCCGTCCTAAATGTCCCATTAAGTCAGGGACCACCACACAATTGAGAAAAGCCCCAAACAGGAAAGACAGTGACAAAAACCAACCAAGGTGAATAAAAGTAAATTTGAGAATAAGGAAACAAGACAGGGAGCAAACGAGAATTTGAAAATAAAATGAAACACACAAAACAACAAACATAGCTGTGATCCATATTCTTAGATACACACAGCAGATACTATATCCATAAAACACAAATAGGGTAGTTTTAACAAAAGCAACAACCACAATGAACTAACCAGTAAGGCAACATAAGAGAACCAGGCAGAACGCTCGGAATGTAAAAATATAACAGCAGAAACAAACAAAAAGATCAGTTGATGAGTTAGAAGATAAAGTTGAAGAAATTGCCCAGAGGTATGAAATGACAGAATGATAGAAAATTGGGGGTCCATTTAGGAGCCCGGATTTCAAATATAGGAGTTTTAGAATGAAAGAAAAATGTGGAGGGGATAGGAAGGAAATAACATTTCTATAACATTTCTCGGAAAAATTGGGGGTCCATTTAGGAGCCCTGATTTCAAATATAGGAGTTTTAGAATGAAAGAAAAATGTGGAGGGGATAGGGAGGAAATAACATTTCTATAACATTTCTCGGAACTGAAAAGCATGATTTTTTCATAGATGAAGTGCCTACCGAGTACTCATTATAATTAATGAAAAATTCTTGCACCATGATATTCACTGTGGGTTGAAAAGTCAGAAAGAGATCCTGAAAATTTCCCGGGCCACATACACAACAAGATCAGGAATCCGATTGGCCCTGAGCTTGATGTGAAGATGGAGCAGAAGCACTGGGAGAGAAAGGTTTGATAGGACTGGCTCTGTAGATACAGGGAGAGAACCACAAACCAAAGGATGCAGATGTTTTCTGGAAGCTGGAATAGATGAGAAAATGGATTGTCCCCTGGAACTGTTCCAAGGAAATCAGCTCTGCGGATCTACTTCAGACCTCTGACCTTCAGAACGGAAAGATACTACTTCTGTGCTGTGAGCCTTTAAGGTTGTGGTTATTTGTTACAGCAGCAAAAAGAAACCAATATACTGGCCAAATTATTAACAAAGTGTGCAGGCAAAATAAAGACATTTAGATACTCACGCCTCAAAATTTTTACCTCCCTTTTCCTCTGATCAGGAATTTACTAGAAAATGGGTTCTATTCCATGAGGGCCCAGCAGAAGAAAGGGTCTGAAGTGGGGTCCAGGAAACAGAGACCAATAGGAGAGAGGAAGTGCAAGGTTTAAAACTGTGCAGGGTTTGCAAGGGCAATTGCCCCAGACTGAAGCAGAGCCAGGCGGGGAAAACAAGGCTTGATGGTTGGTCCTTCATTGGCCTGCACTGTGTGAGGGCTGAAACCTCAGCCTTAAGAAGCCAGAGGGTCTGGGTTTCAGCTTCGTTTCATCACTTACCAGTAGCCAAATTACTTAACTCAGTTTTCTTTTTTGCAGAATGGAAATAATAGTTCTACCATATAGCGTTGAGGGAAGGATTAAATTAATACATGTGGTGTGCTTAAAAATAGCTTCTGGTACACGAGTGCTCAATCGTCGTTACCTTTTTGTTATTAAAAATGTTTTAGAGTTCTGTTGGATATTTTGGGGGAGGAATTATTGGTAGGCACATGGAATATTGAACAAATAGACCTCTCCGTGAGACAATTACAGTTTTGTAGTACAAATTCCAGATGTCAAGGCTATTTACCATCATGATTATATAACCATTAACTACTGATTTAACTAACACTGTAGTTTAAGTGTTTTGGGAGGTTGGTAGAGGGTGGTGTGTGTGTGTGTGTGGTGGGGGGAATGAGTTGTGTGACTAGGACATCAAATGATAAGGGATCAAATTGTAAAATCAAGATATAGCAGAGCAAGCATATTATTTAGATACAGCTAAAAGAGGTAACATTGATTGTCTCTGGGGATTATGGTACTGGCATGGGGCAAAAGTAAGATGGGAAACTGTTGATTTCCATTATAAGCCCCATGGTCCTTGACTTTTTAAAGTATGCACATGCATGCTTTGATGAAAATTTTTAAATGAATAATTAAATTAACATGTGATAGAACACATTTAGCCAGGTAGGCAAGCCACATATGCTTTATTACCAATAGTGATATAATTAACATTCTTTGACTCTATTGTCCAAAAATGTGAGCTATAGAGCAAAAATTAACTTCAGGATTTTGGAAGTTGCAAATATTCAGCCATCTTTAGGTCTTGTCCCTAGTGATATTTCAAAGCTAATGGTGCTATACCTGGGCTGCAAATAAAAATAATCTGGGGTATACATTGTAGTTACCTGGGGAGCTCCTAAATCTCCTAATGCCCCAGCTCTGCCCCAGACCAATTTAAATCAGAATCTCTAGAGGTGGATCCGAATATCAGTGCTTTAAAGCTCCCCAGGTGATTACAATGTCTGATCAAGGTTGAAGACAGCTGTATGAAGACATTTGAGTGGTGTTTGATAGGATGTTTTTTTACTCACTGGCTCTGTAGTCACCCCACATTCATCAGCTTGGTAGGAACAGATGTGGAACTGGTGGTAATTCACAGAAATAAATAAACATAAAGTATAAATATATGTGTGTGGGGGTGTGTGTGGGTGTGTATTTCCTAAATATTGTAATTTGTATCAGGATTGGTTAATTTTGGTTCTTTGGTTAATTTTGCTGAACCACATATAGCTTTACACCAGTTTTTCGAGTTATTTAATGCATGAGTCAGATTCCCAAGTCTTAGAGGCTTGTTGCTATTGTTGAAACACATGGATCTCTGTGGATACAGAATTTACTAATGAACTAATGAATAATAACTAAATTACACCAGGAAGACCCAGTATTAATTATCAGGTAATTTATACTGCATTTTATAAATCGGATACAAAATCCAATAATTATAGGACGATTTCTATGTAATTACCTTAACTCCACAGAGTAATTACAGGGTCATTTTGTAAATAGTTTACATCACACACCCATAAAGAGAACTGCTATTACTTTGCACCCTGGAGTTGAAAATAACTGGCTGGGTTATTCTAGCATTGGTTTAGGGAAGAAACAATATATGATCTTCACTCTAGTATAGGATACAGAAGTCATCTCAGATTTAGTTTGTAACCTGCTCAATATTTGGCATTGCCCTAACTGATACTAGAGATATTTGTTATGTAATGCAATTGGTACAGCAGGAGTTAAGCATTCTATCTCCTGTTCTGTAACATCCAACATAAATTAAATCATATATAACTAAGCAGATGAAAGTAGATATCTATGCAGAGGAATGAACCTTGATTGAGATCAATTAGAACATAGTAGAAAGTGCTGCTCTTCCTTTGAAGATATGGCCTGTACAGTTTTATTCTAGCTGAATTGAGTTGGCCAAAGGCTTCTCTGGCACATAGGTAGCTTATGATCTGCTTAGCTCTCTGCAGTGAGCTCCCCTCCCCCATCCCGGATGTTCCAGCTCCAGTGGCAGTTCATTGTGCTGGGAAACTAAGAAAGACTGATGTAGGGAGAAGAGGAATGAATAAAATTGCCATGAAATAGGGGAAAACCTGATACCATCCCCTGCCCAGCAAAGGGGCTTACAGTCTTAGACCAAATCTAAGGAAGGACCAAGAAGTTTATGCCTATGTCCAAGTAGAGCTGAGACCAATGCAAGACTGAATCTGGAAGAATGGTGTGTGGGTGAGTCTCCCATGGTTCATAGGGAGATAATGCATGTGTCAATAACTGAGTCATCTCAGGGATCTCATCAGCACGGCAAAAGAAAACAGAGATAAGACACAGATGGATTTGCAGACCTCTACCTCCCACACAAAGCATTACTCCCTGACTCTTAGCTCCCTGGAGAACAGATAAATCTCAAACAAGACGGGATCCAGAAAAATGTTCAGAAAAGCCTGTCCTTCCATTAGGGTCATAGGAGGCCTCAGGCATAGAGTTGAGGGATCAGTTTCCTCTGAGCCTCTAGGCTGAGGTTCTAGATATCCTGGATTTGGAACAATTTATTGTCAATTATTTAAAGTGCTTAACGTGACAACCACAACAATATTTGAAAGGTTATAAAGATGAAGCTCAATTAAATGGTGAAACCTAATCTATTAACTCCCAAAGTCTTCCTGTCAGATAAGGATGGCCTACCCTCTCCGTGAGCTAAGCATCTGGACACTTATAATAGGAAGCCTCAGAAGTGTTCAATCACCTTTGAACTACACCAAAATAGAATGCAGACTCTCTGATTCCTGTCCACCCACACCTAATGAAGTAGTTGCTAGCTAATTGATAAAGCAGTGTAACTCCACACAGGTTGAAAATTCCATCCGGGCAAGACTTCATGAATGGGTCAAATGGTTCTATAAGTGTACCCTAATCCCCCTGAAGCCCGAAATGCCTACCCAATTAAGAAAAAGCAAAAGAACCCCAAAGTTTGGCCTTTAATGTCCTCCACAAAGTGTTTTAATCTTAGCTGGAATCTTTTTCTCCCACTGTGCACTTTGTGTATCTTGCAACTCAGTCATCTAGAATACTCCTCTTTTGCTAAGCAAACCCTGAAATTTCCTGTTACCAGGTTCTTCCCTTTATCTGAAAAGACCCATCCATCAGCGTGTCTCCTGCCCACATCTTATTCTTTAAGACCTGGCATAAATGCTACCTCTGCCAGGAAGCATTTTCTTATCACCCCAGTAAAAAGACCCCTCTTCCTTCTTGAAAATCTTAGACGTATTCTCTATATTTTTTGTATACATCTTCTTTATTGGCATATGAGTCCCTGTGAGCAGGTGCTAGAATTTACACATCTTTTGATTATTCCAATATATGTATTAAATGCCACAATACAATTAAAACTAGGATGAATGTACCTCTAAGTATTTCTTTTTTTTTTTTTAAAGATTTTATTTATTTATTTGACACACGGAGAGAGAGCACAAGCAGGGGGAGCAACAGGCAGAGGGAGAAGCAGACTCCCTGCTCAGCAGGGAGTCTGATGTGGGACTCGATCCCAGGACCCTGGGATCATGACCTGAGCCGAAGGCAGAGGCTTAACCGACTGAGCCACCCAGGCGCCCTGTATTTCCTTTTTTTAAGTTTAAGCATTTTTAGGGTATATAAATTACTGGACCCCAAGAAAGCTGATCTATGGAGTAAACATTTTTAGTGTAAGATTTTGACCAAGAAAAGGTCCATTTTACCCTATAAGTATTTTCTTGTTATCACATTGACGACTATTAATAATTTGCTTTTTGATTAGCATTGCAGATTTAGTGTGGGAATTTGAAGTTGACCTCTGAGTAATGTTAACAGTTCTAGGATTATATAGTTAGACATAGGTAGCTCTCTTTGAAGAGTTAAGGTATAGTTCCCTTAAGACTTTACAAGTGACATCACTTTACAAGTGATTTAAAAGAGGGAACAGTGGAGGGGCGCCTGGGTGGCTCAGTTGTTAGGCATCTGCCTTTGGCTCAGGTCATGATCCCGGGGTCCTGGGATTGAGCTCCACATTGGGCTTCCTGCTTGGCGGGAAGCTTGCTTCTCCCTCTCCCACTCCCCCTGCTTGTGCTCCTGCTCTCACTATCTTTCTCTCTGTCAAATAAATAAATAAAATCTTAAAAAAAAAAAGTGGGAACAGTGGAGAGAAGGTCTGGGTACTGTTGGAAGATCCCGATGGGGGTACAGGAGATCAAGAGCTGCCCATTTCCCTAAATAACTAGCCGTGTGAGTTGGGGCAGGTCAGGGAACACCTCTGTAAAATGAGGGGTTTAGACATCCCTTAAGACATTAAAATACCATTTAGCTCTTAGACATCACAAGTCTTTTATTTATTTATTTATTTTTGAGAGAAAGAGAAAGAAAGAAAATGTGTGCGTCTATGTGTGACATGGGCAGGGGCAGAGGGAGAGTGAGAGAATCTCAAGCAGGCTCCATGCCCAGCAAGGACCCCATGCGAGGCTCGATCTCACAGCCCTGAGATCATGTTCTGAGCCGAAATCAAGAGCTGGACGATTAACTGACTGAGCCACCCAGGTGCCCCAAGACATCAGGAGTCTTAAGAAGAGCAGGCCATAGGGTGCCTGGGTGGCTCAGTTGGTTAAGCGACTGCTTTCAGCTCAGGTCGTGGTCCCAGAATCCTGGGATCGAGTCCCACATTGGGCTCCCCGGCTTAGCGGGGAGCCTGCTTCTCCCTATAACCCTCTCCCCTCTCATGCTGTTTCTCTCTCTCTCAAATAAATAAATAAATAAAATCTTTATTAAAAAAGAAGAGCAGGCCATAAATAAATATCTTGGAGAAATACTTTAATGAAAAGCAAACGGAAGGCTGTGATAAAATCTAGAACTATTGAAAAAGGTAATTGTGAAGCAATGGTTGTTTTTCCTCATACTTGGTCCCCTCTCTTCCTTTCCCCACTCCCCCAGGTACTTCTTGGGTCAGTTCCAAGGACGTTGCTCTCACCCCAGTGAAGGTAGAGTGGGAGGCGGTTTAAGGTGCTATTCCTGCTGTAGAACTGGATGGAGAGGCACGTGAGGCCGAAGCTTCCTAAGGCCCAAGGAAGGAGGTTCCAGTGCGAGATTTTGAGGGACTCTCACGGGTGACTGGCCCCTCAAGTACCATCCGGCCTACCCTCCTCTTAGGAGAGCCTTGTGCAGTTAGTATAAAGCACTGGTTCTAATTATTTGAGAAATGTTTACCATTACAGTTTCTATCACACTGGTACTATCAGTTTTGAAACAACTGAAGTGGGGTGCCTGGGTGGCTCAGTTGGTTAAGTGTCTGCCTCAGCTCAGGTCATGATCCCGGAATCCTGGAATTAAGCCCCGTGTTGGGCTCCTTGCTCAGTGGGGAGCCTATTTCTCCCTCTGCCCCTCACCTCGCTCATGCTCTCTCTCTCAAATAAATAAATAAATAAATAAATAAATAAAGTCTTAAAAAAAAAAGAAACAGCCAGAGTATTTTAGCATTTTAGCTCAAGTCAGTTTCCCAGAGCATGTGCAATTAAAATGTTTCAATAATCAAGGCACTACAGGGCAGAGTGACGAGCCTGGGAAGAGACGACCGAATCAGCTTTCAGTCTGGTCTCCATTATATCACAGGCAAGCATGAGCTTCCCTGGTGCACAAAGGAACTGCAACTTTCCCTTCCAGCGCTGTGGAAAATTACTGCAGAAGCAGGTTGTTTCCACAGCCCCTAACACAATGCCTGGCACACAGTTGGATGTTACTATACACTAACTGAAAAGCAATCCTAATTGTGTTATGTAATTAATAAATAAATTGCACAAATGTTCTTATCAGGTTACTATGTGCATCTCAGTGGGGTAATTAATAAGTACATCTTCTGAATTATCTTAACGTGGCATGGATTAGAACCTGATTATTTGGAAATTTCAGGCTTTAAGGAAAGTAATTCAAGGTCTTAAAAGCAATATATTTTTAGAAAGTTACAGGTTAGCAGTTGTACAGGTCAATTCCCTGAAATGACCTAGTTTTCTGTCTGAGGTAATTATATAGTCACTTTTACTTAACTAAAGTGATCTTCAGGGTTGTTGAAATTCAACTGTCTTTCTCTTCCTTTGACCAAGACTTTCTTGAACCAAGCCTAGAGGTGACTTGCAAAACTAGATTAGGATTTTTTAAAGTTTTATTTTATTATGTTATATTAATCACCATATGTTACATCATTAGTTTTTGATGTAGTGTTCCATGATTCATTGTGTATAACACCTAGTGCTCCATTCAATATTAAAGAGGGCATGTATTGAATAGATTAGGATTTAATGAGGGACCAATTATGGGGTTGAAACCTATGTTTTACAAGTTTAGGAATAGATCTTTTGTGCAGAATGAAATTCAGATTCCTGTTTATTTGTTTCTAGCTTCGGAGAGATTGCAGTGGGTGGTGCTTCTTCACTGGTTTTCAAAACATTTGATTTAAATAGACCAAGGAAATGTAGATAATACCCATTTGTCTACCTTAGAGGAAAGTAGTTGTTCATTGATTTAGGGCCCTGCCCAAAAAGTCACTGTGATGAGTATAACTCAAGACCATTTATAAGTATGCTAAACAGTAAAATAAGTTTGGAAAGTTTCATGATTGATTATCCTAGAGACAATCATAGTACAACACTACAATTTTTCTAGGGAGTGTCCTTACCTACAAAATGTGGGTAAACTTCTCCCCAAACTACCCAGTAAAGGTAGCCAGCAGTAGAGTAGGTGATACTCCCAAATAATCCCAAAGTAATTTTAGATTCTCAGTTGGTTTACTTTCCTAATTATGTTTTACATCGCTTGATACCCAATAAAAATTCTGTTTAAAGTTGACTTAAAAGTATTTTCATTTAAAAAAATGAACATTTATAATCTACAAAGTAATTAAGAAAAAAGATCTGTCAGAAAGGGACCACTGAAACACAGCCCCAAGTCCCATTCCACATTTGCTGTAAGTAAATTCTATAATCTTCTGTAGAGCAATTTGGTAATATGAATGGAAATTTGTATAATGTACATTTTTTTCAACATCACAATTCCCATTCTAAGAATTTACCATGAAGAAATAATGTTGTGTCCATAAAGATGCATTGCATATATCAAGAATATTCCACGTGGTTTCGTTTACATTACCAAAAATTGGAGTCAAGTTAAATGTTCAGCAAGAGAGACTTGGTAGTATAAATTAGCAATCATTAAACTGATGATGCAGATCCATATTTTTTTCAGAATATATTGCTGAGTGAAAAAGTAGTTTTCAAACAAAATGTATGGTATGAAACCATTTTCTAATTTAAAAAATTGATTGTTTTCATCTATAGCAAAATGTCTGGCAGGCTATAAATTAGTTTTTAACTATGGTTATGTTTAGATGGTGGAATTATAGGTGATTGTTTTTCCTTTTACTTGTCTGTATATTCTATTTTTTTTCTCATCAGGATCACAAATGCCTTATATAATGATCTACCCCAGATATTATCCTTGTAAGAACTTAGGAAATAACTATTCTACCACTATTTTTTTTAGACAGTAGAGTCATATTATTATATGAGACATGTCAAAGAAAGAAATTTAATTTCTTATTCAACAAGCATTTCTATAGCACTTACTATATTACTATATGCCAGACACAATTTTCTCTCTGTCTCCCTATCTCCCTATCTGTTTCCCTGTCTTTTATATATATTTTAATTGAAATAAAATTTACTATTTTTGGAGTACAGGCCTATGAGTTTTGTTAAACACATACAGTAGTAAAACCATCACTGTCACCAAGATACAGAAGAGTTTCATTACCCTCTGACCCCTGCAAATTTCCTTGGGCTTCTTTGTAGTAAATCCCTACACCCCCAACCCTAGCTCCTGGAAGCCACTGATCTATTTTCTGTCCTATAGTTTTGCCTTTTCCAGAATGTCATATAATTGCAATCATATAGTACATAACATTTAGAGTCTGGCTTCTTTTACTTAGCATAATGTATTTAGGATCAGTACATTGTTCTTTTTTATTGCTGAGTAGTATTTAGCTGTATGGATGTACTATTCTGTGTTTATCCATCATCACCTGAAGAATTCTTGAGTTGCTTTTGGTTTTTGGCAATTATGAATAAAGCAGCTATAATAAACATTTGCATATAGGTTTTTATGTGAACATTTTTTATTTCTCTTGTGTAAATACCTAGCAATGACATTGCTAAGTCATATGGTTTATATTAACTTTAAAAAAAGATTTATTTATTCATTTGAGAGAGAAAGAGAGAGAGAGAGCCTGAGCTGGGGGAGGGGCAGAGGGAGAGGGAGAACCTCAGGCTGACTCCCTGCTGAGCAGAGGGCCCAGTGTGGAACTCAATCCCAGGACCCCAGAATCATGACCTGAGCTGTAATCAAGAATCTGATGTTCAACCAACTGAGCCATCCAGGTGCCCCAGTTAAATTAACTTAAAAGAAGCCGCCAAAGTGTTTTGCAAAACGGCTGTACCATTTTGCATTCCCATTGGTAATGTATGAGAATTCCAGTCACTCCACCTCCTTGTCAGCACTTGTTATTGTCAGTTGTGTTTACATTTTAGCAGCTGCTCTTTGAAATGTTTACAAATACTAACTCATTTAACCCTGAGATAAGTGCTACTATTTATCTGTACCTCATGATAAATAAGTCATAAAAATTTGATAATTATTTAATAATAAATAAATAAATATCTCATCAGTTTTACTGATGAAGAAACTGCAAGGGACATCAAGCTACTGGCTCAAGGTTGCGCAGCCCGTAAGTGGCAGAGCTGGATTGGAGCTCAGGTGTCTAACCCAGGACAGATGCTCGTAATATACTATGCTCTGATTTTCCTTCAATCAATACAGGAAAGAAAGGTTTGAAATACTTCTACTGCCAGTTTGAAAGTTCATCTATTTCTGGTCTTGGAAGGTTGGCTAAAATTTATTGAATCTCAATTTAACTTTCCAAAAATGTAGTGCAGTTCAGCATAGGACGTTCCATCAGCTAATTAAAGAATGTCAGTAAGCTGGCTCCTGAGAGGTCGTTCAGAATGTTGTGAACTTGTTGGATTCCCAGTGGTCCAGTGTCCTGCCCTCAGCTCTGCAAACCCTGAAACTTGATCTATTTGATGTCCCAGAAGTGACTGGACTTAGCCATCCTGGAAGACTCAGGACACCAAGTTTGTAAGACAAGATATGTTTAACACAATGGCAATTTATTAATTTACGGTGAGCAACAGAACGACCAAAGGGAACAAATATCCGTTTGACAGGTATTTTCTTCCTGTAGAAAAACTGCATGGGAAACAAATTCTAATCAGGTTTCCAGGTGTGCCTAGAAACATAAGTAAGTAGGAGAGTTCTCTGCTTTTAATAGCCTGAAGCCTTTAAACACTCAACCATAAATCGAAGTCCTGGCATTTTGTGTTCATTTCTGCAGTATGCATCAGCCTGCCCAGGGGCCACAGAGAAGGATCAGGTGCTCTGGATGGGCACGTTCAACATCTGCCTTTTCATTACTCCACCTCTGATCAATCCAACTTCTTACTGATATCTTCTTTCTTTAGATATGGATCTTCAATCTAATTAAATCAATTCATAGTCCTCTTTAACAGCCTAACATTTGTTTATCATCTATTATATGCCAAGATTATTCTAGAGGTAGGGGATATCTTCCATTTTAGGAATCACTCTATCCTTTTCACATTTCAAAATATCTCCTGGATTTATTTTGTGTCAGTATATGGTATAATCTTCTGAGGGCAGCCTTGTTCATCAGATCTTTGGGTCACCTCACTGTGGTTCCCCTGTACTTAGAATGTGTATTCTTTGAATTTGTGTGATTATGCATTTTCATTTGTCTCTCCGCAACCCCTGTCAACTATAACCAAAATGTGAACACTTTTTAAGTCTAAGTTTTTTATACAACACATTTTCTCTCCTGAGCTAAATTAAATTCATGAATTTTAATTGGCTAGACATCACCATCTGAACATTTTGCTAGCCTCTCAAACCCAATATGACTTGGGCCAAATTTGTCATTTTCCGCTTACAAACTGGCTCTTATTTTTGATCTGCTTATATTTGAAATCAATGCAACCGACAGCATCTCAGCCATTCCAGAATGTAGCTTCTGTTCTCATTTTCTTCCATACCCAATGAGTTGACACATTGCAAGAATACCTTATAAACCCAGCTCTTTCTTGCTCTTGGCTGCTTAGTTTTGAAGACCACTGATGTTGGCCGGTTTAAGCTTTCATCTCTTCTCTCTTGGATAGGAAGGGAGTTGATGAACTGAACTTGCAAAATTTACTCTCCTTTCCATGATCAACCAATTATTGACATGTCATCAGACACCTTACCCGGGGTCTGTTATACCATGGTTGGTGCAACAGGCTCTTAAGCAGCTGAGCCTCTCTTCCCTTTCTGTTGGCTTAAGAACTCCTCTTGACCCTTCTGTCTTTGGTTGTTTGTTTCCTTTGCACTTCAATGCTTTGAAGCATCCTCAATCCTTGAGCCTGCCTTGTTCTGAGATGCCACTCCTCTCTGCCCTATGGATCTTCCTGTTACCCTGAGATAGTCCTACATATTCTCATCCTTTCCAGCACCTGCTTCTCCTCTTCTATCTTTTTCTTCTTTTTCTTTTCTTAAAGATTTTATTTATTTATTTGTCAGAGAGAGAGCACAAGCAGGGGGAGTGGCAGGTAGAGGGAGAAGCAGGCTCTCCGCCGAGCAGGGAGCCTGATGCAAGACTCGGTTCCAGGACCCTGGGATCATGACCCAAGCCGAAGCCACACGCTTAACTGACTGAGCCAGGTGTCCCCTTTTTCTTCTTTTCCATCATGACTTCAACCTGACTCGACCTCCTTTTCCCCTCCTCTCCTTTTCCTTTGCCATCCCCTTCCATCTTGTCTTGTTCTTTCCTTTCTCCTCTGCTTGCCTTGGGTGGAAATGCAGACATTACCATCACCCCTTTGATCAAAACTTCAGCATCTCCCAGTGAAAGCAAACACTTCCCATGCAGATATATTAGCACTTCCCCATTTTGGCCAAGCCTATATTTTCAGGCTTAACTTTTATGCTTTCCCTACAAAGAGCCCTGTTCTGGTTAAAATAGGGTCATCTTTCTCTCCTAGTAGTCCATGCCATGAGCCAATTTTTGGTTTATCCTGTTTGCTAAACTTAGAAAGTTCTTTTATTTCCCTTAGAGAGATTCTGCTCCTTAAGCAAATGCATGTTTTCCTTTAAGAGTTTCCTATTACCCCCCCGTGCGCGCCCCCCACCCCCAAATCGGGGCAGTATTCCCTGCTGCCTTTAAACTAGAGAAGTACTCTGTTTTTAGGTCGCATTTTACTGAAATAACTAAAGTTATTCATATATATCTTTGCTACTATGCCAGATTATAAATTTGCTGAAGGTAGAAGTTAAAACATATTAGCTTTTCGTTTCCCACCCACTTTCCAGCAGGCACTTTGCTACTTGCAGGAGCCAAATGACATAAATCTATTGCATGAAGGAATGACGGAAGAGCCACTGCAGCCTTACACATAATTCCATTTGTTCTCCATTCATCCCATCGTGCTACTGAAAAATGTCCTTTTTCTTTAACCCCATATTTGTAAATGGGCCGCCATTTTCCGGCAGAACCCACACTTTGTCCTATTCTGTCACCTTCAAGCCTTCACCATGAATCACAGCCCCTAGGGTGTCCTCCTTCCTTTGGATATCTCCTTTTCCCACTCCGGTTACAAGTGTGCAGGGTGCAGCCCTCCCTCCTTCCACGGGCTGTGTGGGAAATTCCTGACATAATGGTCTGACCTGAAATGTCACCGAGGCAGGTTTGTGCTGGCTCCTAGCCCCATGCAAACAGCAGGGAGAAGCGGCAGTGCCGGGCTCAACACTCCGCCAGTTCAGCTGTCATTGAAAGGGAAACATCTGCTACCCAGAGAGTCTTTATATTTCACTTTACTGCAGGGGTCTACTCTGGACTTGTCAACTGATTTCTTTGGGGCTAAGTTGGAAAAAATACATTATCTCCCCATGTAACTATCAGGGAAGGAAGTTTTCCTCTGTCTGATTGGACCCATCCACAAAACAGGCTCACGGAGTGGAGAGCAGCACATGCTACCCTTGAGAAGAAGAGAAACACAATACGTCTAGCCGTTCTCCGGACGAATGGAACAAGGGCAGACGGTATCACTGTGCAGTTAGAATGCAAACGACAGCGGGAGGCTCCGTTCCACGGCGGCCCACTCTGTTAGTTCGATCATTTGTTACAGACTAACAGATAACAGCATCTGCCATCTTCTGAACTTGAATCATCTGGGAGGTTGGAGGCCCAAGGGTTCAAGTCCCTATTCCTCAGCTTAGTGTTTGACTTTGAACAAACTGTTTAACTTTGTCTGCAACTTCTTATCAGTATGGCTCTGGGGTTAGATTGAGTGGTCAGTTTCCCAGTGCGGTTATAAAAGTCTAAGAGTCTGTGACTAGTTAATACTCCCCAACTCCTGTACTTCTGTAACCTAAAGCACTAACACTTTATTAGCAGAGAATTTTCTCAAAATTTACAGTGAAATCTCCCTGGTTTGTGCTCACACAGGGGGCAGTGAATAGTTTGAATTATGAGATACTTTTTCAGAAATGCCATTTTTATTACTTTCAAATGGGCACAATAAATATGCTAGGCTAACAAAATGTTGCCAGGATGTTTTGCCAAATATAGATCTTTGTGTGAATGTATCAGAATGATATGTAATTAACTTTTATTGTTTATACATCAGTGTGAGCTACTAAAGTGCTTAAAACAGTTTGTTCCCCTAAGTGGTTTAGCAAGTGCTTTTGTCACCGGACTTGTGCTTACATGGGATCTGATGTAAAACTGGTTGGGGCAAAGGTACTCTACTATCAAAACTTAAAGACAAATGATATTTATGTTGTTATGAATGATGACAAGGGGGTTTTTACAAGATTTTTTTTGGATGCGTATTTCTTCTATGTAAGCATCATACTAAGCCCTGGAATCCTGAATTCCCTGCAAGATTCATTTTTGTGTTTAGGCCATTGATTTAGAAGTTTTGCTTCCTTGTCTGGTTTGACTTGACAGGCAGACTTATGTTGAAAACTCCAAGAAATTTTTTGCAGCTGCATCTATTTAACTCAGTGAGTCACTGGCCATCCCTCCTGCTATCCTTGAAATGCTCCTGCACCTTAAGCTCTCAGGTCCCAGGTTTCTGAGTACCTACTGGAACCTTAGGCTCCTTCCTATGTTGTCATCCCATAGGACCTCTCAACTGCAGAGCTCCTCAGTATTATCCATGAAACACCAGTCTCTGCAGGGCAAAGCATTTCCGCTTAGGAAGTGAAGTCCTCATGAAGTCAGTAGCTATTCACTGAATACCTACTGTGAATAAACTATGGAGACCTGAACAAAGGTGAATAAGACACAGTCCTGCTCTTAGGAGCTTGCTTGCGACCGAGTAGAGGAGCCTAATCCCTTCATAATTATGTTTTTAGTTTCTAGGGGAGCTGATTTTAACTTTGTCCTCTGTCTTCAATATCCACAGCACTCTGCAGAAACTATCACCTTCTCCCCATTGGTGACAGCAAAAAGCATGCTTTTTATTAGGCTCAAACTATAGTAAGGGAGAAATGACCTCAAGACAATATTGCAGCATCCATAAAACAAATAATTTACAGAATTATTAGAAACCACAAAATAGCCTAATGATATATTGAAAATCCTACAACAAGTAAATAGGGAGAAAGAATAATGGGATTTTTTATTTTTGAAATATAAATTAAACTGAATTGTTGGGAGAAGGTTGGGGAGGGGAAGGATCTCGGCTCAGGGCGGCATCAACTGATAGAGCACATGAGAGAGGAAAAACGGAACAAAACATGGAGTCAGATGTCTCCACTGTCTTCTATGAAGACAGAATCTGGGCTGACCTCTCTCCATAACTTCACCCTTTCCAATGTTGTTAGAGGGAGCACACAAGTTTATAACCCACTGCTTTGCCTATTGACAAAGAAGCAACGCCAGACCTGCTGTCTATATGGTGTGGCCCAAGAGACCTCAAGATCAAGATGACATGCAATAGTTCTTATCCTGGCCAGCAGCAACCCAAATCTCTATTATTCAAGTTTGCACGTAGGTGCTTTCTGGAGACATTTACTCTGTAAATGGATTAAGACCTTATTACCTTGGAGGTTAATGTCTTGAATAGCTTCTATATAGCAGGGCTGCTTATCTAGAGAGCCCGTTAAGGTTCAGTTTCATCTAAGAGAGAGAAGTGAGCTGGGGGAAAATGAGTGGGGGAACTGATAAGGTTTAATGCAGTATGGATGGGAGATGGAGGAGAGAAACTGTAGGGCTGCTCTTAAGTCTTGGTGGCTTTAGAAAAATGTGTCTTTGGTCATCCAGGGCCTGGGGGAACCAGGGTTTCTGCCTTCTCTCTTCTTGCCCTTTCCTCATCAAGAAGTATGGCTGGGGTCCCTCAGCATCAGATGGTAACGTGCATCATGCATGCTTGCTTGTTTTGCTATGAACCAAAATGCACCAAGCGACTCTTCTCTCAAGGGCCAGAGAACATTAGCATTGGACTGGTAGCCACGTTCCATAGGTCCTTGGTCTGACTCTGCCAGCAATTACTGTGGGGTCTGAGGCAAACCCGTTCCTCTTTGTAGAGACCTGGTTTCTTTATCTATCATGCCAGGGGTGGTGGAGGGAGGAACAGCGTAGGAGGACCTGGCTAGTCCCTTGTTGAAACTTGTCCCTGTGGTTTATAAAAGCAGAGGAAGCTGTAGTATTTCAGAACTGGGTCTTACACTTCATTATCTCAGAAATAAATGAATTTGAATTTCATACCAAGATGTGGGTCTGAATTCTACTTGGGGGGAGAACTGTGTAGAAGTTGAGTAAAAGGTTGCACATCCAAAACCTTTCCCAAGCCTTTTTACCCACTGAGTTACCTTCCAAAGTCTGGGTTTGTGGCTCCTGGGATATGCCTGGTGAGGCAGCCCACATCCACGACGGGCAGGAGCTTGGATTTTAATATAACAACTGGAGCTAATTTATAGAAGTAATATGATTTTCTAAATCATTGGAATTAGCTAGTCAAGCCTGAGAGTTAACAACTACTCAGAGACTCACAAGCCCTAATAACATCTGGCAAACTCCAACTGGGGCAGAAGGCAAACACAAACAAACAAACAAACAAACAAACAAAAAACAAAAACAAAAAAACAACAAAAACCCAAAAAACCCAAAACCCCCCACACCATACGCAACAACGAGCAAATAAACAAAAAACAAACCCAAGGCACCATCATCCATTTTTATTATGACATCCTTAAGGTCACCATGTCAAGGGATGGAAGGAAATTAAAAAGAAGCTTTGTAGAGAACACTGCTTACAAGGATTGCTTTACTTAGAGCTTGTTAATTTTCACAGTACAGTTGCCCTGGGTTGTGAATTAAAGAAACAGATGAAAAAAATATTGCGCCTTTAACTGTACTGGAGGCCGCTTGCATACTCCTGTGCCTTTTGATGAGAAACATTAAACATTTTTAATTTAGCACATCAGTTTGAAAATCTAATTTTTTTTTAATGCTTTGTAGAAGCAGACGCATTCACGGTGCTGTCACGACCATAGAAGAATTATGAGAAACTTGAACCGCAAAAAGTAAATTAGAAAAATCTCATTTCAGTTACTCTAAAAAGAGGGGAAATTAGATTTTGATTAAAATCACTCACACATACAATTTTAGGTAAACTAATTTAGCAAGACTGACTATATAATTTTTTTTTCCTGCCAGTATGTCCTTTTAATACTGGCTCTGAGGTATTTGTACCCATAACCTTTCTCACAACCAACGGATGAAAAAAAGAACCCCTAATAAAGTGGCCTCTTGGCTACTGTGTACGGGGTCTGGTAGGGAGAGATTAAAGTAGTGTATTTGTCAGTATAATAGGCAGAAGCTGGGAAAGAATTAAGATTCCTTGTATGGTCTTTTTAAGCTGGCCTTCAGCTTTGCCTTTTCAACTTTTTTTTTTTGGTAAGGTTTCTACTTGGAGATTTTACCTTAAGGAATGATGTGTCAGCTAATGTAGGGATTAATTGCATCATTAGTGCAGCATAATGTCCGGTCCCTGGTTTGGGTTAGGCTAACGCAGCCGCCTCCAAGGCCAGATGGGGGAACTACAGCCACGCTTCTTAATTACGGCCAAGGTGTTGCCAGATGAAGTGAGATGATGCTTATGGATGTGTTTCCTAAACTGTAAAGTGCTGCTCAAGACTGGAGGGTCAGGATTATGCTGATGGCTGAGTTAGAATTCCCACCCAGCCGTAAACTCCCAGCCTAGAATCTAGGTTCTAAGGGGCAAAAGATTGATAGTGCATTTTAGTTATTCAGCATCTCATACCAAAGCTCAGTTTGAAAATTGCACTGTTAATGAATTAGAAACTTTTAAATTAAGGCTGAGGGGCAAATTATTAACTCTCTCTGAGAGAACAGCAATGGCTGGTCTACAGAACATAGCGTCCATAGCTGCTCTCCTTCCCTGCTGACCACAAGACAGGAAGGCACAGGGTACCTTGAAGTTGCTGATGAGATACTGTGGGACCTGCATGCTGTGGTATGTATGAGAACCTCTGAAAATGGTAACAGAGGTATAAGCAAGATACTATTTATTTATTCATTTATTTTTCAAGATTTTATTTATTTGAGAGAGAGCGAGTGAGGGAGGAGAGAGCACGAGGGGGGGCAGAGGGAAAGGGAGAAGGAGAGTCCCTCTGAGCAGGGAGCCTGAGGGGGGCGGGGTTGGGAGGGGTTCCATCCCAGGACCCTGGATCCGGACCTGAGTTGAAGGCAGATGCTTAACCGACTGAGGCACCCAGGCGCCCTGGCAAGATACTATTTAAAAAGAAATGACAAACTACAAAAATAACAGTTGAATAGAAGGTATGTAAGCAGCAGAAGGACAAGGATTTCAGAGAGCGGTCCTTTATTCACTAGTCCCTTTCACCACCATGTTTGCTGATCCTGGTAGTCCCTGGGAAGCTGGACAGAAGGCAGAAGATTGAATCAGGAGATGGAAGAAGAGGGAAGGAAAGAGAATCAGAAAAGGAGTAAATTAGGCTGGAGAAGTAGGAAGTTGAGAACATAGAAAGTAGTGGAGAAAGAGAGGCGAGAGGGAGAGGAAAAAAGGAAAGCCAGAATCAGAAAAATGCAGGGGAATGAAAAAAGGTAGTGGGGACAACCTTGAATTTTCTTAATCACCCTGTCTGTCCATCCTTTACCACCCTGTGGTCAAGCTAAGCCTCGTACGTCATTTTCAGTCTTGGAAGCATTAGAAACCGTTTTAAAACCTTCAAACGACCACGAAAGGAAAGTCCTGGGGCATTTTCTCCCTAGGCATCCGCACCTACTGTTGCCCCCCAGTCTGGTGTCCATGATCCAGCATTATAATCACTTCATTACAAATACCCACAGCATGTCTCTCTCCCCAAACCCAACTCTCCACCTTCTGTCTGTCTGTCCCAGAGCAACATAATGTTTCTGGAGAAATATCATGCAACAGAACATTGAATTCACTTTCAGTAAATGATTGCTAAACCTCAAATTAACAGGTAACATTTTTCTGGTGATTCTGTTCTCTCATTGCATGAAGTGACTACAGGCACACCCCACTGAATGCCTTCCTGGTTCATGCCATCTGGTTTTTAATATCCAAACTTCACAGAACATAAACGTTTCTCAATAGGATATTCTATTGGCTTAGTGTCATTGGTTTAGAAGATATACTGTCCCCACTACTCTGCAGTGCCTTTTAAAAAAATAAAAACTGAACTATGAATCCTTATATGCTTTGGAAACTCTTTTCTATTCTATTCTATTTATGTACGTGTCTCCTGTTGTACATTATCTGAAAGCTCTCTGATTTTTTTCTCTTTAAAATTGCCTCAACTATTCTTGCCCTTTGTATTTGTTCCCCCCCCTTTTTTAAAGTGGGCTCCATGACCAGCGTGGAGCCCAGTGTGGGCTCAAACTCATGACCCTGAGATCAAGACCCAAGCTGAGATCAAGAATTGGAAACTTAACCGACTCAGCCACCCAGGTGCCCTGCCCTTTGTATTTCTATATTCATTTTAGAACCAGCATGCCAACTTCCACAAACAAAAGAAAAATCTTTGCTAAGACTTTGATTGAAATTGCATTGAATATCTAGAAAAAATGTTTGAAAATGGCGTTTTCACAATATTTAGCCTTTTAATCTATAGACACAATACATGTCTCCGTTCATCTGGATCTTCCTTTAGTTTTCTAGTCTTTTGTTTTCTGTGTAGAGAGCTCTTTCCAATTCTATATTGCTCTCTCTCTTTTTTCCTTGGTCCATCATTGCAAAAATATAATAATTTTGTTACTCTTTTCAAGAAAGCAACTTTTTTTTGGCTTTGCTGATTCATTTCACAAGACTCTTCAAAGTGTTGTCTGTAGATTGGTGGTGGTCTGTGAAGTGTTTCTTACTGGTTTGAGATGTGCTAAGCGTTAGAAATTGAGAGTGAGTGTTTAGAAACTTTCATGGCAATTTGATATTGCCATGACGTCTAAGCACATCATCAGTCTTACAAAATGCTTTTATTTTATGGAATTCCTAATGGAAAAAATTTAAGATATTTTCAAATCATGGAAACAAAGACACACAAACATATGAATATACACATGTTCATGTATATGTATGCTTTTGGCCTAAAAGTAAAATTTTAGTGAAAAATAAAGTTGGCACCAGGTGGAGATCAATAATATGCATTAGGGAGTTGGAAATCTTAAAAAAACAATAAAGTATAAATTTGAACTCCTAGAAGATAACACAGGAAAAATCTAGATGATCTTGGTTTTGGTAATGATACAGAACCAAAGGCATAATCCATGAAGGGAAGAATTGATAAGCTGGGCTCATTAACATCTAAAACTTCTACTCTCTGAACTACACTGTCAAGAGAATGAGAAGACAAGCCACAGACTGGGAGAAAATATTTGCAAAAGACATATCCAATAAAACAGTATTAACCAAGATATCCAAAAGACTCTTAAAACTCAACAACAAGAAAATGAACAACATGACTAAAAAAATGGGCAAAAAATCTAGACACCTGACCAAAGAAATATACAGATGGCAAATAAACATTTGGTAAGATATGAACATCACATGTCATTAGGGATTGCAGATTACAACAATAAGACACACTACACACCTATTAGAATAGCCCAAATCCAAAGCTGATAAACCATATGCAGGAGATGATATGAAGCAACAGAAATTCTCATTCATCACTGGTGAGAATGTGAAATGGTGTAACCACTTTGGAAGAGAGTTTGGCGGTTTCTTACAAAACTAATCTTACCATACAATCCAGCAACCAAGCTTCCTGATATCTACCCAGAATAAGTTGAAAACTTATGTTCACACAAAAAACTGTATGCAGATTATAAATTATAAAATTGCACAAAGATGCTCTTCAGAAGGTAAATGGATAAACAAACTGGTACATCCAGACAATGGAATATTATTCAGTGCTATAAAGGAATGAAGTACCAAGCCATGAAAAGACATGGAGGAAACTTAAATGCATATTATTAAGTGGAAGTCTAAAAAGGGTATATAAGGTATGTTCCTATCTCTATGACATTCTGGAAAAGGTAAAATTGTGGAGGCAGTAAAAAGCAGTGGTTGCCTGAGGTTAGAAAAGAGGGAGGAGAATGGGCAGAGCACAGATGATTCTGGGGGTAAACTGTCCTGTACAATACATTAATGATGGATACATACCATTATATATTTGTACAAATCGATTGCACAACACCAAGAGTGAACCCTAATGTAAATTATGGACTTCAGGTCATGAGATGTCAATGTAGGTTCATCAATTGTAACAAACGTACCAGTCTGGTGCAGGATACTGTGGTAGGCTGCACATGTGTGGGGCAGGGGTGGATGGGAAGTCTCTATACTTTCCTTTCAATTTTTCTGAAAGTCTAAAACTGCTTTAAAAAATAAAGGGACGCCTGGGTGACTCAGTCGGTTAAGCATTTGCCTTCGGCTCAGGTCATGATCCCAGGCCCCTAGGATCGAGCCCTGCATCGGGCTCCCTGCTCAGCATGGAGCTTGCTTCTCCCTCTGCCACTCCCCCTGCTTGTGCTCTCTCTCTCTCTCTCTCTCTGACAAATTAACATCTTTAAAAAAACCTATTAAAACAAGACCTAATATACAAGGATAAATATCAACTAATAAATAAACTTGAGGTTACTGGAGGGTATTATGATGGATATGGAATTTGAAATTAGGTTTTTTTTTGTTTGCTTCTCTTTATCTGCGCTTAGAATGATGGAAAGAGCATGAACTTGGTATCAGACACATTCATTTGAATCCCTGTTCTGTTATTTATAAACTCTATGACCTTGGGTGAAATACTTCAAGTCTCTGTCTCAGTAATCTCATTTATAAAACATGCTCTGTATATATCCCCAATACTAGTTTCATTATGTTATCAGTAAGATTAAATGACCTCTGTGATAAATATGGTGCATGGTACATGATCGGTTCTTAGTAAATGGTGGCTAGTAGTGACTGCAGTTGTAACAATAACCTTTGTAGTGGTTATGAACAAATGTACTACTGTGTGGTATGATGTGCCATTTATGGATAATAGATTATGTTTGTAAAGTAGGTTTTTTAAATAGGTTAACGAGTGTTTTGGACATCACTTTTTTTTCTAATATTCATAACAAGTCTATAGCTGGGTAGGGAGATACCACTGTCTTTTGTTACAGAGACAAGAAACTGTTTTCTTAGGCAATTGGCTTGCTTAGGATTATATAGCCACTATGTTTTTATTCTAGAGAGGAAAGAAAAAGTAAATGCTCTGAATTTTGTAAAAAAAAAAACAACTGACATAAAAAGATGTAAGAATTCAAAGGTAAAGTAAAGTTAAAAAAAAAAAAAGTGGATGGCAGAATTCAGGAAAGGAACTGAAAATAACCATCAACATTTTGCCAGAACGGAGAACCATCCATGCTGGAAGTAGGAAGTGGAATAGGATGGAGTCAGGGCTATGGAGAATGTGCTTGGCAAGATCACAAATGAAGAACCAAAAGCTAAAGATGATTCCAAAGAGGAAAACAGATATGTGGGACAGAGTAGAGTTCAACATGGTAATTATCCTTTTTAATGAGAGTAAAAATATAAATTTAATAAAATGTTCAAGAATCCATTGTCCTAAAAGGCATATTGTTTCAAGAAAAGAAAAATAATGTAGAACAGTGGACATTGAGACATAGCCAAAAAACTTAGTAAACTTCAAGGGAAGAAGAAATCTTATAGAAATCCAGGGAGAAGAAACAAGGGAGAAGATGTGAGGTTGAATCCAGTTTACTGTAATCATGTAATTTTAAAATGGAATGGATAAAGGTGTACAGATTTCTATAAGGGTAAAAAGGAGACCTAAGCATTGTACTCCATACCAACTTGTCTTCAGAGTAAAAAAGAAAGGCATTCTTAAACATGCAAGTAACTGAAAAGTATCATGCCCATAAAGCCTTTTGAAATAATTACTTCATGGTAGAAACTAGCAGCCAACTAAATGGAATTATTTTAGATAAAGGATTCAGGGATGGGGAAGCAGCAGTAAGAGAAATCTGGAGGTAAATAATGAATTCATTTAAATACACAAGGAAGTTAAAAAAAAAAAGCCATGGGGGTTTTAGTAACAGAAGGGGATGTAACTGATGTAAACCTTGACCATGTAGAGCAGTGATAACATAACCAGAAAATCATCAGGGAGACAGGGAAGAGGGAAAGTGGAGGTACAAGAGGGTATGCAGATTTCCTTATCTTTCATAGTTGGAAGTCAAAAGACCCTGCCCAAAGTTGATAAGTCAATAAACAGAGGTTGCAGCATATAATTTAAAGTTATAAAGAACTTGGAAAAGATACTGACCCCAAACCTTTTAAATTATCAGAAAGGAGCATGAAATTACCACGAAGAAAATACAGGCCACAAGGAAAAGATAGCAGATGATAGAACTTCAGAAAGAGCAACATAAAATAAGATGAGACATGGAGACTCATCATGTGTCTTGTAAGACAGTCTAAATGGAAAAAATCCACTTAATAAAACAAAGTGTCTCAGATTACATGAGGGGCAGATTAAAATAAAACAACTCCAAAAGATCAAATATAAATCAACAGACAAAGGCATTCCAGGCAGAGGAAAACACACATCCAGAAAACAGACACCAAAAACCAATCCCCAAACCAAAAACAAGGAACAGTTTCAAAAACCAGGGGTGGTAACTATTCATATTAGAGAAAAGTGAATTTAAAACAAAAAAGCATTACATAAAACCAAAATAAATAGTTTATCTTAGTGAAGGGCCTACACTACCTTGAGAATAAAACCTACTAATCTTTCTACACGAACACGGCATCAAAGTATTTAAGGCTAAATTTACAGTAAATAAATGGGAACTTGACAGATGTTCTAGTAGTAGGAATCGCTAAATGCACTGCTCTTATCCCATGACAGCTGATGTAAATAAAAAATAACTAAAATTACATTGGGTTTTTACAATATAAATAATGAGGGTGTTCATATGTACACTTACACAAGCACATATCCATTCAAATCCATGAAGTATTTTTAAAGATTGGTCCTACGCTTTCACTCAAATTTACTGTGTGGAAAAAATCAGCAATTCCTAGAAGCTTCTACCCCATAATTTTGGCAAGTTTCCCTGAAACCATTGAGTTTCATCAACTAGAGTCTGAAAACCTTTGGGTCAAGAAATGAGAGCTGTATTATTATATTGACAGCACGAACAAGTTTCCTTTCAATATCAAACTACCTTTCCCATTGTTACTTCAGAGAAAACATTGTTCTGATTACAGTTGTCTGGGCAGCTGTAGTTATAACCAATTTTACCATTTTCTAGCAAAGGAACTAAGGAAAACCTGGAATCATAAATCAGCTCTCAGAGATGATTTCAGTAATAATACTTTCACTTTTAATGCACTTAGGCTTGTAAGGGACTAGCTTGCGCACTCACCCAGCTTCTTGGATCTTCTCCCGCAACACCGTCATAACTCACAAAGATTGGCTTTAGAGGGTGAGGATGTATTCCTGCTGGTTGGTAACAGAACTAGGAATTGAACCCCTATCTCCTGAATCCCAGCCCTTCCGTTTCTTTAAGCCACATGGCTTTTCCTCAGCAGACACAGGACTGTGGTGATAGAGTAGCTCTTCTTTCGACTTAATTTTTTTTTTTAAGAATTTCTTTTTTTTTCTTTAAATTTTTTATTGTTATGTTAATACATTACATCATTAGTTTTTGATGTAGTGTTCCATGATTCATTGTTTGAGCATAACACCCAGTGCTCCACGCAGAACGTGCCCTCTTTAATACCCATCACCAGGCTAACCCATCCCCTCACCCCCCTCCCCTCTAGAACCCTCAGTTTGTTTTTCAGAGTCCATCATCTCTCATGGTTCATCTCCCCCTCTGATTTCCCCCCTTCATTCTTCCCCTCCTGCTATCTTCTTCTTCTTCTTTTTTTTTCTTAACATATATTGCATTATTTGTTTCAGAGGTACAGATCTGTGATTCAACAGTCTTGCACAATTCACAGCGCTCACCATAGCACATACCCTCCCCAATGTCTATCACCCAGCTACCCCATCCCTCCCACCCCACCCCCACTCCAGCAAACCTCAGTTTGTTTCCTGAGATTAAGAATTCCTCATATCAGTGAGGTCATATGATACATGTCTTTCTCTGATTGACTTATTTCACTCAGCATAACACCCTCCGGTTCTATCCATGTTGTGGCAAATGGCAAGATCTCATTCCTTTTGATGGCTGCATAATATTCCATTGTATATATATACCACTTCTTCTTTATCCATTCATCTGTCAATGGACATCTTGGCTCTTTCCACAGTTTGGCTATTGTGGACATTGCTGCTATAAACATCGGGGTGCGTGTACCCCTTTGGATCCCTACATTTGTATCTTTGAGGTAAATACCCAGTAAAGCAATTGCTAGATCGTATGGTAGCTCTATTTTCAACTTTTTGAGGAAACTCCATACTGTTTTCCAGAGTGGTTGCACCAGCTTGCTTTCCCACCAACAGCGTAGGAGGGTTCCCCTTTCTCTGCATGCCCGCTAACATCTGTTGTTTCCTGACTTGTTAATTTTAGCCATTCTGACTGGTGTGAGGTGGTATCTCATTGAGGTTTTGATTTGAATTTCCCTGATGCTAAGCAATGTTGAGCACTTTTTCATGTGTCTGTTGGCCATTTGGATGTCTTTTTTGGAAAAATATCTGTTCATGTCTTCTGCCCATTTCTTGATTAGATCATTTGTTCTTTGGGTGTTGAGTTTGAGAAGTTCTTTATAGATTTTGGATACTAGCCCTTTATCTGATATGTCATATGAAAATATCTTCTCCCATTCTGTCGGTTGTCTTTTGGTTTTGTTGACTGTTTCTTTGGCTGTGCAAAAGCTTTTTATCTTGATGAGGTCCCAATAGTTCATTTTTATCAAAATTCCTTTGCAGTTTTCTACATAGCTGGTGGGCCTGTAATCATGAACAAGCTTCTCAGAGAGTAATTTGGCAATATGTATCAAAGGCCTTAACACATTCCTCCCCTTTGACCCAGAAATTCCATGCCTGGGAATTCATCTTAAGGCAATAGTCAGAGATGTGCCTAAGGATTTATGTATGATGGTATTTAGCACAACATTTTTTTTAAATAATAGCAAACAGTAGAAACAACCTAAATGTCAAACAGTAGGGGGTTGGTTAAATAAGTTATGGTACATTTATATCCAGAGTGCTGTATGATCATTAAAAATAATGATCTCAAAGAATATTTTTAAAGCTATGGGAAAATGCTTACAGCCTTATTAAGAGAAGAAGAAAAGGGTCAATAGAGCAGGTTCCAGTGTGTTTTTTTAAAAAAGCATCTATATCTCTGCATAGCACAAAATTATGGATCTATAGCAAAAAGGACTGGTGATTATGGGTGGAACAAATGATTGTTTTTTTCTCTATTTTTAGATTTCATATATATGACTATTATCTTCCAAAAAATTATATAGCCTGTTTTCTTCCTATTATCTTCCAAAAACAAGTCGTAGCCTGTTTGGGCTGCTATCACCAAATACCACAGACTGGGTAGCTAACAAACAAAATAAATTTATTTCCCACAGTTCTGGAGGCTGGGAAGTCCACCATCAAGGTGCCAGCCTGGCTGCATTCTGCTGAGAGCTTTCTTCCCGGGTCATAGCTGACGCCCTCTGGCTGTGTTCTCACATGGTGAAAGGGGAGAAGGACCTCTCTGGGGTCTCTTCTATAAGGGTGCTAATCCATTCATAAGAGCTCCATCCACATGACCTAATCATCTCCCAAAGCCCACCTAATGCTGTCATTTTGGGGTGTTAGGATTTCAACATAGGAACTTTGAGGGAACACAAACATTCAGACCAGAGTGTTATATACATGTCATATAATATATAACTTATTTTAAACATCTCCCACACTTCCCTGCTTAATCTAGCAGGTTCTATTTGTTCCATGTTGGGATTTCTTGTGAAATCCTTTGGGAACTTTGGGGTAGCTGTGTAGTGTTCCACCATTAATTCAGAAACTTGATTTTATCAGTGTGTTGAGAAGGTGACAGGACCCTGGGAGATGGGCTGTCACTCATCAAACAAAAAAAGACTGATTTCAGTGAAAATAAAGACAACAATTGGAAAATGGATGATAGATTTTCAGTGATCAGGATCCCTTTGACTCATTACCCATGAGCTGGAAGAGTCCTTAAAGACAACAAACTCCAGAATGGTTGGAGTAACTTTCCAAGATCCCTTGGCTAGGAGTGGCAAAATGATACCAGACTCAGGTTTTTTGACTCCCTTTTCTTTTTAGCTTTTTTTTTTTTTTAATTTTTATTAGAGCTAGAGAAAAAAAGAGTGTGTGCCTGTGCGGGGGTGGAGCAGAGGGAGAAGGAAAGAGAATCTTAAGTGGGCTCAAGCAGTCTCCATGCTCAACATGGAGCCAATGTAGGGCTCTATCTCAAGACCATCTCACAACCCTGAGATCATGACCTGAGCCGAACTCAAGAGTAAGGGGCTTAACCTACTGAGGCACCCAGGCTCCTCTCTTTTCAGCTATTTTTAATTGAGCTCTGAGGCTTGCTCTTTAGGACATTCACTTCTTGCTATCAAGATGCTGGGCAATTTAAGTTAGCATGCTTTTTAAAAAATTTTTAGGACTTTTTTTTAAGAGAAGTTTTAGGTTTACAGCAAAATTGAGAAGAAGGTACAGAGATTTTTCCATATAACTTCTTTCTCTCACACAAGCACAGCCACCCCCATGATCCACATGGCAGACCAGAGTGGTACATTTGTTACAGTTGATAAACCTGCACTGACACATTTTAACCACCCAAACTCCATAGTTTACCCTAGGGCTTATTCTTGGTGTTGTACATTTCATGAGTTTGGACAAATGAATAATGACATGTATCCATCATTATAGTATCATACAAAGAATTGTAATGCCCTAAAAGTCCTCTGTGCTCTGCCTATTCATCCCTTCCCTCATCCTCAACTCTGGCATCCACTGATCTTCTTACTGTCTATAGTTTTGCCATTTCCAGAATGTCATAGAGTTGGAATCATACAGTATGTAGCTTTTCCAGATTGGCTTCTTTCACTTAGTGGTATGCATTTAAAGTTCCTCCATTTTCATGGCTTTTTTTTTAAAGCTCATTTCTTTTTAGCGATGAATAATATTCCATTGTCTGGATGCACCAGCAGTTTTAAATTTATTCACCTACTGAAGGACCTCTTGGTTGCTTCCAAGTTTTGTCAATTATAAATAAAGCTGAACAAACTACCTTCTGATAGCTAATTTGGTCTGACAAAGCCAGTTGAAAAATCTTCTGGGGATGATACAGAGCGGCTTTGGTGGGCCCTTGAGAGTTATACTTCTTTTTTTAAAAATTTTTAAATTGTTATGTTAATCACCATACATTACATCATTAGTTTTTGATGTAGTGTTCCATGATTCATTGTTTGTGTGTAACACCCAGTGCTCCACACAGAATGTGCCCTCTTTAATACCCATCACCAGGCTAACCCATCCCCCCACCCCCTCCCCTCTAGAACCCTCAGTTTGTTTCTCAGAGTCCATCATCTTTCATGGTTTGTCTCCCCCTCTGATTCCCCCCCTTCATTCTTCCCCTCCTGCTATCTTCTTCTTTTTACTTTTCTTAACATATATTGCATTATTTGTTTCAGAAGTACAGATCTGTGATTCAACAGTCTTGCACAATTCTCAGCACTCACCATAGCACATACCCTCCCCAATGTCTATCACCCAGCCACCCCATCCCTCCCACCCCCCACCACTCCAGCAAAACTCAGTTTGTTTCCTGAGATTAAGAATTCCTCATATCAGTGAGGTCATATGATACATGTCTTTCTCTGATTTATTTCACTCAGCATAACACCCTCCAGTTCCATCCATGTCGTTGCAAATGGCAAGATCTCATTCCTTTTGATGGCTGCATAATATTCCATTGTGTATATATACTACCTCTTCTTTATCCATTCATCTGTCGATGGACATCTTGGCTCTTTCCACAGTTTGGCTATTGTGGACATTGCTGTTATAAACACTGGGGTGCACGTACCCCTTTGGATCCCTACATTTGTATCTTTGAGGTAAATACCCAGTAGTGCAATTGCTGCATTGTATGGTAGCTCTATTTTCAACTTTTTGAGGAACCTCCATACTGTTTTCCAGAATGGTCACGCCAGCTTGCATTCCCACCAACAGTGTAGGAGGGTTCCCCTTTCTCCGCATCCCCGCCAACATCTGCCGTTTCCTGACTTGTTAATTTTAGCCATTCTGACTGGTGTGAGGTGGTATCTCATTGAGGTTTTGATTTGGATTTCCCTGATGCCGAGCGATGTTGAGCCCTTTTTCATGTGTCTGTTGGCCATTTGGATGTCTTCTTTAGAAAAATGTCTGTTCATGTCTTCTGCCCATTTCTTCATTGCATTATTTGTTCTTTGGGTGTTGAGTTTGATAAGTTCTTTATAGATTTTGGATACTAGTCCTTTATCTGATATGTCATTTGCAAATATCTTCTCCCATTCTGTTGGTTGTCTTTTGGTTTTGTGGACTGTTTCTTTTGCTGTGCAAAAGCTTTTTATCTTGATGAGGTCCCAATAGTTCATTTTTGCCCTTTGCTTCCCTTGCCTTTGGTGATGTTTCTAGGAAGAAGTTGCTGCAGCTGAGGTCGAAGAGGTTGCTGCCTGTGTTCTCCTTTAGGATTTTGATGGACTCCTGTCTCACGTTTAGGTCTTTAAACCATTTGGAGTCTATTTTTGTGTGTGGTGTAAGGAAATGGTCCAGTTTCAGTCTTCTGCATGTGGCTATCCAATTTTCCCAACACCATTTGTTGAGGAGACTGTCTTTTTTCCATTGGACATTCTTTCCTGCTTTGTCAAAGATTAGTTGACCATAGAGTTGAGGGTCCATTTCTGGGCTCTCGATTCTGTTCCATTGATCTATGTGTCTGTTTTTGTGCCAGTACCGTACTTCTTGATGATGACAGCTTTGTAATAGAGCTGGACGTCTGGAATTGTGATGCTGCCAGCTTTGCTTTTCTTTTTCAACATTCCTTTGGCTATTCAGGATCTCTTCTGGTTCCATACAAATTTTAGGATTATTTGTTCCATTTCTTTGAAAAAAGTGGGTGGTATTTTGATGGGGATTGCATTGAATGTGTAGATTGCTCTAGGTAGCATAGACATCTTCACAATGTTTGTTCTTCCAATCCATGAGCATGGAACATTTTTCCATTTCTTTGTGTCTTCTTCAATTTCTTTCATGAGTATTTTATAGTTTTCTGAGTACAGATCCTTTGCCTCTTTGGTTAAATTTATTCCTAGGTTTCTTATGATTTTGGATGCAGTTGTAAATGGGATCGACTCCTTAATTTGTCTCTCTTCTGTCTTGTTGTTGGTGTATAGGAATGCCACTGATTTCTGTGCATTGGTTTTATATCCTGCTACTTTACTGAATTCCTGTATGAGTTTTAGCAGTTTTGGGGCGGAGTCTTTTGGGTTTTCCACAACCAGTATCATATCATCTGCAAAGAGTGAGAGTTTGATTTCCTCTTTGCCGATTTGGATGCCTTTGATTTCTTTTTGTTGTCTGATTGCTGTGGCTAGGACTTCTAATACTATGTTGAATAGCAGTGGTGATAGTGGACATCCCTGCCGTGTTCCTGACCTTAGGGGAAAAGCTCTCAGCTTTTCTCCATTGAGAATGATATTCGCTGTAGGTTTTTCATAGATGGCTATTATGATATTGAGGTATGTACCCTCTATCCCTATACTCTGAAGAGTTTTGATCAAGAAAGAATGCTGTGCTTTGTCAAATGCTTTTTCTGCATCTATTGAGAGGATCATATGATTCTTGTTCTTTCTTTTGTTAATGTATTGTATCACGTTGTTTGGTTCGCAGATGTTGAACCAACCTTGCAGCCCAGGGATAAATTCCACTTGGTCATGGTGAATAATCCTTTTAATGTACTGTTGGATCCTATTGGCTAGTATTTTGGTGAGAATTTTTGCATCCATATTCTTCAAGGATATTGGCCTGTGATTCTCCTTTTGGATGGGGTCTTTGCCTGGTTTGGGGATCAAGGGAATGGTGGCCTCATAAAATGAGTTTGGAAGTTTTCCTTCCATTTCTATTTTTGGGAACAGTTTCAGAAGAATAGGTAATAATTCTTCTTGAAATGTCTGATAAAATGCCCTTGGGAAGCCATCTGGCCCTGGGCTTTTGTTTCTTGGGAGATTTTTGATGACTGCTTCAATTTCCTTAGTGGTTATATGTCTGTTCAGGTTTTCTATTTCTTCCTGGTTCAATTTTGGTAGTTGATACATCTCTAGGAATGCCCCCATTTCTTCCAGGTTATCTAATTGGCTGGCATAGAGTTGCTCATAATATGTTCTTATAATTGTTTGTATTTCTTTGGTGTTGGTTGTGATCTCTCCTCTTTTATTCATGATTTTGTTGATTTGGGTCATTTCTCTTTTCTTTTTGATAAGTCTGGCCAGGGATATATCAATCTTGTTAATTCTTTCCAAGAACCAGCTCCTAGTTTCATTGATCTGTTCTACTGTTCTTTTGGTTTCTATTTCATTGATTTCTGCTCTGATCTTTATTATTTTTCTTCTCCTGCTGGGTTTAGGCTTTATTTGCTGTTCTTTTCCAGCTCCTTTAGGTGTAGGGTTAGGTTGTGTATTTGAGACTTTCTTGTTTCTTGAGAAAGGCTTGTATTGCTATATACTTTCCTCTCAGGACTGCCTTTGCTGCATCCCAAAAATTTTGAACAGTTGTGTTTTCATTTTCATTGGTTTCCGTGAATTTTTTTAATTCTTCTTTAATTTCCTGGTTGACCCATTCATTCTTTAGTAGGATGCTCTTTAGCCTCCATGTATTTGAGTTCTTTCTGACTTTCGTCTTGTGATTGAGTTCTAGTTTCAAAGCATTGTGGTCTGAAAATATGCAGGGAATGATCCCAATCTTTTCATACCAGTTGAGACCTGATTTGTGACCTAGGATGTGATCAATTCTGGAGAATGTTCCATGGGCAGTAGAGAAGCATGTGTATTCTGTTGCTTTGGGATGGAATGTTCTGAATATGTCTGTGAAGTCCATTTGGTCCAGTGTGTCATTTAAAGTCTTTATTTCCTTGTTGATCTTTTGCTGAGATGATCTGTCCATTTCAGTCAGGGGGGTGTTAAAGTCCCCCACTATTATTTTATTGTTGTCAATGTGTTTCTTTGCTTTTGTTATTAATTGCCTTATATAATTGGCTGCTCCCATGTTAGAGGCATAGATATTTATAATTGTTAGATCTTCTTGTTGGATAGAACCTTTAAGTAGGATATCGTGTCCTTTTTCATCTCTTATTACAGTCTTTGTTTTAAAATCTAATTTGTCTGATATAAGGATTGCCACCCCAGCTTTCTTTTGGTGTCCATTAGCATGGTATATGGTTTTCCACCCCCTCGCTTTCAATGTGGGGGTGTCTTTGGGTCTAAAATGAGTCTCTTGCAGACAGCATATTGATGGGTCTTGTTTTTTAATCCAATCTGATAGCCTGTGTCTTTTGATTGGGGCATTAGACCATTTACATTCAGGGTAACTATTGAAAGATATGAATTTAGTGCCATTGTATTGCCTGTAAGGTGATTGTTACTGTATATTGTCTGTGTTCCTTTCTGATCTATGCTGCTTTTAGGCTCTCTCTTTGCTTAGAGGACCCCTTTCAATATTTCTTGTCGGACTGGTTTTGTGTTTGCAAATTCCTTTAGTTTTTGTTTGTTCTGCAAGCTTTTTATCTCTCTCTCAATTTTCAATGACAGCCTAGCTGGATATAGTATTCTTGGCTGCATATTTTTCTCGTTTAGTGCTCTGAAGATATCATGCCAGTCCTTTCTGCCTGCCAGGTCTCTGTGGATAGGTCTGTTGCCAGTCTAATATTTCTACCATTGTAGATTACATATCTCTTCTCTTGAGCTGCTTTCAGGATGTTCTCTTTGTCTCTGAGACTCGTAAGTTTTACTATTAGATGTCGGGTGTTGACCTATTTTTATTGATTTTGAGAGGGGTTCTTTGTGCCTCCTGGATTTTGATGCCTGTTTCCTTCCACACATTAGGGACGTTCTCTGGTATTATTTGCTCCAATATGCCTTCTGCCCCTCTCTCTCTTCCTTCTTCTTCTGGGATCCCAATTGTTCTAATGTTGTTTCATCTTATCGTATCGGTTATCTCTCGATTCTGCCCTCATGATCCTGTAGTTGTTTCTCTCTCTTTTTCTTAGCCTCTTTATTTTCCATCATTTGGTCTTCTATATTGCTGATTCTCTCTTCTACCTCATTTATCCTAGCAGTTAGTGCCCCCATTTTTGATTGCACCTCATTAATAGCCTTTTTGATTTTGACTTGGTTAGATTTTAGTTCTTTTATTTTTCCAGAAAGGGTTTCTCTAATAACTTCCATACTTTTTTCAAGCCCAGCTAGTATCTTTAAAGTCATGATTCTGAACTCTAGGTCAGACATCGTACTAATGTCTGTATTGAGTAGGTCCCTGGTTGATGGTACTACCTCTTGTTCTTTTTGCTGAGGCGATTTTTTTCGTCTTGTCATTTTGTCCAGAGGAGAATAGATGAATGAGAGAACAAAATGCTAACAGGTTAACAACGTCTCCAGCAAATATACTCTATAGAAATCAGAAAAGACCTGAAACTAGGGGAAAAGAAAGGGAAAGAAAGAAAGAAGAAAGAGAAAAGAAAGAAAAAAAGAAAAAGATAAAAACAAAAACAGAACAATGCAAAAAAAAAAAACAGAATATGGTCAAATATGATCAGGCCAGTGCATAGATAAGTGCCACACACTAGATTTTGGCCATATTTTGGTCTGTTAGAAAAAAGTGGCTCCTAAAATTTTAATGGAAGAAAGACTTATATATGTACAAAATAAGGGTTGATACAATGAAGGGATGGAAGATGACTGTAAAGATGAAAATTATAAAAGATTTTATAAAAGGAATTGATAAGATAAGAAGTTGTTTGAAAAAAGAAAGAAGAAGATTTAAAAAAAAAGGGAGAGAATGTGATCAGGCAGGAGACTAGAACAAAGCCATATACTAATGATTTAGGGTATATTTTGATCTGTTAGAAGAAACTGTATCTCAAAATTTTAAAGAGAAACAACTTATATATATATATATATGCCAAAAATAAGGGTAACTACTATGAAGGGATAAAATATGACTCTAAAAATGAAAAATAAAAATGTTTTTTTTTAAAAAAGGGATTGATAAGATGTTGGTTGAAAAGGGAAAAAGAAAAATAAAAAAAAAAACAGTTAAAAAATTAACTTTGAAAAACTAATGAATCATGGTAAAAAAGCCATGAATTCTATGTGCAGTATTCCCCTAGTGCTGGAGTTCTCCCGTTCTCCTTGATCGGTAAACTTGGTCTTGGCTTGCAGGGTGTTCGTGCTGATCTTCTGGGGGAGGGGCCTGTTGCTGTGGTTCCCAAATGTCTTTGCCGGAGGTGGAATTGCCCCGCCCTTGTCATCCGGGCTAAGCAAGCTGCTCGAGTTTGCTCTCAGGAGCTTTTGTTCCCTGCAAGCTCTGGTACAGCTTTGGAGGACGAGGGTGAAAATGGTGGCCTCCCAATCTCCACCCGGAGGAGCTGAGAACTCAGGGCCCCGCTCCTCAGTGCGCCCCCAGAGAAAAGCAGTCACTCCCATGTCCCTGGTCTCTGGCCACACTCCGTACTCACCCGGCCTGTGACCGAGCATTTCTATCTCTGGCACCTGACCCCATGTGGAGTCTCCAAACCCAGCAGATCCCTGCGGTGCGCTCCCCCGCCACTCCTCCCGGGAGAGGAAGGGGAGTCTCCCCAGCTCTGCCGCTTGTTGGGTCCCTGCTGGAGGAGCAGAGGCCCAACTGGGCCATGGATCACAGTTTATGGCAACCCCGAGCTGAGAGCCCGCACCTCGGCTCCGTCTCTGCAGCCAGCTTCCCTGCTCCAATACCTGGGAGCTCTGCTGCACTCAGGCACCCCCGGTTTTTCTGTGACCCCGAGGGTCCTGAGACCACACTGTCCCGTGAGGTTCCCCCCCCCCCCCCCCCCCCCGCTTAGCCACTGGAGCGACGTTCCTCAGCGGAGCCGACTTCTAAAAGTTCTGATTTTGTGCTCTGCGGCTCTATCACTTGCCAGAAGCGGCCGACGGAGGCCCCCCTCCCCCGCCATCTTGCTCCGCCCCCTCTGAGAGTTATACTTCTTTGATAAAGTATCTGTTGGGTGGACTGAAATATTTACTTTTGTCAAATACATGGGTCCTTTGCTGTTCATGGAGAGAACTGGAAAAACACTGATGAATTCTTACTCTCTTTCTTTTATTTATGATTTTTAATGTTCCAGAGACTTCTGTCATTCTGACCCCATCTGGTTGCAGTTTTCTAAGAGGATATCTGCTGTTTACCTTTATATGGTTGCTTATCCACAATGATACATAAGAAAGCACCGCTATTCATTATATGTGGGTTCTAGGGCTTTCCAGATATAGGGGGAGAATTATTTGTGGCCCTTGTCCCTCAGTTAAGAAGTAGTTCTTCTTTTGTGGAGGACCATTGTCCTTTATCCACATCCTATGCTAAACTCCTAAACTGTTATGATTCTTTACATACCATCATCTAATCCGTATTAGTACTTTGAGGGTTTTCTTAAAGACATCACATAGGTCAGTACATCTGCTTTATGCTGAGTGAAGTCCTACATCTTATTTCTTCTTTCTTTTTTTATTATGTTATGTTAATCACCATACATTACATCATTAGTTTTTGATGTAGTGTTCCATGATTCATTGTTTGCATATAACACCCAGTGCTCCATGTAGTACGTGCCCTCTTTAATACCCATCACCAGACTAAAACATCCCCCCATCCCCTTCCCTCTAGAGCCCTCAGTTTGTTTTTCAGAGTCCATAGTCTCTCAGGGTTCGTCTCCCCCTCCAATTTCCCCTCCCTTCATTCTTCCCCTCCTGCTATCTTCTTCTTTTTTTTTTTTTAACGTATAATGTATTATTATAGGTACAGATTGGTGATTCAGCAGTCTTGCACAATTCACAGCGCTCACCTTAGCGCATACTCTCCCCAATGTCTATCACCCAGCCACCTTATCCCTCCCACCCCCCACCACTCCAGCAACCCTCAGTTTGTTTCCTGAGATTAAGAATTCCTCATATCAGTGAGGTCATATGATACATGTCTTTCTCTGATTGACTTATGTCACTAAGCATAACACCCTCCAGTTCCATCCACGTCATTGCAAATGGCAAGATTTGTTTCTTTTTGATGACTGCATAATATTCCATTGTGTGTGTGTGTATATATATATATATGTATATATATATATATATATATACACCATATCTTCTTTATCCATTCATCTGTTGATGGACATCTTGGCTCTTTCCACAGTTTGACTATTGTGGAATTGCAGCTATAAACATCGGGCTGCATGTACCCCTTCGGATCCCTACATTTGTATCTTTGGGGTAAATACCCAGGAGTGCAATTTCTGGATCCTATGGTGCTCTATTTTCAACTTTTTGAAGAAATTCCATACTACCAAAACTGAACCAGGAAGAAATAGAAAACCTGAACAGACCTATAACCACTAAGGAAATTGAAGCAGTCATCAAAAATCTCCCAACAAGCAAAAGTCCAGGGCCAGATGGCTTCCCAGGGGAATTCTACCAAACATTTAAAGAAGAATTAATACCTATTCTTCTGAAACTGTCCCAAAAAATAGAAATGGAAGGAAAACTTCCAAACCCATTTTAAGAGGCCACCATTACCTTGATCCCAAAACCAGACAAAGACCCCATCAAAAAGAATTACACATCAATATCCTTGATGAACACGGATGCAAAAATTTTCACCAAAATACTAGCCAATAGGATCCAACAGTACATTAAAAGGATTATTCACCATGACCAAGTGGGATTTATCCCTGGGCTGCAAGTTTGGTTCAACATCCACAAATCAATCAACGTGATACAATACATTAATTAAAGAAAGAACAAGAATCATATGATCCTCTCAATAGATGCAGAAAAAGCGTTTGACAAAGCACAGCATCCTTTCTTGATCAAAACTCTTCAGAGTATAGGCATAGAGGGTACATACCTCAATATCATAAAAGCCATCTATGAAAAACCCACAGTGAATATCATTCTCAATGGGGAAAAACTGAGAACTTTTCCCCTAAGGTCAGGAACACGGCAGGGATGTCCATTATCACCACTACTATGCAACATAGTATTAGAAGTCCTAGCCACAGCAATCAGACAACAAAAAGAAATAAAAGGCACCCAAATTGGCAAAGAAGAAGTCAAACTCTCACTGTTTGCAGATGATATGATACTGTATGTGGAAAACCCAAAAGACTCCACCCCAAAACTGCTAGAACTCATACAGGAATTCAGTGAAGTGGCAGGATATAAAATCAATGCACAGAAATCAGTGGCATTCCTATACACCAACATTAAGACAGAAGAAGAGAAATTAGGGAGTCGATCCCATTTACAATTGCACCCAAAACCATAAGATACCTAGGAATAAATCTAACCAAAGAGGCAAAGGATCTGTTCTCAGAAAACTATAAAATATTCATGAAAGAAATTGAGGAAGACAATGGAATGAAAGGAAGAAATGGAAAAACGTTCCATGCTCATGGATTGGAAGAACAAATATTGTGAAGATGTCAATGCTACCTGGAGCAATCTACACATTCAAAGCAATCCCCATTAAAATACCATCCACTTTTTTCAAAGAAATGGAACAAATAATCCTAAAATTTGTATGGGACCAGAAAAGACCTCGAATAGCCAGAGAAATGTTGAAAAAGAAAAGCAAAGCTAGTGGCATCACAATTCCGGACTTCAAGCTCTATTACAAAGCTGTCATCATCAAGAAGTATGGTACTGGCACAAAAATAGACAGATTGATCAATGGAACAGAAATGAGAGCCCAGAAATAGACCCTCAACTCTATGGTCAACTAATCTTCAATAAAGCAGGAAAGAATGTCCAATGGAAAAAAAAGACAGTCTCCTCAACAAATGGTGTTGGGAAAATTGGATAGCCACATGCAGAAGACTGAGACTGGACCATTTCCTTACACCACACACAAAAATAGACTCCAAATGGTTGAAAGACCTAAATGTGAGATAGGAGTCCATCAAAATCCTAAAGGAGAACACAGGCAGCAATCTTTTCGACCTCAACCACAGCAACTTCTTCCTAGAAACATCGCCAAAGGCAAGGGAAGCAAGGGTAAAAATGAACTATTGGGACCTCATCAAGATAAAAAGCTTTTGCACAGCCAAAGAAACAGTCAACAAAACCAAAAGACAACCGACAGAATGGGAGAAGATATTTTCATATGACATATCAGATAAAGGGCTAGTATCCAAAATCTATAAAGAACTTCTCAAACTCAACACCCAAAGAACAAATGATCTAATCAAGAAATGGGCAGAAGACATGAACAGATATTTTTCCAAAGAAGACCTCCAAATCAAAACCTCAATGAGATATCATCTTATTTTTTTCTACCAGGGAACTCTCTTTTCAAATGATACCAGCTCATGATAAGAGATCCAGTCTCCTAGTTTTATTTTTCTTCCTTCCTCCCTCCCTCCCTTTCTCCCTCCACTCCTTCCTTCCTTCCTTCCTTCCTCCCTCCTTTCCTTTCTTCCTTCATCCCTCCCTTCCTCCTTTCCTTCCTTCCTTCCTTCCTTCCTTCCTTCCTTCCTTCCTTCCTTCCTTCCTTCCTTCCTCTCTTTCTCTGTCTTCTTTTTTTTCTTTTATTTTTGCATCACATGTTTCCTTTAGACAGTATCTTTCTGTATTTGGATTCTATCATTACTGCAATTGATTTTATATAGGAAAAGTGACAAGAGGGTGATAGAAATGTTGTGAAATAAGAAATTAAGTAAACCTCTTATGACTTCTCTTCTTTACAGTCATTTTATCTCTAGGTCTGGGCTACAAAGGGTGTCAGTTGGGGGGCAAGTGTATATGAGGAATTCGGCACAGATGATATCAACGGAACCGCAATACATCTTCCCATTAGATTCTGAACACCACCTGAAGATAATTTGGAAGGTGTAGCAGCAGAAAATTAAACCCTGTAAATGCTGTCTGGCAAATTAAAAGACATAATTGATTATATTAGCTTATTTAAGTGCCTCTAATTGCCAGAGATAGGGTTTGTTTGGTATAGCTTCTCAACTTGCCAAGCAAAGTTTACACTGTCAACAAGCAAGTAATAGAAGTTGCCAAATGGCTCTTTTAAAAATTTCAACTCTCAGGAGCTTAGTTTCATGTGATACTTTGTTTTTAGTGCCAGAGTCTCTTCTGTCATCTACAGTAAGTGGGGGAGAGAGTACAATTGTCGCATTCGACATGGAAGGGGCCCCCAATGCCCACCTATTCTAACCTGCAGCCGGCAGTTCTAAACCCATGTCCTGGCAAAGAGATTGGATTGCTTTTTGAGTGACTGGTTGTGACAGTCACATCTTATCTTCAGAGATTCCTGGAACTGGTTTTTTGGTCAGCACGTATGGATACCATTTTCCCTCTTCTGAGCCAGGATGGTGGGTGCTCTGCGTCACAGAGAAGTCACTGGGCTTGAGTCAGCACCTAAGTGCTCCAGGCCTGGAAGGTTCTAGCACCACGTTGGCAAGGCATTTTTGGCAGTGCATTATTCCCTAGGACAACTGGGCTAGGCATTGGGAAAACACCCCAATTATTCCTGCGTATTCCCTTAAAATTCTTAATTATACACCCTGATTACCTGGAGCTATGAGGGATGAGTAAACAGAATTCACAGATACCTTCCTCCTCATGGAAATTGCATTTGTTTTCTGAATATCGAGTCTCTCTATTAATGAATCAATACATATTTATTGTGCACTTTTTAATGCATACAACACCATTCTAGATGCTCTGGGGATAGTGAAGAGAGTATAAAGTCAAAGTTGTAGTCCTCAAGGAGTTTACAATATGTTGGGGAGACAGTACATGTTTACCTTAAAATAGCAACAACATAAATCAGTTATTTGTGTCAACTGACAAGCCTAAGGGACCTGTTCTAAATTCTGCTAAGTTGTAAGTACTGAGAAGGTAAAGTCTCAAAATTCCGGAAGGTCGGCTTGGGTTTGCTCCCTTGTGTTTACTCGGCATCTATGCCAAGAGACGACTTGGAACATAAGGTTATTGTGCTTAGTTGTTAAAAAACTTTAAAGTTCAACGAATAATGTCCTCACTGTTGTCCTTTTCCTCCTGGGCAGACAAAACAGTAAATGGCCACTGGCATGCTATTTCCTGGCTGGCCAGGTCCATTTGGAAATATCACTTACTGAAAAAACTGAACAGAGACAGAGCCAAGGAAATTCTGATGTCTTATACATGCTTTCATATTTGTATGCTGAGCCTGCTACCCGATTTCCCCAATTCCGATGAAACCGTGAATGTGAAAGAGTTTTTAAAAGCATAAATAATTTTTAGAGAAGGCATTTATGAGCACTCTATACCAGGCACTTCGCTAAGCATTTTGTATACATGATTTATTTTAATCCTTAGGACAACTTTATAAAGTCAACTGCTATTTTTGGTATTCCTACTTTAAAGTGGGATACAGAACTTTAACAGGTGAAGATGCTTGTCCAGGATCGCCCAGCTAATGAGTGCTGGCAGAACAAGGATCTGAGCCGAGGCTGGAGTGCCACTGGTCTCGTTTTCTACCCCTAGTTTCAATGACCTCCAATAAAGCATTTTATTCCTCTGTAGGATGGTGATGTTTTACATCGGTAATGGTTGTGGCCGCTCAGTTTCCACCAGTGGAAAGAGGCCCTCTGGCGCCACCTATTGGGATTTCCCGAGATCCCATTTGTCCCGTTAGCATCTGCGCCATGAATGGGACCCAGGTATCACTTCCCTGCTTCAGCCCCGGAGTCTAGGTCTGTCTTCATTTGGACACCGGGTCCTGCCTTGAGACAAACGTTTTGTCACATAAGATCAAACCTTTAACTTTGGGTCATACCAGTGGCTGGCCATTTATGACTCCCTGACCTAGTTGTCGAGGCCCATAGAAGTCTGCCCTGGAGGCTCTGCATTCCTGAAGTGGGCCGTGCCTACTCACAGTTCCTCACTGGCTCCTTAGTTGTGCTTCAGGGTCTTTGACTTCCAGGTCCCTTCTCTCTCCTCAATGCACATCACTGTGTTGTTTCACTTGGGCTCCGCTGTCAGCCTCCAGTCAGACCCTTCTAGCTCTGCTGTTTGCTGGTAGTGTGGCCTTGGGGGAGTTATTTGAAACTTCTAAACTTCATTTGCCTCTATCAAAAATGGTTAAGTAGGATTTACACATTTGGGTGGTTGTAGGGCTTAAATAATGCTTATAAAATACTTAGCATGTTACCGGGCACAAAGGAAACAGTCCATGAATGGTTGGTATTGATTGATGTCTATCTTTTTAGGGAGCTTCTTCCTCTGAGTAACTGGACTGGTGGTCTTTACTACCAGTATCCCATGGCATGGTCTAATTTAGCCCTTAGACAATGTCCTAGAGTGAGAAGAAGTGAGTGGTTGACGTCTTGGGGGTCCACCTCATTTGGATCTGCTCCGGGTGCCTCCAAGGTTCCCCAGAAGGTGACCGTGCCCAAGTGCGGTTGATAGTTTGGAACCACAGCAGCCCCACCTGGTCATTCATGAGTGCAACTGCAGCTGGGGGCAGGCCTGAGACTCCATCTTCACGTTTCAACCCCTTCCCTACAGCCTCACCGAGACCGCTTCAGTCACCCCTAGCTAAAATCACAAGGACTTGATTGCTTGCCTTGTTAATTGGCTTCCAACCTTCTGCTGAACCGACCTGCCGCACTTTTGCTATCACGTTAGGGCTTAGCTCTGTGGCCAGAACTGCTCACTGATCTCCAGGCTGAGCTCCATTTCTCGTCGTCCTGATCGGGACACAGCACTTGCCAGGTTTTGCTCCTGGTGCCCCCTCCACCTTTAACCCCTCCTTCTCAAAGGGCCTCCCTTATTGCTTGTTTCCTTTGAGTCCTATCTCCTGCATTTTGCTTCTGACTGAGCCCTTAAGTGACAATAAGGCAGCCACCTCATGTAGCCTGGGTGGAGGCGGGGTGGGGGTGGGGTGGGGGGGGAAGCCATTCCTTCTCCAGTGACCTGAGCAAGGCCATCTTCCACAGCCACATGTGGAGAATTGTTCTCATTATGACTATTTTAACATAATAAATCTTTGTGCCTCACTAGTGATATAGAGTAAAGCCTCATTAATTAAGGACCCACCGATTCAGAATTTAAGATAATTTGTTCACAGGCCAAGCTGAAATTTACATTTGTCCTATCTATGAAAAAAACGTTCATTAAGTAAATCAATAAAGTAAGGAAGATTGCAGGAAGCCTATTTAATTATGAAAACAAACTATTTTCAAGTACTTCGTAATACCTTTGAAACATAAACAATGTGCTCATTACAAATGACTTTTATGTACTCATTAAAGCATATGGAGGAAGATTCCTGTTTGACAAGTTAAAAATGATCAGTTCAAGTAAATGTATCTAATTGAAGGCAATGAAAGTGCTTTTAAAGATGGCCTGTGGTTTTGGCCTTTCCAGTAATGGAATGGATCTGTAAGGAGAGGAGGCTCAGGGATCAGACAGACTCAAGTTCTCATCTTGGCTCTGCCGGTGAACTTGGGCAAGGTGTTCCCTTTTTGTAAGCTGTGATTTCCTTTCTTCAAAGAGGTTTTAAGAGGATTAAATGAATTAAAATATGCAAAGTGTTTTTCACTACCTTAGATCTATGATAATAAGCAACAGAAAGTCATTATTTTGTCTCATTTAGCCCATCCAACAGAACCTGAGAAAATTCTTATTACTCTCATTTGACACACGAGGGAATCTGGGCTCTGAAATACTGAATAACTTCTCCTGGTTGTACATGGAGTAGCTGGGATGCAAGCTCAGGCCGCCTGGTCCCACACCTACCTTTCACAGTGGCTCACTGTGCTCTGTTTGGTGGTTGCCAGCGAGCTAGCCTGTGCTTCAGGCACCCCGTGAGGACATGGGTGCTTTCCCATGAGAGTACACTGGCCTCCACTGTGTTAGTAACCAGTGGTGGCTCATAGCTTTAAGGCAGTGGAAACAAGCTTGGCAGTGAGAAAGAAAACAAGATTAAGGGTATCTGAAATGGGGCTTTTGAGAGCAGCAGAAAAATTCTGGTACTTCAGAAAAGGAGGGTAAAGAAAACAAATCCTGCTGTCATGAAGGCACGGGCCGACCTCCGCCATGCGCAAATGGCTCAGAGGAGACCAGCAACCCTCGCTTTTATACTGAAATCAGAGCTAAGATGATGGATATCTGTTGTTGACAGGAGGGAAGAAATACGGATTGAGCCCATAACTATGTTTAGAGCATCAGGGGATGAATTAGCCTAATTGGAATATTAGTCTCAGTTACAGAGAGTAATCACTACAGGCTGTCTCTGGTTTCATTAGAAATTTAATTACGTTTATCAATGTTTGGCCTCTCTAGCCTTCGTTTTTCCAGATTCTCCCCGGACAGCCCTATTGTTTAGGAGGACCTTTCTTTGGATTTCTTCTGTTTCCCAAGAAGGGGGCTGGGCTGGGGCGGGGCGAACTGGGGTGGAGAGCAGGGAGGGTGGTGATGGGCGGGGCCGGCCCCTAGCTGTGAGCCTGGCTGGTAGGGCTGCAAGATAGACTGACAGCCATCACTGGCGAGGGATGGGGTCGTGGCTCTCTCAGGTAGCACTGGGGCTTCCCATAGCTGAAGACATCAGGAAAGGGTACACTTATCCAAGTCGGGGAGCTGAGCATTTTCTGAGCCTACTTGGGAAAGCACCAAAGCCTTTCTTTAATTACCCCCAAGGAGAGCACAGAGGTGGCCCTCCGTGATTCTGCAGTTTAGGGTTACAGGTGAATCTCCTCCAGGAAAATAGAGCGTTTTATCTAATCACATGGTCTGTGGCCACTATTTATATGAAGAATGGTGTGTGCCATGCCCATGTGTAGGAGCAGGACGAGTGAGAGCTTTGCTGTTCTGCAAGGCACGTGCTCCCTCCTCCCTGGTTTTCTTCTTGTCTCCTCTCCAACCTCCCCACTTGCTTTTCCTCCCTCCATCCTTCACCTCAAACTTGTTCTACCCCCTTCTTATGCAATGAATGTGGGTCTTTAACAAATGAATTCCCTTCTGCTGGTTCTTTTCTTCCTGCTCTGACCCTGGCCATTTCCAGTATTCTATTTAAAACTCTTCATGGGACGCCTGGGTGGCTCAGTTGCTTAAGCTTCTGCCTTCAGCTCAGGTCATGATCTCAGGGTCCTGGGACTGAGTCCGGCCTGGGGCTCCTTGCTCAGCAGAGAGCCTGCTTCTCCCTCTCCCTCTGCCTGTCACTCTGCCTATTTGTGCTCTCTCTTTCTCTGTCAAGTAAATAAATTAAAAAAATATTAAAAAATAAAACTTTTCACATCTGTTTTGTCATTTTTATCCCCCCTCTTTCTCTCTCTTCACATGTAGAGATATGTATGTAAATATATGTGTATTATTTGATTTTGCCAAATCATTTTAAAGAAAGTTGAAAACATCAATTTACTGTACTCAAATATTTTAACATGTAATAAAATAAATGATTCTGAGTGGAAAGACCATCTCTCTGTAGAAAGGATACTTTCAATAGGGTCTTTTTGGGACTCAGGGAAGAAAAGCCAACATGAGGAATTAATTGGTGAAGACAATGTGAACCAAATTGGTCTCACAAAACTCTTCATCCCTATAACCACCAACCTCCCAAAAGTTGTTTCTGCCACCCTAACAAACAGAATCTAGGGCTTTTTTGTTCCTTTTTGTGATAAATTTATTTTCCAGGATAATTATTCCATTTTTTTTCTTCTTTTTTCTCTTGTTCTAAGCCTGCCTGTCAAAAGGAATGGGCTCTATCTTCAGATTTTAAGCACCACTCTAAGCTGTGCTTAACGTGGCAATGTGACATTGGATAAATCATTTAATCTCTCTGGTCTTCAGCTTCCCTGCTGAAAAATGGAGGGTGGGGAAGGATGGCTGTTAAAGATCTTCTAGGAACTTAAAAAAAAAAATCAACTTGATTGAGTATAATTTGCATACAACAAAATGACCCAATTTTAAGCATCAAGTGCAGTGAATTTTGACAAATGCGTACATCCATGTAACCACCACACAAATCAATACAGAACATTTCCATTCCTCTAAAATGTTCCCTAGGGCTGCTTTGTAGTTAATCCCCATGCTAGTCTCAACCCTGGGGCAAACGCTGATTTGTTTTCTGTTACTATAAATTAGCCTATTTTAGAATTTCGTACAGTATATATTTTTTTTGTGTTGGCTTCTTTTGTTTAGCATTATTTTTTGAAATTTTGCATGCTGTTGTGTATAACAATAACTGTTCCTTTCTATTTTCGGTGTTCCATTAGCATATAAATAATAAAAGTAGAATATAAATAATATAATGTACATAATATAAATATATAAATAATAGTATTTTGAGTATTCCATGGAATTTATATGGAATTTCCACTGATATGACTTTGGAGTTATTGTTGTCAGACTTTTTTTTTTTTTTACATATATTACATAGCCCTGTTTTCTTTGACTTGCATTTTTTCTTTTCTTTTTTTTTAAGATTTTATTCATTTATTTGAGAGAGAGAGAGAGAGCACAGAGGGAGAGTAAGAGGGAGAAGCAGACTCCCCGCTGAGCAGAGAGCCTGACACAGGGCTTTAGCCCAGGGTGCTGAGATCATGATCTGAGCCGAAGGCAGATTCTTAACTGACTGAGCCACCCAGGCACTCCTGACTTGCATTTTTTCTAACAGCAACTCAGTAGTATTTCTTACTTTGGTTTCCCTCTATTTATTTATTTATTTATTTATCCTTCTGATTGTAAGATTTTTCTTTTTTATTGCTTTTTAGTCACTTGATTTTGATGTGTCTTGGTATGTATGGGTTTCTTTGTATTTATCTTGCTTAGGGTTTGTTGAACTTCATGGAAAGTTTTCATCAAAGATTATTACCTCAAATTTGGAAAACATATGGACACTTTCTATATATTTTTCTATTTCTTTATTTATTTCTGCCCCATCTCTCTCTCCCTCTCCTATTGTTCCATTACATAGAAATTACAATCACATACATGTGATGCACTTAATATAGCCATACAGTACACTCTTGTGTGTGTGTTTCATTTTGTTCTTTTGTTTCTTTTGCCAATTTAATAGTTTTTATTGCTAGTCTTTAGGGTTATTGATTGTTTCTTCTGGAGTGTCTAATCTTCTTTAAATCTCATTCAAATGAATTTTCATTTCATTGTATTTTTCAGCTGTAGAAGTTCCATTTTAAAAATGTAATTTTTTTCCCCCTTATGTTCATGTTTTTCTCTCTGTCCTTGACCATATTTCTAATAATGATTTCAAAGTTTTTGTCTGCTAATTCCATTATCTTTGTCATTTCTGGGTCTGTTTCTGTTATTGGTCAGTTTTTCTTCCAGTTATGGGTCAAATTTTCTTGCTTTTTTTTGCATGGATGGTTATTTTTGCAAAATATGTGTTGGCTATTTTTATGTTGTTGGGTATCTGGATTTTGTTCTTGTTGTTCCTTTAAATAACTTAAGTTTGTGTTGGTAGAGAGGTAAGTTATTTACAGATCAACTTAATAATTTTTTACACTTGTTTGTTATTTGTTAAGGGTGGAAGTGTAGTGTTTACTCCTACTGAGACCTGACCAGATCTCCTGAATGCCCTGGTGTTCGGTGAAGTCTCTTTATTCTGACAGGTGAAAAGTTAAATGCAATTCTTTGTCTAACTTCATGGAATTTTACCTTTCATGTGCACAGCTCAGTTCTCAGTGACAGACTTATGGGGAACACCAGACAGGTTTCTGGATCTCTTTCTTCAGAGCTTCCTTCTTTTCAGTACTGTACCCCATAATTTTTCAGCTGCATCAGTGTTCCTGGACTCCCATCTGTTTTCTCGGTTCCATGAGACTGCCGTGCTCTGTCTGAGCTTCCCTTCCCTGAGTTACACTGGAAAGTGCCTCTTGGAACAAAGCTGGGGTGATGATAAAACTCACCTGTGTGCTTTTATTCTCTAAGGGATCACCGTTCTGTGCCTCCTGTTGTTCAACATCTAAAAAACTCTTGTTTCATAGATTTTGTCTAATTTTCTAGCTGTTAACAGCAGCACAGAAAGTCTGGCCACTGCATCGTGGCCAGAAGCAGAAACTTCCCTAATCCTCTTATCTCCAATTCTACCATTTCCAGATCTAATCATATTGTATTAGACACCCTATCCTGACAAAAACTTTTTTTGTGTGTTCATATGTACAAAAATGAAAACAAATACAAACACAGAGTCTCAAATGTAAGACCAAGCTTCTTGAATGAATGAACAGGTGGTAACTTCTGGTCTGTCTCAGTATTCCTTTAATCCAATTCTTTTTATTTGCTGACTTGTATATACATATATATATGTATTTTTTTCCCTCTAGTAATCCATTAAGATCTATGTCTGTATTTCTGTATCCACATCCATATCTATATCTATATTTGGTCCTGTATCTGTTTTTCCTTATCTAAGTCTTATTTCTATCTATGTATGTATCTATCTGAACCTATATTTTTATCTATCTCCCTTTCTGCCTATATTAATATAGATATGGAAAGGCAGTCTAGTCTAGTATTTAAGAGCACAGACTTGGGATCCAAACAGCCCAGAATGAATCCCATTCCACCAAATATTGTAAGTCTTTGGGCATATTATCTGATCTTTACATACTCGAGTCTCTTCACCTGGAAAATGGGATAACATCATAGTCTACCTCATAAGGTTGTGGTGAAGAATAAATGAGTTAATATATGTAAAGTGTATAGAATTGTATCTGGTACATAGTAAGTACTATTTAAATTGTCAGTGTTAGGCAGTGCCTGGGTGGCTCAGTCTGTTAAGCATCTGCCTTTGACTCAGGTCATGACCCCAGGGTCCTGGGATCAAGCCCCACATTGGGCTCCCTGCTCAGTGGGGAGCCTGCTTCTTCCTCTCCCTCTGCCCCTCCCCTTACTCATTCTCTCTCTCCCAAATAAATAAATAAATAAATAAAATCTTAAAAAAAAATTGCCAGTATTGGGGGGCGCCTGGCTGGCTCAGTTGGTTAAGCATCTGACTTTTGACTTTGGCTCACGTCATGATCTCAGGGTCCTGGGATGGAGCCCCGCATTGGCCTCCACACTCAGCCGAGAGTCTGCTTGAAATTCTCTCTCTCCCCCTCCCTCTCCCTCCTCTTGTGCACGCATTCTCTCCCAAATAAATAAATAAATCTTTAAAAAAATAAAATAAATTGTGCTGGTAGCTATATCTGATTACTGAGTGCCTGGGACCAAGCTCCCAGCATTGTTGTGCTTGAACCTCTAGCACCTGGACTTGCTTTCAGAAGCATCTGAAAGTGAACTTGTTATTTCCCAGGGTGAATAGAAATTAACGTGACTTGGAAAATTTCTATTCATATCACACATACCTTCTCAGGAACAGTAGCCTTTCTGGGTAAGTAGTCTGGCTTCCAAGAAGAATCATGCCTTTGGGCGTTGTCTAATGCCAGATAGTTATTCTATTGGACTTCGTGTTTCTGAAACTCTTTTATTTACAACCCTCTGTGGTGGTAATCGTGGTGTAACCTGGCCACTGGTTGCCTCTTTGTAAATTCTCTTTGTCTTTCCACAGCAGACTCACCTAAGACTCACTGTGGTTTCAGTGTGTGCTTCACGCTGTCTTCCACAAGGCTTCTCAATCCATTGCAACTTGTGGATGCAGGGCAATTTATCTCTTTTCCTGCTTCTACTTACTTCCTCATTTGCATGTCCTCCCTACTCCATACCTCATCAAAAAGGCTTCTTTAGTACAAGAAGCCACCCTCTTTAAAGCTCACTGAGGACTTATTAATAGATAAATGTGTTTTTAAAATTACATTAGTCTAAGTAATTCAGATCTGATGCAATTATTAGGACTAATAATTCCTTAAGGAACAGAGAACACCACCGGGGTTGCATAGAGGGTAGGTTGCAGAATAGGACTCCGACCTCAGATCTAATTTGTTTATATTCTTCACAGCAAACACCTCAGATGGTTTCATTAGGCCTGGAGGGATCCAGCAGTCTAGGGGAATCCAAAAACAGAAGCTGGAGACCTTCTCTTCACCTTTATTTTTGGTGTGTGGGACAGTTTTTTCTTTTCACCACTTGCCTCATGCAGCCATCACATTTTCTTTCTTCCTTCCAGTTATTATGAAGAGAGGAACCTAGACTTGTTAGATTCCTCTCTGCCCTTGAGTCATCAGAATGGATGCCCAAGGTGATGGAAATTCTATTTCTCCTTATTAAGGCTGCTGGACACCCTGAAGTGACCATTTTTTTCCAGTTTCTTAATTTTGGTGCCAGTATTCCTGAGGTACTTTTGTCTTTGAAGAAAAGAAAGGGTGGGGAGAAATGTTAGAATTTTTGAATCCATTATCTGCAGACCCTCAGAGGGCTGACTACTTTTGCCACATGGCACCGAGGGCCTAAGATGGCTCATTTTCCTCTACGTGAGGTAGGTCAAGCATACCCGTGGATCCCAAGAGCGTTGTGTTGGAATCATTGCTACGAAGAATGCAGAAGTCAGCTTCCTTTGTGCTCTCTGTCACTGAAGGTTACAGGGGTTTGCTTTATGTAGTCACACCTGGAAACTGGACTTGTTCCAGTTCCAGAAAGGTGACTGCTGGGCCCTGACAGGGGCACTGTGGCTTTCAAATCTTGTAAATGACATCACAAATGACATTGTATAGGTTGTGTACATGTAGACAATTAAGTAGTAGCTGTCATCCTCCTATTTGGAAACCATAGCCCATGATTGATCGTCCTGTGTCCGACTTGGGCCCTGCTGGGGCCCGGAGATGGGGAGACAGCACTAACATGGATTGCATTTAGTGTTTGTCAGATACAGTAAGCTGGCCTTGGTTGAAAAGGTAAGAGTGTGTCTATTTTATAGTAAATGCTTTACTGTAAGCAGATATTAAATGATGACATTGTTGATAGATCTTCCTGGTTCTCTATCTGTAGGACATAGGCATCTTTGGGATTCATCTCGTTAATGTAGAGGTCTGAGGGTGACACCTTACTTTGTCATCACACCTTAAAAAGCCAATACATATGCACAAGTATGCAGGATTGTTTAACATTTGTCATTAGAGCAAAGGGGTCTGGCAGTGGTTACATACCCTGGTGCATTGTCTAAATTAATCCATTGAGGGATATTGAATCACTTAATCACAGCGCAGACTTGCTGCCTTGGTAGGCACGTTCTCCCTTCATTAGATTTAATATATTTCTCATTATACAAATCTGCCTCTGTGACAATAAGTCTTGTTCATAAATCAGTTTGCCCTTTTGCTTTGCAGATGCAGAGAACTTTCATCAAACAAGACATAAATGGAGCCTGTTAGACAAGGAGGTCAGAGCAGTCATCACCAGACAGTAATATCTATTCATTAAGATGATTTTTAATGGCATATTTTAATGGGCAGAGGTAAAACAATTATGATTTTAACTTCTTGTTTGCATTATAAATAAATAAAAGGAAATGTAGTAACAAGGAGTACTTGGAATTCCTCCGATAAATCCCCAAATTTCTTCCCCTCATTCCTTCTGTGTGCTTGGAGACTCAGAGTTGGCCCAGGGTCTCTCAAGTTACCACAGTGGCATCAAGGCTGATTTAAAGATCAAGGCATAAAGAACAGGATGCATGTCAAGATATGCAAAACGTTTGGAAATCACTTAAAAAATAGCTATTGAGCAATGGGGCTAGAATTATGATTATTGACTCCAAAAAAAATCATTTTTTTGCTTTCTCTTTTCTCTACCATCATGTTTAGTAGACCAGAATATTTGAATAGTCTTTTTGGAAGACAAATTCTGATTTATTGCATATTTAGTATATGACCTGGCACATTATTGACCCTCTTTCTCATTTTTTTGGATCAGATTCTCCAGAGCATTGTCTCTGTTATTGATCTCTGGAAAGAGCAAACTTTTCTCTCCCATTGATCATTTCTACTGCTTTCATTGTTATTATTTTATTTCATTAATGTCTATTTTTATCTTAATTAATCTCTCTTCTCCTTTCTTTGGATATTATTCTTTTATTAGCTTTCATGGATTGGAAGTTTATTTCTTTTCTGTGGGTTTTGTCTAGATCTCAAATGCATAAAAGTAGATTAAGCATAGTTTTGGCTCATGACTTACCATCAGCTCACATTTGTTTGATTTTTTTTATTTAATATAAAAAAGCTCTTGTAAAAATACCATCCCAAATAAGAGCTAGGACCCAGACTCTCTTCATCTAACCTTGTGGCCTTTCTATCCTATCTCCCTGCACTTTAGGTAACCATCATCCTGAATCCTATGTGTTTCTTTCTTTTTCGTATAGCTTTATTACATCTCCCCGTACACCTAAAATTATATGTCTTTATTTTAGTCATTTTATACTTTATGAGAAGAGTCTCGTGTTGTGTGTAATTTTGTTTGGAACTCCCCCACACCCCATTTCATGTAGAAATGTGCATTCCTACAATTGTCTGGATGCAGAATTTTATATATGTCAATCAGATCATGTTTATTAGTTCAGATAAGGAAAATCTGTGTCCTAAGATGGCCGACCGAGCCAGTGAGAGAGCCCCAGTCTTTGCCCCGGGACTCTTCCAGATTCTTCCTGCCCCAATTCACGCATGCGCCAAGAGTGACATAACAATAAAAAAAAATTAAAGAAAAAAAAAGAGTGCTAAGTATGCAGAAGTAGAAGTGTATAAATTGCCCCCTTTGTTTGTGCTTGGGGCTCAGACCTTTGGAGATCACTCTCCTCTGTCCTCGCCCACATTAAATAAACCTCCTATCCTCCAAGATCTCCGGGTGCCACTTGGTTCTCCTTTAGGGGATCCAGTCCAGGTTCCATAACAGTACCAATGTTTAAACCTTTTACAGTTTTTTCTTAAAGATTTTATTTATTCATTTGACAGAGCACAAGCAAGGGGAGCAGCGGGCAGAGGGAGAGGGAGAGGGAGAAGCAGGCTCCCCAGTGAGTAGGGAGCCCGATGCAAGGCTTGATCCCAGGACCCTGGGATCATGACCTGAGCCAAAGGCAGACGCTTAACCGACTGAGCTACCCAGGTGCCCCAAATCTTTTATAGTTTTGAGACTCTTTTTTCTTACTCTATCACTTACATAAAGAAGTGTGTTAAAATCTCCCACTCAGGTTGTAGCTGTGTCTACGTCAGCCAGCTTTTTGGGTTTTAGGCGATATTATTATGTGAATGCAAATTTAGAGTTGTCATATTTTCCCAGGTAAAATGGACCTATCACCATTAAGAAATATCCTTTTTTTATTTCTGTTTTTTTTGCCATAAAGTTTACATTGTCTGATACCCATATAGCAATATTATTTAGAAGAAAAAGACCAAAAACATGAGAGGAAAAAGGACAAAAAACATTTTACAGATAAATCAAGGCAAGTTGCTCTTTAATATATGAAAAGATCTTAAACTCACTCTTAGTGGTAAGGCAAATAAAAATTCTGTGGAGATACACTTTCTCATCTGTTATACTTTTTTTTTTTTAAAGATTTATGTATTTATTTTACAGAGAGACAGAACACACACACACACACACACACACACACACACACACACACACACACACGAGTGGGGGCGGGGCAGAGGTAGAAGGAAAGAATCCTCAAGCAGGCTTTCCACTGAGTGTGGAGCCCATGGGGCTTGATCTCATGTCCCTGAGATCATGATCTGAGCTGAAATCAAGAGTTGGCCAATTAACTGATCAAGCCATGCAGGTGTCCTTCATCTGTTATACTTTAAAAATAGTCAACCATCTGCAAAACAGTGGGTTGGCAAGACTGTGGAGGAACATGCATTCATCCATGGCAGACGACATTCCAGAAAGGTACAACTCCAATGGTGAGGGATTTGGCAATATCTGATAAACTGCCTATGTATGTATTCTATGACCCAGATTCCACAAATATTGTCATAGAGCAGATTATGTGATGTGCTGCCTTTTGTGTAAGAAAGGAGAGAAAATAGAATAAATAATTAAATTTAGTCTTTTTTCTCCAAAAAGGAACACAGGAAGGTTAAATTAGCAACTAATGAAAATAGTTACCGGTATAGGGTAGGGGAATAGGGTGAGGCAGATGGAAATGTGCTGAGACCACTTTGAGAATCCAGTTTGGACGTATACTTATTAATTTAATTTAATTTAATTTAATTTTGTTTCAAGTTTTTATGTAAATTTTAGTTAGCTAACATAGTGTAATATCAGTTTCAGGAGTGCTTACATATAAACCACACATATTTTAGAGATTCACAGATCTATGTCAAACCGATAGGGAAAATAATTATTGCAAGTAACTTTTGGACAGTTTTAGTAGAATATATATTAAGATAAAAAGGACTGCAAAGAAGTCTCAAACTTCACATAGTAGTTTATGGTTAGCAGTAACAATTGTAATCTTTAAACTTTAAAAACATATTGTGGGATAAAGCAAATAAATATATTCAAGTTTTTATAAGAAAATAAAATGTAAAATTAAAAATTCCTGTAATTGAAATTCAAATTTGAAATACTAATATGAACTTCTAATAAAAAAAAAAGATTCCAACCTCTGTCACTGAACATACCGGAAACAATGACCCTTGAGTAGCAATGTGCACACCTAGTGTCTAGATCTTGGTTCTAAATGTCATTCTCCATTAGAGGCAGCCAGGGCTCCTTGCAGACACAGCTGATTCCAATTTGGGCAGGAAAGAACAAGGTGGGCATAGGACATTTTATGCCAGAAAAAAAGGAAACTCTCAAGGACAAATGAGATTATGTCTAAGAGACAGAAAAATCAGCTTGAAGGGGCTCTCACTGGGCAAATTTGGGACAATTTGAACATCAAAGACAATAATGCCTTTGATCAGTTACAATGCATTAAATGCACAAAATGTCATGGTCCATCATGATGGGGCTGTTGGGTAGGGAAGAGGGAAGGACTTACTGTTACAGAGGAATGCTGTTTAATAAATGCAGAAGGAATGAGAGAATTAGGAAATCACCATTTTTTAATCCCCAATGAAATAAATGATTCACTCATTCAAGTAAGGCTCAGCAGTCAGTGCTAATGCTGTTGGATGAAATGATTGGAAGCAGGATATTCACAAATGGCTAAAACATCACCTCACAGATTAATTACTGACTGCCAAATGCAAAAGAAAAAAAATGCACTTTTTAAAATAGAGACATCTGGGTCTCTTATTACTGCAATCAAATGAACAAAGTTAACATCGCTAACAGTGGGATGACCTGACTTTATGAATTTCTTGATGGGATGGAATCTGAAGTACACAACACCTCTGAGGTATACTTGCCAAAAATGTTTAACTTGTTAAAAATGTTTAATTTTACCGAGTCCTTCAAGTGTCTAGGCATAATTTTCAATTAAAGTCAAAATTCGATAACACCGTGAGAAAAGTTAGGTAGACATAGACCGAGACATCCTCAAAGACGGATGGTCTGAACTTTTAAAAATGTCAGTCATGGAAAGTAGATAAATAAATAAACAAACAAAACCTAAGAAAGTTGAGGGACTGTTTTTCAACAAAGGCAATGCCTGAACCTTGATTGGACCTTTGTTTTTTATAAAGTAATTATAAAAGCCATGTTGGAAACAATTGGGGGCACTTAAAAATGGACTGACTGTTAGTAAATGTTATGGACTTAGAATTCATATTTGTTCTCTGAAGTGGAATAATTCCATGGAAGTTATTCTCTTAGGAAATGCATGATGAAGTATTTGTGATTGAACAGTTATGATATCAGCAACTGTATGTGGCTTGGAGAATATGTACATATATGTGCAGAGAAGAGGGCTAGAGAAAAGCAGAAAGGAGAGAGGAATGAGCAAATGTAGCAAAGTGTCAACAGTTCTTGACTCTCATTGTGGGTATACATGTTCATTGTATTATTCTTCCAACTTTTGTGTCTGTTTCATGTTCATAATAAAATTAGGGAAACCAAAGGACCTCGCTGAGAAAGAAAACAAACTCACCCAGCTCCCTTGTACTTGAATTGTATCCCAGATACTGTGCACTAGAGCCTTGGGATGCAAAGTGGGTCTGGGAATCCACAGGATCGTTCATTGCAGACTGGTCACCACAGCCAAGACATGGGAAAAGCTGCAGTATCTGTCCGTGGATAATGGGATAAAGACAACGTGATGTAGAAATATCACTAGAGTCAAGGGCTGTTAACATTGTGCCATATGTGTTCCCTCTTCTTTCGCCTCTGCCTCTCTCTGTCCCCCCCGCCCCCCACCTCCCCTTTGTCTAAACACACACACACACACACACACACACACACACACACACACACACACACACACTGGAGTATGATCCAGGCTTTAAAAAGAAGGAAATCAAGCCATTTGTAACAACATGGATAAACCTTATGCTAAGTGAAATAAGTTGGATTCAGAAGGACAAATGCTGTATGATCTCACTTAGATGTGGTCTCTAAAATAGTAAAATTCATAGAAACTGAATGGAAAGGTGGCTGCCAGGGATTGGGAGTGGGAGAGAGAGGAATAGGGTGATGGTCAAAGAGTACAAAGTTTCAGTTATGCCAGATGAATAAGTTTTGGCGATCTTATGGACAGCATGGTGACTATAGTTGACAATACTCTATTATATACTTGAAATTTGCTAACAGGGTAGATCTTAAATTAAGTTTTCTCATCACACACACACACAGAAAAAAAGAAAATGATAAGGTGACAGATATATTAATCAGCTTGGTGGTGGTGGTCACAATTTATATTTCAATTGTACCTCAATAAAGGTATTAAATTTTTTTAAAACCTTAAATGATAAAAAAAGAAATGCAGAATACATGAGGTCTTATTCCATACCTTTCTGAATCAGAATCTGCACTTTGACAAGATCTCCAGGTGATCCCCTTGCCCATTAAATTTTGAGAAATACTGGTGTGTAAGAGAAAATGACAATTGAATTCTTAGTGAAACATGCATAATTGTCCTCTTTCCCAACGCGGCAACCAGGACTGTCTGACACAGTCTTTGTAAACTTTGTAAATTTGAACAGCAAGACATAATACATCTGTGGATTTTATTCTTTCACTGACGAACATAGACTAATCACTGCATAATTATATTTGTCTCAGGACAGGTAGCCTGTGAGTCAATAAACAATAAGCCTACAAGCAAAGATTCAAATTGACTTCTGCTCCATTTACTTCTGTATTTCCTCTCATCAGATACAATTACAGGAAAATAAAGGGGCTTCCTCAAAGGGAAAAGAAACAAACGTCCACAGGAATTTGCTCTGGATGTCCCCGGCCAGCTCAGTATTTGCACACTGCATTCAAACAGCTTCCCTGAGCTGCCTGGAGTAGACAGCTGACCAAAAGAGCTGAATTGCCATCCAATAAATCCCAACTTCCAAAAACGTGGTTGGATGATGGCTACGGAGACCCAAGGGACCAAAAAGATTTTCTCAAATTCTGGTTTATGACGACTTGTAATTTTTATCCACCTTAGGAGAAATGTTTCACCGTCTCCCTCCCCAGGATTTATTGGCTCCAAGACATCTGATCTGGGCTTTCCAAATCCATCACACTTCTTGGGGATAAAAAGATCTATGTTAATTCAAAGTAGCCAGCATCGCTCTAGCCTTTTTCCCCATTACTTCTGATGGACACATGAATGTGAACATAAGTGGTGCATTTCTCCCCATTTTCATGCTAAGTCTCTGCAAGAAGTGGGAGACTTTCCATCCCTTGAGTCATCGATCTCCAGAATTAGGGTCCAGCTGTTGCTGTCTGCTGTGTCTTCTCCACTTCATATAACCCCCCACGCTTGCACAATAGTTGCACAACACAGGTAATAAGGCTAATAGATTGCTCCCTGTTTCTGATGCTTTTAAATGCAATTAAATGCTTTTAAATGTTTGTGCTTGTGTGAGCACTGTAGGGCTCTGGGGGTTGGTGGTGAATAAACTCTAGATACTTTGATTCATATCTCTATCTACCCCCCCCCCCGTTTTTTAAATGGCTTCCTGTCTTAATCTGACTGTGTTTTTGGAGGGATGTTCACGTGACCTATACCCATGGCAGTCAACTTTTCCTTCCTTTTCACTGTAAAAGGAAATTGGCCCAGTGGGATGTGATCCCTCTTCTCGGTGACCAGCTTTTAGAGCCAACTTTCTCCTCAGCATTCCTACTCAAATATCTATAAGATGTAGCAGACCTCCCTTCCCTGGGAAAAAAAGGCAGGGTGCCCTACATCTCTTCCCTCAAGTTTTTTCTTTCTCTTCCTTCTACAATCAATAGCGGTTCCATGACCTTGTGAAATACCCCCCTCTTAATCTGAAATCTTTGTCATCCTGCGTGAACTTAAACAATCAAATTATGCCTATGAAAACCACAGCAGAGCAAAACAAGATGGACTGCTCTTTGCACATTGTAGATTCAAGAACTGAATTTCTCGGCATTCTTCGGAGAGTTTTGGAAATCTGTTTTAATTTCTCTGAGCCTCAGTTTTCTCATTTTTAAACTGGGGCAGATTTAGCTTTCTGGCCTGCTTCCTGATGATATTTTAAGGAGCCAACTTAACTTGAAGCCAGACCACTCTTTTACAATTTTATCTGTAGACAATTGTAGATTCACATGTAGTTATAAGAAATAATATAGAGAGACCCTGTATATGTTGACCCAGTTTGTCCCATAGTAACCCTTATACAACTATAATACAATATCATAACCAGGAAACCGGCCTTGATGCAATCCACTGACCTTATCAGATCGCACTGGTTTGAAACACATTCCTCTGTGCACGGGTGTGTATTTCATTGTGTTTTAATTTCCCAGGGCTGCCATAACAAAGAACCACAAACTTGGTGGCTTAAAGCAATGGCAATTAATCTCTCATCTTTCTAGAGGATAGACCTCCACAATCAAGGTGTTGGTGAGGCTGTGCTCCCTCCAAAGCCTCCAGGGGAGGCTCTTTCCTTGCCTCGTCTAGCTTTTGGTGGCCCCAGGTGTTCCTTGGTTTATGAGAACATGACTCTGGTCTCTGCCTTTGTTTTCACATGCCTGTCCACCTCCATGTCATCTCTCTGTGTTCAATTTTCCTTTTCATATAAGGACACCACTTACCCTGGATGAGGGGCTTCACCCTGCTCCTGTATGATCTTTTTACTGACTGCATGTGTAGCAATACTATTTCTAGACAAGATCACATTTTGAAATACTGGGGGTCACAACTTCAACATATCTTCTTGGGGGACACAATTCACCCCATAAGAAGCCCTATGCAACTTGTCACACGTGTAGATATGGGTGACCACCACTATACTTCAGATAAAAACAGTTTCAACCCTGCAAGGATCCTTTTATAACCATGGACACCTTCTCCCCTCTCCTTCACCTTACTCCACCCTTGGAATACCACTCATCTGTTCTCTACCTCTATAATTTTGTCATTTGAAGAATGTTTTATTAATAAAATCACACAGACCACTTTTTTCCCCCTTTAAGTAGGTTTCACGCCCAGCATGGAGTGCAATGCAGGGCTCAAACTCACGCCTTTGAGATTAAGACCTGAGCTGAGATCGAGAGTTGGATGCTTAAGCATCTGAGCCGCCCAGGCACCCCCAACAGACCACTTTTTAAACCTAAAACTCACACACACACATATAGAAGTGTAGTTGGATGTACCTGAGAATTTTCTAGACCATCACATGGCAGGAGTTTTATAGCTTCTCTTCCTCCAGTTGTCTTCTTCTGGGCTCCTTACTGGTCCGTATAGAGTATCAGCCAACACCTTCTTCTTCCTCATCTTCTTTACCCAGGGAGAACTGGGGACCATGAGAAATATTTGCTTTCTGGTGAGTAGATTGAAGCTTTGCTACCATCATAATCCTCCATGGCAAACCCTTGCTAGTGTGGCAGAAACTTGACTGGATTTGCAATATATGAAAGAGTTGTAAATCTTAAGAAATGAAAGATCACAAAATTCTCAAGGGTTATTGATAGAAAAATGCATAACAAGTAGCAATAGAAACACACACCCTTCGAGTTCTATGGGAATGTAGAGGCCATTTTGTCCCTTTTAGCCCCTTTATGGAGGACGCACACACACCGTATAAATAAGATACATTCTGCTGCACTAAACTACACTGCTCTCCAGAAGGTACTTGGGAGCTCGGCATGGTCTGAAAAGGTTGAATACCCTTTACATAACTCATTTGTTCCCTGACGTCCTTTTACCTGATTTGCCTGTTTTGACTACCTAATGGTGTATTTCCCCTGAATTAGGACAGCTCCCATAGATTTGCCTTATTTCTCGGAATTAGAATAAAATTGGAAGTCACACAATGCACTCTGCCAGATTTAGAACCTCCCGGCATAATATATCAACTTATATTTCTAAAGAGAAAGCACTGACAATTTTTGGATGCTTCTGAATGAAGCCGAAGGTTGATCACTCGCTGTGGTCCAGAATTGCCAACCCATTTTCTTACTGGAGAGTAAGCGGGACCTCTCTTAAAGCTTCTTCATTGTCCGACACCACAGCTATTTCTGTCCATTACAAATGTTGTAGCAATTTAGCAATCTATTGACTTGACTTTTTTCTATAAACACGCTGCCTGTTCAATGCATAATTCAAATTCACACACAAACCGTGAGATGTTTGCTTAGCAAAAGCTATAATTTAAATGTAACCTCTGCAGAAAGCCATTCAGCAGTGCCTGTGTGTAGAGTATAATTTAGTCTGTAGAAGCAATCTTCCCTCCGCCGTTCTAATATGTGAGCTTGTTTGCTAAATAATCATTGTAGCATTTTGCTCAAAGCAGTGGTTTTATGTATTTTTCCCCCACCACTCGTAAAGGCTGCCAAGGTAAATGAGAGTTCTTTGGAAACTGTTACTGTCATGTAGTTTTCATTTGAAAATGTCACAATAAAGCAATGTTCTTTGATGCCAAGTAGCATGGAACATTAGAACATGATAAACATGGTCCCTAAATACAGCAAAATAACACAGCATAAACGGCATGATTCTCTTTTAAATGAGAGGCTTTTTGTTGTTTTTATTCTAAAGGGCCTGATTAGGGGTCATAGCTGGGAAGAAGATGGAGTGCATAAAAGGGCCATCAAGGTGGGAGTTTGGAGGAAATTATTATGATTTGCAGTTTGGGCTGAATGGAAAGGAAGAGAAATTTGGGAGAAAAATGTACTCCAAATAAGTGAAATGGAGATTATAGTTCAAAATATGCCATTAACAACAAATTACAAAAGTCTTTCCAAGAGCCAGGTGGAGGCACAAAGTAAAAAGCAAAGTTTTAAAGATGTAATTTGAAGAGTCAGGAGAATACACCCCCCCCCCCCAAAAAAAAGTTACAGAGGCTGTAGGGTGGGAAAGGGTACAATTTTCTAAGTGTACTTTTGCTACTTTTAACTTATCCTTCCTACTACAACATTAGTGAATATCATCTATGATTTTTTTGTGTGTGTTTGAGTCCTAAAAAATGGCTGCACAGTAACATTTGTTAAATATGGCTGATGAATGGATTGGGTGGTTGTTATATAATTTCTTGCACCATTTGTACTTTAAAATTATGACAGCTTTTTTAAAGATTTATTTATTTTATTTTAGAGAGAGAGAGAACATGTGCAAACAGGTGGGGGAGGGGCAGAGGGAGAGGGAGAGAGAATCTGAAGGAGACACCCTGCTGAGTGTGGAGTCGGACATGGGGCTCTATCTCATGACCCTGAGATCATGACCTGAGCTGAAATCAAGAGTTGGATGCTTAACTGACTGAGCCACCCAGGTGCCCCAGTTATGACAAATTCTAAATTAAAAATAAGACTGAGAATTGGAATCCACCGAAGAGACTCTACGACTAACAAACCAATGACATCACGGGATACTAATTTGCAAAATGTCACCTGTATTGCTTTCATATATTTGGAGGTGTAATTATTGTCTTTCAGCATGATAAGGGAACCAGCTGTTAAAGTCTCATCCTTCAAACATTTATTGGGTGATTACTAATGCTATTCAGTATGTTGTGCACTAGGCGTTCAAAAATGGAAGATTTTGCTTTCTTATCCAGAGGACTTAATATCCTGCAGTTTCTTAATGCTAAATTCCAGGGGAGCCCATTGTGACTTATTTTCTCTTCTGAATAGTTCTGTGTTTAATGTCTTCCAACTTATTGGGATAGCACTTTTGGCCCTACCACTTGTCATCATTTCCCGAATGACAAAAAAATTAATCTTCCCCGATGATAGCCACGGCTTTATTCTGACGACTCACTTAAGATAAAAGTTATTCATCATCATGCCTTATGATTGCTTCCAAAAGACAGGTCATCACTGCATGTTTTCAATGACTGGGCATTTTTGCAAGAGTGAACCTGCTGCTCTAAAGCCAGTTTTGGAGTGTGATTTCCAAAGTGTTTGGGCAATAACAGTATAACTAGAGTAGGTACATGCATAACTGTCACTTTAAAGGGAAAAACACTCATTGATGCTGATGTCCTGACATGTCTCTTTCACAAAAAAGCTGCTTTATTTTAATCAGATATTGTACATATGTTTACATATTGAAAATTCAGTGGTAAGTCAATATCTGCTCTTAATACATTTTAGCTCAAGACTGTCTTTTATCTAATAGTTAGTGAGAAAACTGAAACACAAGAGAAAACATGAACTTCACTTGTGAGTCGTTTAACTGGCTGGGTCCCAAAAGTCATGATCTTGAAATCTACAGTATAACGTCCTTTTCCTTCACATGGAATAGGTTCTCATTCAAATTAATATTGCCCTGCAGTTACTTTTGTACTTGTTTTGGATAGTAAGTTTCTTGAGGATGGAGGCTTGAATGCTTAGTGCACGGTAGGTCTTTGACAAGTGTGGATTAAATGTGCTGTTGTTGACTGGAAACCCACTGTTCGGGTGCTCCAGGGACATAGCTCCCATTTTGAGTCAGTAACTGCCTTTTCTCCCAATCACAGGAACTGTTCAACATTATGTAATTATTACAGGGATTCCGATGAAAATCACAGCGGTGGGGATGATTGTGTGACTTTCAGCAATGTGGGTGTGAGAGTATCACAGTTAGTTTAGCAACAAACATAGCATATTGGGCTGGGCCAAGAAACAGACTTGGTGAACCAGATACAGGGTCTGCTTCTCTGATGGAAAGAGTCTGGGAAGAAATGAAATGGAACATGTGCAAGAAATACCTACTAAGGACTCAGACTGCCTTCCAAACGAGTCTCACTTCTGTATACTCAATTCCTGTAGGAAGATTTTTCTACCAGGCTGATCTCAGCAGTCCACGTGCAAACACATGGCCTTCTGTGACTCTTCAAAATTAAGTTATGACACCCAACAGTATCACAACGCCTCATACTTGCAAAATGCATGAGGAGTTTTTCTAAAGAGCCGCTATGATTCTTGATGAAGAATCTCTTGCTATAAGGCTTCCCAGAGCGCCATTCACATTAAGTATCATAGTTCCCTGTTGGCACTAGGGGCTACACTGTCCTGTATCGGCTATTGACTTCTCTCTCTCTTAAGCCTCTTCTTGATATATTGCCAGAAATGTCTTTAGTGGCTCTGAATCTGGTCAGTGATTTCAGCTTTCCTAGAAGAGTCCACAGCTCTAGGAAATCAAGGTTGTGTTTTTTTTTTTTTTTTTCCAAGCTAGGGTACTTTTGTCAATGAAAAGGGGCCTCATTAGTACTTTTGCTGGGATAGCAATTATAAACTGGGACAGTCCCAGGCAAAGGAGAATGAAAGGGGATCGTCCCTGGTTTGCATTCAGCTGTTTCTAAACACACAGAGCTTCACTTGGGAGTTGCTTTCAGACATGATCAGCACGCTTGTTTGGTGGCACTACTTTCTGGGGGTTTCCAGAACAATCTTGTTCATCATGCTCTTTTTTCATCTTCATCCTCCTAACTGAGTTGGGCCTGTCTGGCTCTATGTCCCCTGCCAGTCATTTCTCATGGCCATATTCTCGCGGCTCCTCTTTCTTGCTGGTGTTTGAGATGATTCCCTGCTAAGGACTCCAGCCTGGCTCTAGTGTTGCTGCCCTGGGCCCAGGCTGCACGTTGAAGCTGAGCTTGTTTCCTAGGAATGGATTCACCGTCAGATATTGTGCTTCTCAGAAATGGAATTTTGCCGCAGAATGTGGGGAAGGTCTCAGGCGGGCAGTCCCTGCTTCTCTCATGTGAGTAGAGGTGCCAGAACTTTGCACTGTTCTTGGTCCATTTCCATTCCATCTCCTCTGGGGCTAGTCCCTCCTCATTCTCAGAACATCCCAGGGACAGCATTTTGTGGCAGTATACTATAATCTCCTCTGGGGGTGGTTGAGTCGGAAAAGGATTACTTTGGATCCATCACAAAGTACACAGGAAAACTCCAGTTAATTAAAATACTCTCGAAATGAGGTTTTCTCATTAGGATAAATTTCTACTTAATTGGGATAAGCCAAATTTATGTCTTTTAGTATCAAAAGATAAAGCATTCTTCAGTAGTATTATAGTTAATAATAGCAAACATTTACCAGGTATCTGTTATATGCCAGGCACTCTTAGAGTGTTCGTTACTAATCTCATTTTAGCCTAACAACAGTTTTGAGAAGATGACAATTACCCCCACTTTGTTTTGGGGAAAACCAAGTATTGGAAGGGTTAAGTAACCTGACCAATGTCACAGGTAAGAGGGAAAGTAGGGATTGAACCCAGGAATTTGGTATGTTTGAATCTAGGCTTTAGCTACTATTATATTGCTTCCACACAGACAATAGGGAATCTGGAATCTTCTGAGATGAATTGAAAAAAAATTTTTTTTGAGACTATACTTTTGCAGGAAAACCTCCTTCTTTCCTACTGCCACCCCCAGACCACTGCTTCCACATCCTCTGGTACAATCTCTGGTAAACCATTCTTCTGAGCTCCTTGCTATTCAATGAAACTGTCACTCTTCCACGTCGACTGCTCCATCCTCTATCTCACTATCTCAAGGTGAGTAAATTCATTGGATTCATTTGAGTGCCTGGGTCATTTCCTCTTAGTTCCTCTGTCTTCTCATTTCCCTCCAGAGCTAGAGTAAATTTTGCAGTCTACTTTCCCAATTCTGACAGAAGTTCCCACATGTGGGTTTTTCCCTGAGCTAAGCAGTTCTGTGACAGCAGCTGGGTGTCCTAAAATTCCACTCCGTTCTGACACTATCTCCAAGTAGATAGTGGCAGATCCCATAGGCTAATTAGGGGCTCAGTCCAAGGAGACCACAATTGTCTCTCTCCATTCCTTGGCTGGCTTCCTGTCATGGAAGGCACTGGTCCCTAGAAGATGAGGCGCTGAGCCATGCTCACCATCTCTTTCCTCCTCTCCCCAGCGGGAGGTCTTTGTATGCTCTCAGGCTCAAAGGCTCTTTTCTCCCTCTTCATTTAGGTGGAAACTGTTTTCCTTAGAGATGACAACTTCTGCATTTCTCCTAAGGGCTCACCTTCCCTGTCATCCTAATTAGGTCACATTATCAGTATAAGTTCTCAAAGCACCAAAAGTATGCCTCCTTCTTTGCAGTTATAATGAGTGGGTGATCCTTTCTTTGTATATTTAGACTTTGAGTGCCCCCAGGGCAGAGCTTGTTTCTATTTTGCCCCACCATGAGATCTCTGACACCTAGAATAGTGCCTGGCACAGAGCAGATTCTAAATTAATAGAAACTGAAGGAGCGAATGGATGAATTCATGAATGAACATAAAACTTCATTCTTATACAATTTCCTATTTCCAGAAAAGGACACACACACAAACACACACACACACACACACACACACACTTCCCCCTCCCCCTCTTAGTTGAAATTATGAAAAAGACAATTTGCTACGTAGTCCTTCTTGGAATCTTAGGTTTATATGAATTATTTTGGCAATGCTTACTCTTGAGTTTTCCAAAGTTTTCTTTTCCCTTAAACTAGAATTTAGTTAGAAGTTTGGTCTCACTGGGATTTCAAACACAGCAGAGTTGTGTTTTTGAAACTGTAGGCAAATAATGCACCCCTATATTCCCTGATCATGTGCTATAATTTGTTTTTTGTTCACCTCTACCTCCTTCAGTGTGTCTTAGTTCCCCAGAGCCCATAAAATGGTAGAGAAAAAGGGAAGTTATTTCCAATGGTTTATTGCAAATTGTTTTCTTACTTTTCCACTGGAATAGACATTAGATTCCATGGTGCTTTCTACCCAGAACTAGTCTGACAAAGTGTGAAATTTCATGCACTGTGGCTCTTGCTGACAATAATTAACATACGCCAGTTCTCTCAAAATGATTTTTATAACTTGCATTTTTTTGTCTGAGACTTCAGACATTTGGGTTTTGTTACACAGTTTTGAATTCTCTAAGAATCATTAGTTTCTGCTTGTGATGTCCATTCAAAAAAAAAAAAGAAGAAGAAGGCTGTTTCTCTGGGACTGGTTACTTATAAGTGTTTATCCAAAATTTTACTGAGTTATTTAAAAATACACCTACCATTTTTAGATCAAGCCTTAGGGAAATTATTATGCTTAAGAGTATAAATTGTGATATTTTAATACACTATGATGAAATCATTGAAGGCATCATCATGTGAAGAAAACCCTAGGGAGGTTATTAGCAAGTTAGCATTTACAGTTCATGAGAGAATGCTAATTTCACTTACTAGAAAAAAGTACAAGGATGGTAATCATTATGAATAAGACCCAATGATTATATAAGCCTAAAAATGTGAAGTTGATGATTGTATAGAAATACTTAGAATAAATGCATCTGATAGTGTAGAGGGAGTTGTGCATCCCTGATTCAGTTAAATTTCCTTCTAGATTTCTTTTTCTGGGAATCTGAATGGCAGTGATGGTTCCGCCTTGAAGCTATCTCCTGGTTGTGTGATTTTTCACCAGCATAGATGACCACTACACTAGCTATAGATGAGGATGTGTAAGTAGATCATGGTGCTTTACCTAGGAATTAAAAGCCATTATTGTGTCTCCTTTTGATTGATTTTTGTCCCCCACACTTTTTCAGGACCTGTTATCAAGAACCATGCAAGCACCTTACCATTCATAGTCTCATCTTTTGTCCTAGCCCTTCCTCGCTACCCATTAGCTGCTCAGGCTCCTAACTTGATTGCAAGATAATAGGAAAATAAATTTTTTAAAAAATGCTCCTTAAAAAAAAAAGTCTACCATGCCATTTACAGATAAGAAAAATAAGTTGGTGAAAGAGCCAGGTATATATGATAGGCTCTTCACTCTTTGCTTGTTATGATTTCTGTTCTAGTATATCATCTCAATTACTTCCATCATGCTAACAGTGGTTCCATTCTCACAGGCAATGAAAATGGAAACAATCTTGGGCAATTGAGTCACAAAGTTGCCCATGTTACTTGAAAAAGAAAATAACTTTTTCAGATTGTAGTAAGTCACCATAAGTTTATTTTATTTTAAATAGATACAAAGCACAAAAGTTGGGAAACTGGCAGTCCAATGCACAGTAGTACTGGGAGGAAAGAAAGGGAACAGAGAACATAGAAGTGGCTCAGATTGAGAGGAACAGAAAGGGAAGGGGAAGTTGGAAAATAGATCAGTTAGTGTCTCCATGAAACTCATAGTCTTTCAGAAAAGAAATCATGTAAGATTCCTTGAGTTTTAGGTGAATTATTTTCTTCTAAAAGGAACATTTTCATCAAGACTGAGCACTCAGTTAATGTCAATTATAAGTAGGTAACAGCACTGAATCTTTGGCAAAATTATCTTGCTTAATCCTTCCTATGTTTGCCTGAGAAGTGGGTGCTGTTTGATTCCCATTTTACCTATGAGGAAGCTGTGGCTGAAAATGTTTTAGAAATGTGTTCTGGCTAGAACTCATACAGGAATTCAGTAAAGTGGGAGGATATAAGGTCAATGCACAGAAATCAGTGGCATTTCTATACACCAACAACAAGACAGAAGAAAGAGAATTTAAGGAGTCAATCCCATTTACAATTGCACCCAAAACCTAGGAATAAATCTAACCAAAGAGGTAAAGAATCTGTACTCGGAAAACTATAGAACACTCATGAAAGAAACTGAGGAAGACACCAAGAAATGGGAAAACATTCCATGCTCATGGATTGGAAGAACAAATATTGCAAAAATATCTATGCTACAGTGTAGAACAATCTACACACACAATGCAATCCCTATCAAAATACCATCAACTTTTTTCAAAGAAATGGAACAAATAATCCTAAAATTTGTATGGAACCATAGAAGACCCCAAATAGCCAAAGGAATGTTGAAAAAGAAAAGTAAAGCTGGTGGCATCACAATTCTGGACTTCAAGCTCTATTACATAGCTGTCATCATCAAGACAATTTGGTACTGGCACAAAAACAGACACATAGATCAATGGAACAGAATAGCCCAGAAATGGACCCTCAACTCTATGGTCAACTAATCTTTGACAAAGCAGGAAAGAATGTCCAATGGAAAAAAGACAGTCTCTTCAACAAATGGTGTTGGAAAAATTGGACAGCCACATGCAGAAGAAAGAAACTGGACCATTTCCTTACACCACACACAAAAACAGACTCAAAATGGATGAAAGACCTAAGTGTGAGACAGGAATCCATCAAAATCCTTGAGGAGAACACAGGCAGCAACGTCTTCGACCTCCGCCACAGCAACTTCTTCCTAGAAACATTGCCAAAGGCAAGGGAAGCAAGGGCAAAAATGAACTATTGGACTTCATCAAGATAAAAAGCCTTTGCACAGTAAAGGAAATAGTCAACAAAACCAAAAGACAACTGACAGAATGGGAGTAGATATTTGCAAATGACATATCAGATAAAGGGTTAGTATCCAAAATCTATAAAGAACTTATATCAAAGAACTCAATACCCAAAGAACAAATAATCCAATCAAGAAATGGGCAGAAGACATGAACAGACATTTCTGCAAAGAAGACATCCAAATGGCCAACAGACACATGAAAAAGGGCTCAACATCGCTCGGCATCAGGGAAATACAAATCAAAACCTCAATGAGATACCACCTCACACCAGTCAGAATGGCTAAAATTAACAAGTCAGGAAATGACAGATGTTGGTGAGGATGCAGAGAAAGGGGAACCCTCCTACACTGTTGGTGGGAATGCAAGCTGGTGTAGCCACTCTGGAAAACAGTATGGCGGTTCTTCAAAAAGTTGAAAATAGAGCTACCCTATGACCCAGCAATTGCACTACTGGGTATTTACCCCAAAGATACAAATATAGTGATCTGAAGGGGCACATGCACCCCAATGTCTACAATAACCAAACTAGGGAAAAAGCCTAGATGTCCATCAACAGAGGAATGGATAAAGAAGATGTGGTATATATATACATGGAATATTATGCAGACATCAAAAAAATGAAATCTTGCCATTTGCAATGATGTGGATGGAACTAGAGGGTATTATGCTAAGCGAAATAAGTCAATCAGAAGAAGACAAGTACCATATGATCTCACTGATATGAGGAATTTGAGAAACAAGACAGAGGATCATAGGGGAAGGGAGGTAATAATGAAATAAGACAAAACCGTAGCGGGAGACAAACCATAAGAGACTCTTAATCTCAGGAAACAAACTGAGGGTTGCTGGAGTGGTGGGGGGTGGGAGGGATGGGGTAGCTGGGTGATGGACATTGGGGAGGGTATGTGCTATGGTGAGTGCTGTGAATTGTGTAAGACTGATGAATCACAGACCTGTACCCCTGAACCAAATAATACATTATGTTAATTAAAAAAAAAAAACAAATGTGTTCTGGGTCACACAACTAATGAATAGCAAATTTACTTAAATCTAGGTCAGCTGAATTTCCTCCCAGTCTTTTTAATGTGGTCAAACATAGGCAAATATTGCACTGACCTGTCGATCTCAGAGGTACTTTGCAGCTCTATAAATTTTGCTGTCATGGATAGCCCTGTTGTATAAATTAGGATCCATGGTAGACCGTGAAGCCTTCCTTAGCAATTCTCCAAGCTACTGTTACTCTTCCTTGTATTAATTGAGTGGGCGAGCACGAAGCACTAGGGAATCGAAGATGGATGAGATGTCGTCTGGTAAGCAAGAGGGAACTGAAATAAAGTTCTTGTCACACAACATGCTAAGCACAGTGACAGAAAATCTGAGTGAAACCCATGAGAACACCCTGTGAGATGGGGTCCCTGCTGAAGTGGGAGAATCTGAGAAGAGAGCTGTATCAGTTTGTTAGGGCTCCCTTAAGAAAATACTGTAGACTGGGGGGGGGGGGTGGTAAACATCAGAAATTTATTTTCTCATAGTCCTGGAGGCTGGAAGTCCGAGATCAAGGTGTTGGCAAGTGTGGTTTCTCCTGAAGCCTCTCTCTTTGGCTTAAAGATGGCCCCCTTCTCCCTGTGCCTTTTCTCTCTGTGTGTGTGCATGCCCGGTGTCTCTCCTGTGTCCTAATCTCCTCCTTTTCTAAGTACACCAGTCATATTAGACTAGGGTCCACTCTAAAACCTTATTTTAACTTAGTTGGCTTTACCTCCAGATATAGTCATATTCTGAGGGTGTTAGGGTTTCAACACAGGGATTTTGGGAGATACAATTCAGTTCCTAATGAGGGCCATCTGAAATGTTGAGGGGCTAACGTGGATCTTGGAGTTACATACCAACCTTCCATTGCCCAGAGCAGTGCTTCTCCTATTTGATCACACATAGAATCACCTGGAGGCCTTGTTGAAACAGATCACTGATGAGAGTTTCTGATTCAGTAAGTCTAGGCTAGGGACTGAGAAACTGCATTTCAAGCAAGTTCCCTGGTGGTGGTGGTGGTGCTGCTGCTGCTCTGGAGAGTATGCTTCCAGGGTTACTGCTCATTGACGACTGAGTGACACCCCCCAGTCCTGGTCAGTGCAGAAATCCGGCTGATCCCCAGAGGGCATTGAGCAGGGCTGTGTCAGCTTTGCAGGAATTGACCTGGAGAAATGCTGGGAGTGGTCTTTTTTAGGTTGGTGGAAGCAGCTCTCTTTTTCTGACCCCACTCTCTCTTTTTTTTAAAGATTTATTTTATTTATTTTAGAGAGAGAGAGAATGTGCAGTAGGGAGGGGCAGAGGGAGAGGGAGAGAGAAACAAGCAGACTCTGTGCTGAGCGTGGAGCCCGATGTGGGGCTCAATCTCACAATGTTGAGATCAGACCTGAGCTGAAACCAAGAGTTGGACACTCAACCAACTGCACTACCAAGGTGCCCCTCTGACCCCCATCTTTGAGAAGCTCATTTTTTCCCCATTGGAGATGAAGGTTGCCACTGTTCCCTGTTCTCCTCCTTTTTTCTCTCTGTTATTCTGAACTACTGCCTCAGATAGACTCTTCATCTGTCCTTGGGTTATGGTTGTTTATTCTTTGCACAGTGTGATGATTTGTTGCTGTGCAGAAGATGGGCGGTAGCTTGGGATTTGCCATGTTAGGCACAATTTTATATTTCCTTAACATGCTTCACTGTCTGTTTTCTGAACTGTGTGTGTTTACGTGTGGCAAGGTGGGGGAAGCAGTTTTGTCTTATTTAGTGGGTTTTTCATCATGTGACTCCAGCATATATTTACTGTTAGGACAATTCTCCTTGAGGGCTGGCACTTTTCAATGCTGTCTTGAAGCTGGGTAGTTACGATTTAATGCCAACTACTACCAATTATCATAAAACAAAACTAAGAAATTATGTTTATAACGGTCTGTTCTCCAGGCACTAAGTTGGCTACAAAGGCGTTCATTATCATTATGGACATTAGTGTTAAGTAGGTGTATTAATATTTTACTTCTATATTATCAGGGTTGAATGATAGTCAACATTAATAGGCAGAGTACTGAGAATTTAAGGGCACTTTTTTTCATACTCTTTTGCCTGTATGCACACTTACATGATGTGCACATGGGCTAAATGAGTCATTTCAGCCAGCTCTGCAATCCATTTGGATCACTCCACGATTAATCTGTTCCAGATAATCAGTAGCAAGGAGAAAGATAAAAGGAGTGAAGGATCAGCTGTGGCATAGCCCAACTGCCCACTGGATAGACATAACCTCCTCCTGACTTACAAACTTTGTTCTAGAGTGTTATATAACACAACTGACATTGACTCTAAGTGTGTGTGATATGTGTCCATGGCTGTGAACAATGCGAACTTACAGGCATTATACAAATGCTTAGTGCAGGTACAGTAGCAAAAGGTATAAATGGAGTCATTCTTCTGCCCATTAACCATTACTCGATCTGAGTTGTTAAGGAGTTGCTCTTCCAAAAATGTAAGTCCTTCTTGAGATGGCAATGCCAATCATCCATTCACTCAACAAATAATTACTAAGTGCCTTCCATGTGCCAGGCACTTATATTAGCAACTGTGAACACAGCAGTAAATAGTACATAATTCTTCTTCTTAGGGAGCTTATCATATGCTAAAAGAGATGGGCAATAAACAAGTAAATAAACAATTGAACAATGGTAGGAGTGCTATGAAATAAACAGGGTGACTGGATGGAAGATAGGAGAAGGGTGCCACATCCCTAGGTGGGGTGATAGGGAAGATTCAATGAGAAGTTGACATTTAAGCTGAGACAGGAGGAGCTAGAATGACCACAAGCGCGAAAGGGAGAACATTGTGGGTAGAGAGGAAAATGTGTGGGAAAGCCTTACCAATATCTCAAACAGGTTGTCTCCTAAGATCTATGTATTTGAAGGACTATGTGTTTTTCACTGATGAGTAAAAGTTTAAAATAATTTTGGAAATAGGATAGGGTTAAGCAAAAGCAGAGCTTGGTGGACAGTCTGTGGTCATTGTGAAAGCCGTGGCCAGAGGGAAGAATAAAAGAAGTGTAGCAAAGACACATTTTTTTATTTTGTAATTATGTCTGAAAAAATGGATGCCAGCAGTAGCCTGTGTGTTATAGCAAATTTGCCCTAGGACAGCATCCTCTGAGAAAGGGCAGAGTTCCTTAACTCTTGGCCTCTTCACATTTGGCTGGTTCATTGCTGTGCAATAACCATGGAGACAGGTGCATGTGGTGTCTGCTCTGTGGTCTCTCCTGCTTGCTGCGGGCATGATGGGCTAAGTTCCACCTGTATAAATAATCCAGGCCAATTTGGAATCGTCCATATGTCTGAACTGCACCTGCATTGGCTGGCCAGCAAAGACAAGAGGCCGGTCTTGTGTTCTATATTAGGTCATGGCTCCATGCAGCAAATGTACCCAGTTGAAGAGTGAAAAATCTATTCAATCAACCCATTGTTTAGTATTCAAAACATTTAAACAGTTTGGGCTTTTAACTGAATTGGCCATAATTTGAAGGGCATGAAAAGTGTTCAAATTAGCTACAATGAAATGGGGGGAATCGAGACAATTATTCAATCCTTCATTCAAACATCTAATGAGCACTTACCATATGCCATTGACCTCATCTGCCTCTACCCGGCGGAGAGGAGTTTCTAGAGTCAGACGTGCTGTTACACAGTTGAGTCAGCTTGACTATGGAGAATCCAGGCCTGACTCAGCCATTCTCTTTTCATACCTCACATATGGATTTGACTGAGGCATCACCATAAGCTCATAGCAAACATCCAGTTAAACCTTTAGGTACTGATTTCCAAATCAAAACCTCAATGAGATATCACCTCACACCAGTCAGAATGGCTAAAATTAACAAGTCAGGAAATGACAGATGCTGGCAGGGATGTGGAGAAATGGGAACCCTCCTACACTGTTGGTGGGAATGCAAGCTGGTGGAGCCACTCTGGAAAACAGTGTGGAGGTGCTTCAAAAAGTTGAAAATAGAGCTACCATACGACCCAGCAATTGTACTACTGGGTATTTACCCCAAAGATACAAATGTAGGGATCCGAAGGGGTATGTGCACCCCGATGTTCATTTATGAAAATAAATGAAATCTTGTGAAATGACTAGGGAGGAAGCTGTCTAGACAAAGAAACAATACACATCGGGTTTTGAGGTTGGGGGAAAGCCTAGTATGTTCTGAAATGGCTATTCATTCTGTATGCTAGAACATAAGACCAGAAGGAGAGAATGAGGAGGGATAAAAGGTACCTGGGGCAAGTTTATGAAGGAGTTTGTAAGCACCATAGTGAAAAGCATGAATTAATTTATAGGCTAACGGTTTCTCAAACTTCAGTGTGATTAAGGATCACCAGGTGGGAGAAGGGGAGGTAGTGGTTTAAATACAAATTCCTAAGTCTTGCCAACCAAGATGACAATTCAGTAGGTCATGAGTGATAATATCTTTTTAGTACTGCAGGTGATTTAGATTCAGGGGGTCCAAGAATCACCAACTGAGAAGTATTGGTGTAGGTAATAGGAAGTTCTAGAAAGGTTTGAAGCTAGGGAGTGTCTTAGAGGATTGCATTACCCTGATCTAGCTGAATTCTTCCATTAATTTGCTGCAGTTACTAATGCTATGGTAGGTGACCTGGTCTTGTGTATTTCCCCATTGTTTGCACTCAACTGGTACTCACAGGAAACTCTTAGTGGTAATAGGAAGTCAGAAATTCTCTGTGCTTGCAATGTACAGTGAAAATCCTTCATGATGAATTGAGCTATGTAGTCATGATTCAGTTTAAAATTTCTCCAAACACAGCTAAGTTTTATCTACATTAGCATGGTAGTTTTATTGTGCCAGTGCTCAGTGCCAGTTCCTTGGCTAATCCAAATGTCTTTGTAGGTCCAATTTCCTGTTCCTGAGGCCACTCAGAGTCCCTTGGGGTCTCTGGGAGGATCCTACACCATTTATAATTACAGTGGTCTCTTAGCAGGTTTCCAACTCCAAACTTTGGCTTTGCAAATCCATTTTTTTTTTATTATTGCTGGAGTCAATTTTCTAAAACTCTGGTAAGGTTTATGTTATTTCCTTAAAATTTTTTTTTGTTCCTCCAGCTGACCATTTGCCATTCTTAGAACAGCCACAGAATTCAAAATGATTTTGCTTAACTAGCAACTTTTTCTTCCTCGAAAGCCCTTTCCACTTCTCTAACTGTGGAAAGCTTACTTATCTTTTGTACTTCCTCTGTGAAGGCTTTCTAGAGTCTCCCATTCATAAAAACAATTGTTCTATATACTTTATTCACTGCACATTTTACCTCGACTATAGAGCTAATCTAATTTTGCCATATGACATGTAATAATAAATGCTACCATATTTTATAGATGTTTCCTTGTTCTCCTGTGCCCTTTCATCCTCTCCAAATAGTTATATGGTATGCTTTCTATTAGAAGCTGGGGATATAAAAGTGACTTAAGGTTTGGCCTCCATCAAGCTCATGACAGTACAATGCCACTAACACAGGTATTTCACTCACTGGTTTGTGTTCAGCAAGGTAGCCTAAGTATGTAACAAGCAACTCCCAAACCTCAGTGGATTAACTTCGGAAGGGTTTGTTTTTTGCCCCTGTCCTGGTCCTGTGCAGTTTGGTGGAGAAGCTCTGCACATTCATGGACCCAAGTTTCTTTCTGGGAACTCTGGTAACCTCTGGGGTCTTGAAGTAATTGGGATTTTTTTTTTTTTCATCAGTTAGCAGGCAAGGGAAGAGAGAAGCAAGGGATATTGCATGGGATCTTTTATGAGCCAGGCTTGGTTATGGCAAGAAGCACTTCTGCCTGTATTCCTTTGGCCAGAGTTTTGTCACATGGGCTCTCTTAATTTCAAGGGAGGCTTGGAAATGTAGTTTAACTATGAGCCTAGACAAAAGAAGAAACAAGCTCAATGAGCATTTAGTGAAATTCTCCCACACAGATTAAAAGCAACTTGAAATCTCCTAAGAGTTATGATGTAGTACATAGCTCAAGGTGCATAGACGTTCCTGGAAAAAGCAGCAACAACAATATAAGGCAATTCACTGAAAGCATCACATGTGCAGGAGATTGGGTAGTATTCAGTGGTAAAGCATGGCACCCCCATGGAGCTAAGATCCTAGTCTCACCAGGTCACACTCAGACCAGAGCCAGGGATCTGGTTCTTTCTAATCAGGCTCTGAGAGCATAACGGAATGCCTTATTCAGTTAGGAAGTGAATGGAAATGTTTCTCCTTAGAATTGAATGGACCAGGCTACTGCTTTTATCTGGGGAGATGGAGTGGCCTGCCCACTCTCTGCGGAAGAAAGGTGCATGAAGCAGCCTCTGCACAATTTTGTTAGAGGTGGAGACGGGCACCAGTATTGTCTAGCAGTTGATTGATCAAACTGGTTTTCTTCAAAGGCTCATCTGCCACACCAGTCTCTTGTTCTTCATTCAATCCTCTGCTTTGCCTAAATCCTTTACACCGATGGGCATTTTTGAGTTTGACAAATTGCACTGTCTACATGGAGATAAATGAGAACAGTCTGACTCTTATTTAAACCCAGAAAATCTGTGGTAACCAGACATGTGTTCAAGCAGACAGCAACACCTGGAGTCCACCAGAAAACAGATAGGAGGACTAAGAATGGTGTAAAGCCAGGGACAGCCCAGTGCTTGTCAAAGTCGTTCCCTTAGCATTATGGGGGAAGGGACTGGATTAGTGCTGATATGCTAATTAGCAAGCCTTTCCAGTAATGAGGGAGGTTCCTTTGGGCCAAGTCCAGGCTGATACGGCTGTGGAAATGAATCTTCTTTCCCTTACAGAATACAGGGACCTCTTGAATGTTCTCATTTCTCACATTTATTTGTTTCAAAGAAGGAGTTTGCTGACAGCACCCCCATTAAGATGACTCCCCTTATTTATCAATCTTGCCAAGCTCACTGACAGAAAGGGGGTTTGGTGCTTTTAAAAATAGGTTTTCTTCCCAAATGAAGCCAAACGTGGAGAAAGGGGAAAGAAAAGTGAAATGTGAAGCTTGTAGTGTGAAAGGCAGTTTCATTATTTGTCCTTTAGCTGCTTTGGTTCCCACTGAGGGAGTGTTTGGGTCTCTCCCCAATTTGCTAGAAATGAAAGCCCAGTTGCCCAACCATAAAAGTCAGAAAAGGACATAGGAGGAAAGGATTTTTCCAGTACTAATCCTTGGTCTTCAAGCTGAAAGAGGGTCTGGGGACCAGTTACAGTTGTGAAGTGTACATGGGGATGTTCCAAATTGGAGTTTTCAAGGTCTTATGTCTTGGAAAGTTCTGTTGGACACTTGAATTTCCCATGGGTGAAAAATAACATCATTTGTATAGATATTTTATGTTTTACAAAGCTCCTTTGAAAAAAATCTTTATGAGTTCACACCTTTTCTTAGTCATTTTGACCACCCATCAGAACAGACAACTCCCTACTCACTGCGCATGACCCAAGCCATACTCATTCCAGTTACCCACACGGGAATGGCATGAAGACTGAAGATAGAGGAGGAGCCAGGGTCTGCTATAGGCTGATAGTTGGTGGGATAGTAGAAATGGCAATGGGTCAGATAGAAACTGGAAACTAGAGGGTGGGTCCTGCCTTAAATCTTTACAGGTTGCTGGCCATGTAGAAAGCATTCCAACAATTTGGGCCTCATTTCCTGTGCCATAAAATGTGATTAGAGTGGTATCAGTTACTTTCATAGTTATTTTCTGCTCTATGAATGTGGGTCTGAAAACTTTTTTAAAGATTTTATTTATTTATTTGAGGGAGAGAGTGAGGGAGAGAGAGCATGGGGGGGAGGGGCAGAGGGAGAGGGACAAGCAGACTCTCCACTGAGTTGAGAGCCCGATGTGGGGCTTGATCCCAGGACCCTGAGATCATGACCTGAGCTGAAGGCAGACGTTTAACCTACAGAACCATCTGGGTGCCCCGGGTCTGAAAACCTTTTTGATTCTGATATTCCTAATTTTATGACAATTGAAATAAAGGAATTGGGAAAATTTGTCAGCCTTTGGGCAAATATGGGTTGTGTCCTCTTTTTAAAAATCGTATGCTTTCTTTTTTTTTAAAGATTTTATTTGTTTATTTGATAGAGAGAGACACAGCGAGAGAGGGAACACTAGCAGAAGGAGTGGGAGAGGGAGAAGCAGGCTTCCCGCTGAACGGGGAGCCTGATGTGGGACTCGATCCCAGGACTCTGGGACCATGACCTGAGCAGAAGGCAGACGCTTAACGACTGAGCCACCCAGGCGCCCAAAAATGGTATGCTTTCTAATAGTACTTACTTCATAGGAAAGATATGGGCATCAAATAATGACAGATTTGACAGACACCATAATGGCAATCATACTGTCAATGATCAATATATATTAGGTATTATCACTCTATTTCACAGATGTAGAAGCCAAATGAAAGTTTTGAGATATGGTATCCATCTTATTCTTTGTAAATAGAGTGCTGTTGGCTATCCTGGATTTCAGGGTGGAAGTTAGGTCACATAAGAGAAGGGAATGCCTTACCTTATCAGGCCACAGAATATCACACTCTTGGGTGAAGTTCTACCATTCAGAGGTAGTTGGTGACAAGGATGTGGGGCAGAGGCTGTGATGGTTGATCTGACATAGTATAGTCTTAAAACAAAGTCCAGAGCTCTTACCTGTGGGAAATAACAGTGGTGACAAAGGAGCAACTAGGCTCCTCTGCCAGTAAATGTGGTGCCTATGGAGAGCTGGGGGTCCCTGAATGGAGCACAGTTTGAAGTAGTTTTAAATTGAAACCCTGGTGCCAGGTTTCATGGTGGGGGCTACAACCAAAGGAGTTTTGACAGTTCTGCAAAGAAACCTGCATCATCTCAGACAGTAGCATTACCCTTTCGGTTGGGTCTATTTGTGAAAATGCAGTGGGGAGCTGCATTATTAGTCAGCATTTTCTGGGGGCCAGGCACATAATCACACAGATGTGCATACGTCTCCCAACAGCTCCTCAGCCCAGTTTAACAAGTGGAAACTTGCCTGATGTTGTGCAGTATTTAAGTCAGGAAAGTTGAATTGAAAAGGAACCTGAGTGACACTGTCCCTCCCCAGGGATCAAGCTCCCTTCCTGGCATGAGGCTAGTCATTCCAGATACACTGAATAGGATATGGCATCCTGTTTTTCTTGAATTATGGATCAAAATTTGACTAGGTTGTTGAGTAATCATTTAGTAAATCCCCATGTTTTGGAAGGACTGAAGCGGACTCCTCAGGGTGCTTAAGTGCTTAGCATTTTCAGAAATCCTAGTTGTCTCACAATCCCTGTGTTCTTTAAATATGCTTGCAAAGTGATCCAAAACCACAGATAAAAGATACGAATGAAAAAAACTATTAGCATATTTTCCACAGGAGTGTGTGAGTGAGTGATGTACAAAAGAGAGATAGTGACAGCAATTTAATTAATTCTACTGACATTGTTATGCCTTTAACTACAAGTAAGAATCAAGATTGGAACAACCTAGAAATCGTCATGGCTGCTATTGATGTTCCTTTTCTATTCAGTAAAAATGGAGCTGCAAATTAACAAAACCAACCAACCCCTGGCAACTTGATGGCTTGTTGATGATCAAATCTCTGAGGAAGTTTGAGGAATGACCTCCTTGCTCAGAAAGGAGGGACTCCTCATTTCCTATCCTCTATGCAAACAGAGTAACAAGGCATTTCAGCTCCAGGAAAGGCAGGAAGATTGGTATTGTGGGAGTTTCCTATTTGGCTCCATATATCTTTGTCATGTCACCACCACTAATTAGCAGAAATGCTTTCCTGACAACGACTATTAGAAGCAATTTTATCCATAAAAGTTCTAAAGAATGAAACCTTAAAAAACACAGAAGGATAAGAAAACTGGGTCAACTCTCAGTGCTTTGTTTGAGTTGTCTGTGTATGTGAAGGAAGCTCTGGAAACTAATTAATGCTTTAGAAAAAATGTTCAGTTTTCAAATAGTCTTTTCTTGTGGTCCAAGGAGGTGATAGATTTGTATGTAGACATCAACCATGCCACTAACTACATGAATTTGGACAAGTCACATAAACTCTTTGAGAAGTACTTTGTAGTTTTAAACATTAGATTGCAGGATTGAATCATTTCTAAAGCCCTTGTCAGTTCTGTATTCTATAAGACGTTCTTTGTAGGACAGTGGTTCAGTAGGAGGGGAGGGGAGTGATTTGTTCCCCAGGAGACATTTGACAATGTCCGGAGACATTTTTAATTGTCATGACTAAGGTAGGGAAGATGGATGGTGGGCTTTCACAGGTAGAGGTGTAGCGATGCTGTTAGACATCCTACAATGCATGGAATGAACCCCTACAACAAATAATTGGCCCAAAATGTGAATAGTGCCATTGAGAAACTATGCTCTATGAGTATAAACAGTGAAGTTAGATCCTTGATCCCACTATATTTCTAAATTTCCTTGGAAAATTAAAAATGATGCAATTTCTTGATGATTACCACCCAACATTTTATGTGATGGTTCTCAGAGTCTAAAATTAGGTCCACGGACAGATTGTGTGGTGAGGGCAGAGAGGCACTCCCTCATAATGAAAACATGGTGCTCAGCCTGGAGAAGACCTGTGTGAGAGCCCTAAATAGCTTACTGTTGGATTAGATAAGGTATTTTTCAGTCATTTTATATACGGGCTGTTTGGCCACGATATAGGCATCAGATGAGAGGGGTAAAGAATAAAATAAAAACTAGTTCTGCAACATACTAATAAAGCAAGTACTTGAGCTACTCATGCCAAAATTGATAATGAGGTTTCCTTTACGGTCAACGCAGGTTTCTATTGCTGTTGAAATAAATGACCACAAATTTAGTGGCATAAAACAACAAAATTTTATTATCTTAAAATTCCAAGGTCAGAAGACCAATATGGGTATCACTGGGCTTGAAGTCAGTGTTAGCAGGGCTGTGTCTCTGACTGGAGGCTCTAGGGAAGAATTCCTTTGCCTGATTTTTCCAACTTCTAGAAGTTGCCCATATTCTTTGGTTTGTGGTGTCTTCTTCCATTTTTAAAGCTATCTGCCTGATCCTGTCCTCAGCCAACAAAATTTCTTTTAAAGACTTATGGGGTTAGACTGGACCCACCAGGATAATCCAGGAAACTCTTCCCATCTCAAGGTCCTTCACTTTAATCACATCGGCAAGGTACCTTTTGCCATGTATTACATAATGTATTACGTTTATTACATGTATATAACATGTTCACAGGCCCAGGAGGTGGGATATGAACATCTTTGGAGCTCATTGTTCTGCCTACCACAGCAGGATTTTGTGTATTGGTTGGCATAGCACCATCTAGATCCCCCTGTAGAACCAAGGCACTCATTTCCCCATTTTCAGAAAGTGTTGGCAGCTGACAAATCTCAGCTGTGTTGCTCCCCGGGAATTGTCCTCTACCAAAGAGAATTGTCACTTCCAACCTCAAACTCCCTTCCCAGAGGCAGTCCCCTGCCAATGACTGGTTGATGTAGGGATGAACAATTAACAGCCTCCTATCTCTGAACAGAACACCTCAGAAGGGCCATTCCAGCTCTAGAGCTCAGCATTGGGTTGGCAGAGGACTGTTTTGTGATTGTATCGCAGTTCTTGTGTAATCATCCTGTCTTTACCTCCCACTAGCGTTGGTCCTGAGGACACCCCCCCGCCCCCGCCCAAGCTTCCTACCAGCAAATCTTCATCTCAGAGTCTGTTTCGAATTGTTGATGCCAAGAGTTCCCTGAGGAGGCAGATTCTAAAATGGGCTTTTGGAGCTGGCAATGAGGACTCAATCACTGTTGGAAAGAAGGGCATAGATGGCTTCCCACATGCTAAAGTGACATGATTATTACAACTTCACCATACTGAACTCTGATTAGATGTTGGGGAGAAAGTCTTGGTGGAGGTAGTATCTTAGATGTCTGGGAGGTTTGAGGGGGGAATAATTATTAAGACTGGAATTTCTGGGGGCAATCTAAGAATTGAGAAACACAAAATTGGGGTGATTGATCATAAATTAAATGTTAAGTTTGAAAGCCAAGAGATTTCCTTTCAGCATCTATAGAGTATACTGCAGCCAGAGTGTTGAGAAACCTGGGGCCTATGCCCAGGACTTAATTACAAGAGTGGCAGAGCTCCAGAAGAGGTCAAATTTTCAGCCTCAGCAAATCTGCTTTATAAAGTCAGGGCTTTCATCAGACTTGGGATGAGGATGTTGGAGTTGGATGCACTTGAATCTCTTAAATCTTCAGATCTTTCTGAACTCTCTGGACATACATAAGTGACCCACTAAAGGTTATTGTTAAAATTATCAAGGGTTTACCTTACAGGCTAATGCTCTCCTGTTGCTTGAAGATAATGCAGAGGTCTCTGCTTTGAAAGACACATGCAGCCCCCTCAGAACCTCCCAAACCCTCCCATCCTAGTTGCCAGATCAATAATGAGGGTTAAATTACAACATAGCTTGGTTAGGGAAGTTCTGGGTCAGCTAAGAGAAGTTGAAGGAATTGCAAGACCTACCTCACATGTACTTGCATCATCTGGACCCCATATGGGACTGGGTCCTGAGACACTGGATCAAGGTAGGATGTGAAATATAAGTTTAGCTAATGGAGAGTTTATCTATATAGAATCACCTTGTGATACGGGATCAAACTGGCAAGAACTTTAGAAGATAGTATTACTGTGCACCCAGGTTGGCATGGAGAAGGTACACCTAGAAGCTTGGAGAAAGTGATAGCCATCCTAGATGAGCTGAAAATGCCAGAGCCACTGAGGAAGAAAGTAGCAGTAGTTATCAAGAGGCTTAGGGGAAGGCTTGGGGAGTGCCGAGGAGTCAGCTGGAGCCGTAACTTGAACTTCTCCTCAGCCCCTGTCCTCCCTTGTACTTCCTTCTTGGTGGGAGCCCTAGCGACGCATCTGGCCCGGAGCCCCCACCGGAGCGGCCGCGTTTGAAGGATGACCTCTAGGAAGAAAGTGTTGCTGAAGGTTATCATTCTGGGAGATTCTGGAGTTGGTAAGACATCACTCATGAACCAGTATGTGAACAAGAAATTCAGTAACCAGTACAAAGCTACAATAGGAGCAGACTTTCTGACAAAGGAGGTGATGGTGGATGACAGACTAGTTACAATGCAGATCTGGGACACAGCAGGCCAGGAACGGTTCCAGTCACTTGGTGTGGCCTTCTACAGAGGTGCAGACTGCTGCGTTCTGGTATTTGACGTTACTGCCCCCAACACATTCAAAACCCTTGATAGCTGGAGAGATGAGTTTCTCATCCAGGCCAGTCCCCGGGATCCTGAAAACTTCCCCTTCGTTGTGTTGGGAAACAAGATCGACCTCGAAAACAGACAAGTGGCCACAAAGTGGGCACAGGCCTGGTGCTACAGCAAAAACAACATTCCCTACTTCGAGACCAGTGCCAAGGAGGCCATCAATGTGGAGCAGGCGTTCCAGACAATTGCACGGAATGCACTTAAACAGGAAACAGAGGTGGAGCTGTACAATGAATTCCCCGAACCCATCAAGCTGGACAAGAACGACCGGGCCAAGGTCTCGGCGGAAAGCTGCAGCTGCTGAAGGGGCAGTGAGAGCAGAGCACAGAGTCCTTCACAAACAAAGAACACACTTAGGCCTTCCAACACAAGCCCCTCTCCTCTTCCAAACAAAACATAAAGTCATCTCTCGAATCCAGCTGCCAAAAGAAACCCCCATCAACACACTCACCCTAAAACACACACATACACACCCCTGATACAAGCAGACAGACTCCAGACACACACACACACACACACCTGCTACAAGCAGACTACACACACACACACACACACACACACACACACACACCCCTGATACAAGCAGACAGACTCCAGACACACACACACACACACACCTGCTACAAGCAGACTACACACACACACACACACACACACACACACCCCTGATACAAGCAGACAGACTCCAGACACACACACACACACACACCCCTGATACAAGCAGACTACACACACACACACACACACACACACACACACACACACACACACCCCTGATACAAGCAGACAGACTCCAGCCCAGGCCTGTGATGACTGCATCGGGGTCTACCCACCCACCACATCAGCCCTTGTACGACAACACAACAGGCAAGGTGTAGAAATCGTTCTGGTGTGGAGTCAGCATCAGAAGCTTATTCTTTTTGTCCACTGGGGAGAGAGAACTGTTTACAGTTTATCTGTGTCTAATTAGTTACCTGATTTTTTTAACGGTCTTGTGGTCTTTTTACCCCCTACCCCCACCCCTCTCTCCTGTGAAGGCTACCACTTGGGAAGGCTGGTGCCCCATGCTTCATTACAGGCTCACACCCAGTCTGATCAGGCTGAGTTTTGTATGTATCTGTTAATGCTTGTTACTTTTAACTAATCAGATCTTTTTACAGTATCCATTTATTATGTAATGCTTTTTAGAAAAGAATCTTATAGTACATGTTAATATATGCAACCAATTAAAAATGTATAAATTAGTGTAAGAAAAAAAAAAGGGGCTTAGGGAATTTGGTATGCTAGACTGGATAGACTCTGTAACCCACTAGTCTACTATGTTCCATGGGAGAGCCCAGAAGACACTCTGCTTATTTGAGTGATAAAGAATTCTCTGGTGAGAGAACTCTCAGATTTGTTGAGAAACTCAGTGGTGGCTGATCTCTTATGCCTGTGACTTAAGAATAGTGGAGGAGACCAAGTGGAAACTTCTGAAATACCCTACTAGCCAAGATATTAAATAAGAAACAAAATCCAATGTTGTTATATTCATGGCAAACAATAAATATGGGAAGGGTAAGAATCAGGCTAAAGTTCTAAAAGATGTGAGGGTAGTTGTCCTCATTAGAGAACTAATTTATCATTTTGACCCCTATAACATCAGATCCTGGAGGATGAGCAGTGGCCCACTGTCTGGTATGTTTATTAAAACACATTAACAGGGTTTCAGATAGATACATTGTATGTGGCCAATGGAAAATGCACTCCTCTTTCATTCCTATCAAGAAGGAAAATCAGAAAAAGTTCACATCTACTTTGGGATGAAAATGGTGTACACATTTACAATCTTACTCTATGGCTATGTTAATTCTCCTACTCTCTATAATAGCATAGTCCAGAGAGATTGGGCTATGTGAATAGGCAGCCAGAATTGCTCCTCATGACCTGGGTTCTGTTAGATCCACCAGATCAGAAGGTAGGGTGGGCCCAGTGACAATTTATCATAAGAAGGAAGTGGTACATTTGGGACCAAGCATAAGAAAAACCAGAAGGCAGTAGCCAACATCATGTATGAGACTCCTGGGTCATTCATCACTGTCAGAATGATGTGATGCTTCTCATCACAAAGTAGATATCTCAGAGTGATATAATGATATTTCTCCCTCTCCTAATACCTGCAACCAGATGGTTAGATAGGGCTAAAAACCATAGTTTCCACTTATTGAACTTCATCTAGCTACTATTTCTGCCAGTTCTCCCACTTGCCAGTCATAAGGTTAAAGCTGAGCCTCCAATATGGCACTATCTTTCAGAGAGACGAACCAGTGATTTGGAGGCAGTGACCAGGATATGGTGCTATGCATTAGAGGGCAAATACATGAGCTAGAAACTGGTGGGTGGAAGGAAATGAGAGTGGCTGGGTTTATCATCATTCCCAGTAACCCACTTAAGGAATTTGTACTTCCTGTCTCTGCAACTATGTGCTCTGTGGCTTTAAAGATCCTGTTCCAGAGAGAACATTTACATCAGGGGACACTGAAACGGTTCCTTTAAATTTTAAGTTGCAACTTCTGCCTGATCACTTTGGGATCCTCATAACAAGGTATCAGCAGGCAAGAAAAGAGTGACTATCCTGGCATAGGCAACTTTCCTTCGTCATCACAAGGAGGTGAGGTTGCTGTTACACAATAGGACAGGGAAGAATATGTTTGGCACTCACTCGATCTACTGGAATGTACCTCTTCGTACTCTTCTCCTGTTTTCAATCTTGGTGATAAATGGTTAAGGGCAGTAGTCACAGGCTGAGAGGGTTGATCCTCTGGGTTATCCCACTCCAATGCCCCCTAAACCTGGAGAGGTGCTGGCCAAGGATGAGGGAAATCTAGAATGGATAATAGAGAGGGGAAATGATGAGTATCAATGGAAAGCCTGAGACTAACTTCAGAAGTGGTGGCTGTGGTAGGTCCTATAGTTTTCCTCTTACAAATTTCCTTAAGGAAAGAGATCAACCAGAATCTTGGAAGATCTGTTCCAAGAAATTAGTATATGAAGAAACTGGATCTAAGAAGTATAAAAGGGATTGTAGTGGATGCTGTGGCATGCTGCCCAGATCTATCCTACAAGACTGATTCTCCCCAATGCTGGTAGTGATAGTAGCTGAGTTGTTCTTTGGAAGTTTCCTCAGCCAAAGAGGACACAAGGCTTTCTCTAAGGTCAAACCCAGTACATGGGGTCAGGGTATATCCAGTAACTGGTCAATGTGGAGCTCTGAAGGGTTGTCCCAGCTCCAGAACACCTTTTGGATTTGCTCAAGGTCTTAGTTACTAATGCATTACAATTCAGATTCCTTCTCTCCTCTCTGCTCAGTTCCACTTCCTTCACTTCCCAAAGTTATTGATCCAGAAGACACTCCTGATGAAATTTCTGCATACACATCACTGTCTGAGGCTGCTTCCTGGAGAACCCAATCTAACACAACATATACAACCAATAAATATCAGATTCTTCAGGCAAATACTCAGCAGTTTTTGAGAAAAATGATAGACTATTTAATAAATGCTTTTGACAGGTACTGTGTTAAGAATTTTACATGTAGTATCTCACTTAATTATCAAACTATCCCTGTGAGATATCTATCATATTTATCCCCATTTTATGGATGGAAAAAAATCAAAGCTTAGAAAAATTAATTACTTTTCAATGCTCTGTTGCTAATCAGGGGAGAAAGAGAAATGAATTCAGACATAGCTGAAAACCATTTTGTTATACGATGGGCAGAATCCTGAAGCCTTGGTGATATAAGCCTGGTTCTAGAAATTTTGCCATTTTAGAATATAGCAGTAAGAAATGAATTAGTATGTAATTACCCTTTAAGAATTTATGGCTGATTTCTGGAGAATCTTGCCTTGATGATAATAGTCATTTATCCAAAACTTCACAAAATTATCTAATCTCTAAATGATTTCATGTGACGTGCTATAGACAGCTTTCCTGCCAACTAGCTAAAATTCATTTTTAAGAAAAGCTGTGAAATAATACCATTTTAAAGCTGAGGATGGCATAAAGAATATTTGATTCAAAGCTCTATCAATTGAGCTCCTAAAAGACAGGGACTATGTCCCCTCAAATTAACATAGTACCAGGAACTTAGTTTTCTTTTTTCTTTTTTTTTTAAAGATTTTATTTATTTATTTGAGAGAGAGAGAATGAGAGATAGAGAGCACGAGAGGGAAGAGGGTCAGAGGGAGAAGCAGACTCCCTGCTGAGCAGGGAGCCTGATGTGGGACTCCAGGATCATGACCTGAGTCGAAGGCAGTCAGTTAACCAACTGAGCCACCCAGGCGCCCCAGGAACTTAGTTTTCTTAACTCAATGTTGAACCCCTGATGAGTCCCACAGATGTTATTTAACTTCCCCAAGGTTGGATAGTATGTTTGTGGCAATGCAAAACTGACCCTAGTTTTAAAGTCATTATTTTTTAAAGATTTTCCCTCTACATTAACTATCCCTTAGTTCACTGAGAGATCAGCCATAAAATGTAAATATCCTTAAGAGATGAATTGTATGTTCACACTATTCAAGTGGAAATAGGTCTGTCTTCACCTTGGGTTAATGGAGGTCCATGAGGCAAATAGATGTTTAAGGACTTTCAGATGCATGCAAGAGGGTCTTTCAGGTACCTCCAAAATACCACCTCACTTACACTTTCTTCATCTGGCTTACTTCTAAAATTTGTGGCATGTTTTGGTGGTGTTGATGTCTTGAAAATCAGGGAAAAAAAAAAGGTGAAAATATGCCACACAGATCTTTTGTTGTGGGAAGCATAATGATGACCCCAAGCTGTCCTTCTTGATCCACTGCCACATTCATGCCAAATCTACATTTTTGTGGGCTGCTCCCAGCTACTGAGTGAGGATGGCAAGAGATTTAAGGCAAGGTCATTCTGGAAATATTACAGGACTCTTCCAACAGAGAACTTTTGCTTCTGGACATTCCCACAGGCTGCTTGAATCCTGGGATCATGCAGCAGTTGAAAGCTCTTCCTGCTCAACCCTCCTTCCTTCTCTTTCTCCTTCCATCACTTTAGATCAGCATTCTAATCTGAAGGTTCTTCCACCTTCCTGTTTCTTCCTTAATAAATCTCTTACAACTCTGATCCTGTCTTGACATCTCCTTCTCAGGAGATTGAAACTAATGTAAGTGGTACTGAGAGTAGTCTGATAAAGCAGGTGTTAAAATGAAGATTTGGGGCTGGCTAATTCTTGATGGGCAAAAAGAACACCATCCTGAGTGATGAGTTGGGCATGGATGTCCCTGGAACAAGGTGGTAGCCCAATGGCAGAATGATTTCACCGTTGAGACGATAGTCCATGTCCTGGTGGAGGGCAATGTCATTGCAGGTGATGAGGACAATGATGCCTACAAAGAGAGTGGACTTCACTGATTACTGCTAAGTTCTACTGAGGGCCTGCAGGAGCATAGTGAGAAATCAAGAGCTATGGGGAAATCGCTGTGAAAATGAGAGAGGACCTGGTTTAAAGATTTATTTGTTATTTGATGGGGGGGAGGGGCAGAGGGAGAGGGAAACTCCCTGATGAGTGCAGAGCCCAATGTGGGTCTAAATCCCACGACCCTGCAATCACCACCCTGAGATCATGACCTGAGCTGAAACCAAGACTTGGATGCTTAACTGACTGAGCCACCTAGGTGCTGAGATAGGACCTCGTTAAGTGAGTAGGTAAGAACCATGGAAACAAAACCAAACACAGGTATATAAACCACATCATCCACTTTAAGCTTAAAAACAATAAGTATATGCAACTGATGAATCATTAAACTCTACCTCTGAAACTAATAATACACTGTATGTTAATAATTGATTTTAAATAAAAAGAAAAAAACAATAAGTTTTCATGTAACTAAAATGTGTGTGTGTGTATACACTCTGCCAGTTTTAAAAATTTATTTTTTATTTATTTTTTATTTACTTTTTTATTATGTTCAATTAGCCAACATAGAGTACATCATTAGTTTTTGAGTTAGTGTTCAACAATGCACTAGTTGTGTATAACACCCAGTGCTCATCATAACACGTGCCCTCCTTAATACCCATCACTGGGCTACCCCATCTCCCCACCCCTCCTCCCTCCTGTAAGCCATAGTTTGTTTCCTGGAGTCCAGAGTCTCGCATGGTTTGTCTCCCTCTCTGATTTCTTCCCATTCAGTTTTCCCTCCCTACTCTGCCAGCTTTTAGATGTGGATGGAAGCCAACATACAGAAGGAAAGCGAAAATGGATATTACATTTCTGAATCACCAGTGTCTCCTAGAATGGAAGGCTAGCTCATCCAATGGATAATAACATTTGTTTCTAATCTTAAAATTAACAGAACGTATCATTAAAGATACTCGTTTATGTCTTAGATTTGCCTAGTATTTTGCTTCTAAACAATATGGACCCTGTACAGACAACTTTAGAAGCATGATTCACTTTAGTTGAAAATATAAGTAGAAAAAAACCACCAATAGTTAATGTATAGTTATTATAAAATGGATGAGGCAAAAGTGATGAGTTTCCTGCCCCAAACACTTTATGATGTGATTTCTTCCACTATTTTGATTCCATTTTCCTTTGACTGAATAATTTCTATCTTTCCCTCTCTTATTCTTTCTCTCTCATTCTTTGTCTAGATTGAGCAAGGGATATTTCCTCCAAAGCTGATTGCTCATGTTGTTGAATTATTTTCTCAATTGCCTGAGAAGAGCTTCTCCTTGTTTTGGAAACAATTCCCTTTTTTTGTTGCATCTTCAATTCTGAGATCACAGATATGAAATTTTTCTAAGTTGTGTCTCATTGATCTTGTTTTTATTTAACATTTTTTGGACATGTTTTTCATGTTGCTCTGAATACTTAAAGAAATTTGGATCCTTTTGTTTCTCATATAGGAATGTTCCATAAAAATATTAGCACAACTAGTGTAGTTTTAAGTTATTGCTGAGAGTGTGAGGTCTTATTATAATTACAGGAAGTTAAAAGTTTCTGGTCAATGTTAAGGATGTTGTCAGTATGTCATACTTCAAACTCTTTCTTTCATCAATGAAAAAGAATGGGGCTAAGGAACCAATGCTAAGGGCTAAATGTTTGTGTCACTCCAAAATTTGTATGTTGAAGAGTAGTCGGGTCATGAGGATGAGGCCCTCATGATGGGATTAGTGGCCTTATAAGAAGAGATGTGGGAGAGCTTGTCTTGTCTCCGGTTTCCACCATGCCAGGATACAACAAGAAGATGGCCATCCATATGTGGCCATGATCAGACATGGGAACTACCAGTGCCCTGGTCTCAGACTTTAGCCTCCAGAATGGGGAGAAATAAATGTTTGTTGTTTAAGCCATGCTGTCTCTGGTATTTGCTATGGCAGTCTGGACTGAGTAAGACACCCAGAGATGTTAAAATTTGTGGTCAACATTAAGCAGGAATAAGAGAGAAAATTTTACCATTTGGGGTCCTAATCTTACTCTTTCATTTTTTTTCTTTTTTTAAGATTTTATTTATTTATTTGACCGTGAGAGACACAGCGAGAGAGGGAACACAAGCAGGGGGAGTGGGAGAGGGAGAAGTAGGCTTCCCACGGAGCAGAGAGCCCGATGCGGGGCTTGATCCCAGGGACCTGGGATCATCACCTGAGCCGAAGGCAGATGCTTAACCGACTGAGCCACCCAGGCGCCCCCCAATCTTACTCTTTCTGACAGAACTGTGAGTTCAGTGGATTCCATAAGTTACGGCTGTTCTGAAAAGAGTCCATTTTAACTGATTTCTTTTTGATGATATAAAAAGGAATTGGGGTGATATTGAGGATTGAGTAAGGGAATAAAGAGACCACACCCATCACCCTGGGGACGGGATTTGAGAGGTAAGGATAGGTGGGGGAGCAGATGCCCCCTTCAGTACATTGTCCAAATTTCTATATATTTCAGCAACTGTGTAAAAGATGTGCGCTGTCATTACTGTTTTGAGAACCATCATGGAAGAGGTCAGAGGAAGCTGAGTGAAAGCAAGGCCACTAGACATATAAATAACAAATATAGTCACTCGGTGGTGTCACTTTGTGTGTGTGCTCTTCCTCTAGCAAAGTACTGCATAGACTTCATCTCTGGCTTCCCAAGGCCCCTGAAACCTCTGACTTCTCTCCATTTTCTTCTCCTGATTTCCATACCTTATTCAGAACTTTTGAGTTTAAAGTGCCCATTGTATACTTGGTTACACTGTCATGTTTCTTAAGCTCCTTAAATATAGAGCAAGGGTCAGCAGCGAGCCAAATCTGGTTTGCAGCCCATTTGGTAAATAAACTGTTATTGGAACAGAGCCATGCCATTCGTTTAAGTATCATCTATGGTTTTTGGAGTTGAGCAATTGCAGCCGACCGAACGTGGCCCATAAGGCCTGAAATATTACTATTTGGGCTTTTACAGAAAAGTTTGCTGAATCCTCATCTAGAAAGTCCCTTTTACTCCCTTTTTATCCCACACTGACTTTTTATCTCTAGTTGAGGAAACTAAGCAGTTTTCCTGTAAAGTGATACACATTCTCAATTTGTCTGATCTTTTTTTTTCTGTGATGTTGTTAAACTTGTTTCTCTATCTGCTCTGTTTCTTAATAAACTGGAAGTTAGGTTTAAAATCTTAATTAGATTAACCAGATATATGTTTTTTTAATCTTACAAATGTCCTTGTTATTCCAAAGGCTTTTCTTTTTTAATCAGACATGGATTGCTTAGAAAAGGAATAAAAATAAAAATGACAAATGTTAATTGCGTACTTACCATTTGCCAAATGTACTTGTCAATGTTGAGTAGACAGTTAGGATGTGAAGGAGAATCTAATATACTGGTGAAGGGAGACATTAGGTTTATTTATGTCGTAGATGTAAAAGGACTTAAGAAATCCAGAAGAAAGTAGCCATTCAGTAAGACCTTGAAGAAAAACAGGGGTGGAAAAAAGGAGAGGGCAATTGTAGAATGTTTCTATTCTTGACATTTCAGAGAAAGATGTGCCCCAAACATGGTAGAAATTTAACCAAGATGAGTTAGGGTTTCAATAAAGATCGGAAGTGGAAATCTATGACTCGAGGTTGCCCTGACAAAAGAGGTCTGTGTTAGCTATTCTCTGCCTCAGTTTCACCTCCTTAAATCCATTCCATTTCTTTTCTGCCCTGCTCTTTGCTATGAGAGGCTGACTTCAATGGCTGGAGTCACCCACCCAGCTCTCTTGTTTTCTGGCTTTTGATTGGGTTAAGCCAAAGAGAGTGATCCACGCACAATCTATGGGTACTTGCAGAGGGAGAGGAACCAGGGACAGCCTCGTTACTTATTACAATTCCATGAGTATAGGCTAGAAGTTTTTATAAGCGAGGTGCCTGGTTGATTTTATCATAAGAAGAGGTGATATTTAGAAATGTGAGCAGGAATAAAAGGAACTAAGAAAGGACTCCAGGGCTGGTAGTGACATGAAACACTCCCAGCCCAGACTAAGTGAGGTATGGGGGCAAGCCACAGCCGTGAGAGGAGTATTACATAGGAGAAGTGGGGGGAGGGGGGAAGGGGGAAAGGTATAGGCTGCCAGAGGATGTCATGAAAGGCATGATTTTCTGAGGATCAGAGATTGTCTAAGAATTCTTCTGCTGTAAGAGATCATAGACACCATCTAGTACAATATGCCACGCCATGAAGAAATTTCTCCCTCAATATTGAATTTAACCTGTCTATTTTGATTATCAGGTTCTTTTCTCTCTGATGAATAGCTATCTTGGGTAACCAGTTCTCTTTAGCTTTATCAGTTCCCTCTTCTCACCAGAGAAGCTAAGAAAATAATACAATACAACCGGGTCTGCCAAATTCCTCTCCCTGCCCTGAGGCAAAAGCTTCAGATTCCAGCTTTCGAGTAAAAATTGTCGTACCAGTGAGGGACTCTTTGGAGTCTGCAGAAGGACTTCAAGGATTTCTGATAAAAATAATAATAATAAAATAAAAAGCCCCCCCCCCCAAAAAAAAAGCCTGATTACATTGAGACATTTGTGTTGGAGACAAATCCAAATAACTACTGGTCAACAATTAGCCTGCTAATCATGGTTCTTTCAATTTTATTTAATAATTATCAATTGAATAAACCATGTGCATAGCTGGTGCTTGGCCCTGGGAGATAGGTGGTAGCAAACAAATGTTTACATGGCACCAAGTAAGTTCCCACCCACAAAGGAATTTTAAAGGGACAATTTTCTTTTTTTTTTTTTTTGAAGATTTTATTTATTTATTTCAGAGAGAGAGAGAAGATGAAGGATAGAAAGCACGAGAGGGAAGGGGGTCAGAGGGAGAAGCAGACTCCCTGCTGAGCAGGAAGCCTGATGTGGGACTCGATCCCAGGACTCTAGGATCATGACCTGAGTCGAAGGCAGTCGCTTAACCAACTGAGCCACCCAGGCGCCCCTAAAGAGACAGTTTTTTTAAATAAACAAATCACTGGACACAGGACACGAGATATTATTTTGAAATGATGAAGCAGCTCTTCCTCTGGGTAAAATTCCAGATTTTCTTTTGGCATATACCTCTGTCAACATTGTGCTCTCCACAGACAACTGAGTATTTAGTAATGGTCAGAAGTAATAAGTATAATGAATTGACATCTTTTTTAGGAAATCAAAGGGAAAAAAGAATCTCAACTATATTTGTTTTCCATGGTTGCTGTAACAAATGATCAGACTTAGTGGCTTAACACTACAGAAGTTTATTTTCTATTATTCTATAGTTTAGAAGTCCAGCATGGGTCTCAACTGGGCTAAAATTGGGTGTCGGTAGAACTCTATTCCTTTCCAGAGGCCCTAGGGGAGAGTCCATTTCCTTGCCTTTTCCAGCTTCCAGAAGACATTGTGTTCCTTGGCTGTGGTTTTCTTCCTCCATCTTCAAAGCCAGTAACAGCTGGTCAAGACTTTCTCACATCATCTCACTCAGACTCTTGCTTCTGTCTTCATATGTCCTTATGTAACTCTGACTCCTCTTCTACCTTTCTCTTCCCCTTTTAAAGACCCTCATGAGTCCACTGAACACATTAGGATTATCTAGGATAATCTATTTTAAGTTCAGCTCACTAGTCACCTTAATTTCATTTGCAACCTTAATGCTGCTTTGCCATGTAGCATAGTCACAGGTTTTGGGGTTTAGGATGTGGACATCTTTGGGGAGGGACATTATTCTGCCTATGATATCAGCCAACAATTAGCAGTCCTTGGTGAGCATTTGATGTACCTATCTCTGTGATAAACACTATGAAGTATACAAGAGATGGATAAGACACGATGCCTATCCCCCAGTCTCTGCAACCAGTGAAATTATTATTATTTTTTAAGATTTAATTTATTTATTTGACAGAGAGAGACACAGCAAGAGCAGGAACACAAGCAGGGGGAGCAGGGGAGGGAGAAGCAGGCTTCCTGCTGAGCAAGGAGCCCTATGTTGGGCTTGATCCCAGGACCTTGGGACCATGACCTGAGCTGAAGGCAGATGCTTAATGACTGAACCACCCAGGCACCCCCCAGTGAAATTATTTTTTGATGCACCATCAACTGTTATCTTTTACCTATAATCTTCCTAAATAAATAAAATTTATTTCTAAGAAGTAGATTAAAAAGCAAGTCTAGATTTTGGTGACTTTAGAATTATCTGGAAAAAAATCTCTCTTTTATTAGCAGTTTACCTTTCTGATAAGAAATGCTAAGCCCTATAAACATTTTCTAAGCATCTGTTATCTGAAGGGCATATAGATGGCATAGTTCCTAAGGAAAGCAGAATAGACAATGCTCATGGATAATGAAACACTGCATTCCCTCTGCTTTCATAAAAATCTTTCAAACAAGCTTTTGAAGTTGTCTCCTGTGCTAAAGGATTAAGCCATTAACTTTAACAGTGCCAATGTGTTCTAACTTTCAAATCCCACTTAATTAGTATCCGAGGTAATATTATGAGCAAATTTCATACAGAGGAACCCATAAAAGCATTAGCTGCTCATAAACATGATGGTCTTTTGAGACACAATGAAGGAAGAAGATGCCAGGCAGAATATAAACTGTTATTTATATAAATGGTAAAGAAACTTCAGCCAGGAGGATAGACTGCCAGAAGGCTTAGTAACATACTATAGTGAAGTGCTATCTTAAAAGAACTTTCTGTGATGATAGAAATAAATGTTCTATATCTATGCCATCCAGTATGTAGACACATGTGGTTGTTGAGGACTAAAAATGTGGCTAGTGCAACTGAAGAACTAAATTTTTAATTTTATTTCATTTCAATTTGCATTTAAATAGTCCCATGTGTCTAGGGGCTACCATATTGGACTGTGCAACTATAATGATTCACTTTCTTTACTTTGCCTTGTCCATCACTGATCCTCACACCTCCCGTCTCCAAACAACAGCAAAACAAAACAAGCAACAGCAACAGCCTTCCACACACACACTTGCCCAGAAGGGGCGGCAAGAGGCTATACCCATGTCGGGAGGCCCAAAAGATCCTGGAGATGATAGAGCAGCATTGGGGGTTTGTTACTGAATTATCAGACAGGGCAGCAAGAGAGGGTCCAGATCTGACACTTATTCTAGAAGGTTAGTACAATGGGTACCATGGTTCTGGTGAAAGGAGCAGAGGTAGACTTAGCATTAACTTTTCTATGTGAAGACAGTGTCACCCAGACAGATTGAAATAAAAAGTTCTTTAGGGTTCCTTGTCTATTCGTTGACTCTTTCATCCCCAACACTTAAAATATTTCTTTTTACAGAGTGGGATGCAATTTGTGTTCTCAAACTGTGGGTAGCGGTGGTGTATGTGTCCCATTCAAGTTGGGTGAACCTTCTGTTATAGTAATAACTACTTTTGACACATGACCTGACAAAAATTTTTGCTTTCTGATTCATAGTTTGTTTTTGAAAAGTCTTATGAAGGTAAATAAATAAAATCACGTTTTGATCCTATGATTAATTTATTGAATATATTGAAATGAATACAATTTCATGAAATACTGATTGTCTCAGAGACTACTGGCTGAAGGATCACTGTATGAATAGCTCTTTGTCACCCCCTTCGAAAACTTTGCCCTTCAAATATTGTTTGCTTGAAAGCATATTGGCTGTGTTGACAAATCTTGTGCCTTCAGGAACAGCAAGGCCTCAGGACTGCTATTTAATTCGGAGATTGTGTTGGCTGGGCCAAAGCGGAATGGAAAGATGAAGCTATGTCTTAATAAATATATTTTGAAAAATATCTTCCTTAAGAAATTATTTTTTTCCCTAAAATTTCCAGATTGTGTTAGACTGATTAATTTCAATCTAGTATCATTCTTGCCCAGTATTTACATCAGTAAGCTGATGTATTATTAGCTTTGCATTCTGATGCCATGACTAATTTGTCAGAAAGTTTTCTTTATTACATAATCTCTCAAAGGTGTTTATAGATATATTTGCCATCTCTTTATGACTCCTAGGACACACATATCAGAATCATGGTATTACCCACAACAAGCTGGCTTGTTATACATAAAGATCTACAGAACCATCTATAAAAGGAAGGAGAAAGACCATATTCTAAATATTCAGAGGTCAGTTATCTTCATAGCGTCTAGGTGACACTATTGGGTTGGCTTATGGTTCAAGTTATTCTCCAGCAACACTTGTTACCTTATATCTAACCACTGCCCATGTGCCCAATGCAGAGAGTGTCTTTACAGAAAAGGATCACGTATAGCTATCTCTCTTCTCTCCCTCCCTTCTGCTCTCTTCTTTTGTACAACTTTCAAGGGTACAGTTGACCCTTGAACAACACAAGTTGGAACTGTGTGGTACCACTTATGTGCAGATTTTTTCCAGTACAGTACTGAAAATATATTTTCTCTTATGATTTTCTTAATAACATTTTCTTTTCTCTAGTTTACTTTATGGTAAGAATCAAGTATAATAGACATAGCACACAACGTGTATTAATTAACTATGTTATCAGTAAGGCTTCTGGTCAACAGTAAGTTATTAGTAGTTAATTTTGTGGGGGAGTCAAAATTTATATGCAGATTTCTGACTGTGTATATGTGGAGTTCTGTGCCCCTATTCCCCACATTGTTCAAGGGTCAACTATAATCATTACTGTGTAGAAAGGCTCTTTGCTCTGTACTGTTTAAGGTCTTGGGATAAAGCATACCCAGTTTTCCTTACAAGTAGTCTACACTTTGTCAGAGTTCTGGGTACATAGAAAGAAACTGTTCTATGAATGCTCATTACCAGAACTTGCACAGTACTGGGGAATTAACCACAGGAAAAGTAGTTATTGAGACCCTCATAGATACCTGAATAAATATACATGTCCTCTGCCTTCAGGGAGCTCTTGGCTTAGATAGGAAGAAAAAAATAGTACACATTAAAGAACTACTGTGCAATTAAATCTGAACTGTGTGGTGGTGATCATCTTAAATATAAACAGGCATTTAAAAAGAGTGAAACTAACAAGAACAAGATTTGTTGGAAAACAATACCAAGGAGAGGAAGAGATGGGAATTTCAAGAAGAGGTCTCTGTTCATATTTGGCTTATGTTAACCAGACAATGGCTTTGGACCATGATTAGGGAATAAACTAAAATCAGTCAATTCCATAACCATTGATGAGCCCCACAATCATTTCCACATTAGCATTATAAGCTAAAATTGTTGAGGTCTTAAGAATGACTCTTAAGCTGTCTTAAGATAGCTATTGTTAATCATGAAACTTACCACTGAGGCTGGAGAACAGTGTTGAGTAAGATATAAGTGTGATGTACCTCTCAGAGATGTTCTGGGGCCCAAGGCCTAGAAATACAGAAATATTAAATAAAGGAAAATGTCTGCTGCAGAATCTTTGGCTCTGGGGAACCTGTGTAGGATATCTTTGGTTTGTCCCTCCATACCTTTTCTAAGTCCTATCCTGTGACTGGGAGGCTGACCAGTATAGACACAATCAAGAGATGCTTTGGCCTTCTGCCTTCCAGCTGGGTTTGGAGACATCAGAAGGAGAGAGAGGAATGAAGTCAAAGTATTGATCCCTTTCTCCTTTGGGGTCAAAATAGGTTGTCTGCCTTCATTAACTGATAGGTCACAACCCTTTGGGTGGCTCTTTCTTTAAAGCCGTCTCTTCCGATTCTTTTAACTGACCCTTGTCCTTGCCCCTTCAGGTCTAGAGACTGCAACCACTTACTAATCCTGAGGTGTTGTACAAACCCTTGTTGCTTTTCCTAATCCTGCCCACTCTTTTGTAAATAGTGCCTTTAATACACTCTCCTCAAGTACCCAAGTTCAGTGTGCTGGCAATTTCCAGGTTGATGCAAATTCCAAGATGGCAGAAGGGCTTAGAGCAGCCCATTTGAACATTTCTTCTGGGCCATGTCAGAGCACTAACTTGGGTGGCCCGTGTAAATTAGAGCCTGGAGTAAACCCAATTGATGCAGAGGGCAGTTGGTGATAATTAACTAGTAACTTGTTTGAAAATATATTCATTTCAGACAAGTTGTCCATTCTGCCTCTCAAGGGTGTTGCAGCATTCCAAGGAGACTGAGCCATTCAGTTGTAGGCAGACGGTACTGCTGACTGCCAGCCACTTCTTCCACATTCTCTGTAGCTACACCAGTACCACTTCCCACTTGTGCTTGCAAAACGCATTGAATTCCACGCACAGCGCAATTAGCTCAAGCTCTAACAGCCCAATTTGCATGTGAAAATGCTGTTTGCACCAGAAAATACAGAGTTTTGTGCACACAAATGATTTGCTTATACAAAATTGTATCTAAAATTTTTGGTTTTCAAAAACTTATTACTTAAAGCTGATGGTCTCAGAGCAGTTATTACAGACAGGAAAACAACCTAATGACAGTCTTTCTTTTTCCACATGCATTCTTATTCCAGGCCTTCAAATCCTCTCTTCTTATCTTCACTGCTTTCCCCTTGAATCTGCCCAGGAGATTCAAGGGGTGGGGTGGGGGAGCAGGGAAGAAGGAACAGGCTGACATCCTGCTTCACTTCCCATTGACAGCTGAGCTCTCATCACTGAGTCCTGCATCCAACAATGATGTGCAAATCAAGATCTCATATGGATTTGCAAGTCCCAGGTGGAACTCATAGCAAAAGCATTTAAAAAACAAAACCACCTTTTTGACGTGTGAACTAAAAAAGTGTGATATGTCCTTCCCTTTGAGGATAAGCTTGGGGAACTCTGAAGTGAGATTCCTAGGATGGATGCTTACTTGCCAGTCACTCATTTTTGAGGTGGTATTTGAAAATCCCAGAGGCAAACTCAGGACTTTTACCCTGGAGCTTCGTGAAATTATAGCATTGAACAATGGTGGGGCTGTCCACAGCCTGCAAAATTTTGTTCCAGTCATAAAGTGATATTTCCTATTCAAGTGGAGGAAGGTCTGGCACTGCAACTGGTAACCTGTTTTGAAAGCTTGAAATTCCTTTTTGTCAATCAACCAGCTCTGGGAGGTAAATATTTATTTTCTACTGTGGGCTTAATGCCATATAGACTGCCAAAGAAATTCCAGAAGTCATGATCCTTGGCCTCAAGGAACGTGTAATCTTATTGGACTTCAAAGAAATATATTTGAAGTGAAATAAGTAATGAAGAATACCACAGAGTGTCATATTTGTTTCAATATTTATTGAATGCTACTTAATGGGGAGGACTGTAGCTGGATAAAATGGCAGGTCTTTTCTTCTGATGTGCTTATCATCTGGTGGGTGAATTATGTGGGCACAGGTTGTATTTTCATCAGAGTTAGAGAAGGGAGAGGGTGTAGGAGGTTGGGACCCTTGAGGAATGGATAGAATTTGAGTTGGGTCTTAAAAGATGAGTAAGACTCACTGGTGAAGAGGAAGGGTCAGTTGTAATCTAGGAGGCAGTTGTAGGGATGTACATGATAGGATGGGTTTGAGAGGGAGATAACTGGCTTCTTTCTTTAAGACTGGAGAGTTTATTTGGAGAGTAGTGAGGACTGTGTCCTTATGTCTGATTCTTGCTCGCCAAGTTTAAAGACGGCGCCTGTCATGGTGAAGCCTGATGGGGAACATCAGTTAGCTGGTATGTCATCCTGCCAGCAACCCTGTTCCCTTCCACTCTTTTCTCTTTAATTGTCAGGCCTCTATCTTTTACAATAGTGTGCCTTTTCTTCTGCAGATAAGTGCTACGTGAGCTCTTGTTTTATATGTGGGAACGTTTCAGGGATGTCCTTAGCCAACGCTGTGTCATCAATCATGCTTGACAAACTCAGGGATGAGGGAGGAGGAGAAGTTTGCTTTTCATTTAGGAAGGCACGGAGGTCAGAGGCAGCTTTGCTTTCAACAGGGTTTTCAGTCCCAGTATGTTTTCTTTTTCTTCTTGTCAGACTTGCAGCGTTTTTTGCCCTTTTCAACTTTTTTTCCCTTATATGAAATGTATTTTACAAGTCTTTGTCAAGTTCTCTCTGAAATATCCTCAATGCACAAAGTCCAGAAGGCTTTTAAAACTTCCTTGGCTTGTACTATTCAAGGAACACTTATCAATCCTTTCTTGTCTTTCAGCCCCTTTCTCAGCTCTGCTGTGAGGCCATTGCTGGGGGAGCCAAAATGATGGGGACGGGGAGCAGGACAGCTGACAAGGAGGGAAGTACTTCAGTGTCAGCCAGCAACCACCAGCTGGCAGCCTGGGGCAGGTAGGAGGGAGCAGACTGGGATTACAGTGGAGTCTGGGACTAGACGTGAATGGGATTAGTCTAAGACAAACCAGAGGGCAGACCTAGTGAGTCAGTCAGGTGGGAGTTCAAAGCAACATGGATGGTCAGAGCAGGTTAGGGAATTACACCCTGACTGCAGGCCAGTGAGGGGCTTAGCATATCTCAGTGATGACAACTTAGGGCTAGGTATGTGTCAGAAGCATCAGACCAGCAGAAAGAATCAGGAAGTCACCACAGTAGAAGGACGAAGGTGGGGGAGGCCCACAGTCCAGGGGCAGAGACTGGCTGTCTCCTGAGAACCACAATAGGGAGGCAGGCATGCTCTTCCATAGGACCAGGACTTCACACACAGGACAAAGTCAAAATCCTATAGGACCAAGTAGAGAACTCAAGGGTGAGGGGAGAGAGGTATGGGGAGGCATAAGGGAGTGGTGAGGACTGTGGCCAGCTGGAAACCATGTATCCCGTCTGTCTGAAGGGAGCTGCAGTTTCTCAGCTCCACCAGATAGTTTCCCAGAGGAAAACAAGCTCAGTGTTGCCAGTTCTTCTGATAAGTTTTTTTTTTTAAGTAAAAAAAAGGGGGGATTTTAAAAATAAATCTACATTTAAAAAAATGTTGGAAATGAATTCATATTTTTTTTGAGAAACACCATAAGGCTAGGATTGTATGGGCCAAAACACATCTGTTGGCTGCCAGTGTGAGGCTTCTGTACGTGGGAAGAATGTGAGCCCTGCAGGTGGACAGTGTTTGCATCTCAGCTCCCTACTGCCTGTCTAACTTCCTGAACCTATGTTACTTGCCCTTTCTAAGTCTTGGGTTCCTTGGAGGAAGAGGTAGACAGTGATGGTTTTGTCACAGAGTGTTGTAACGATTACTGGTAATATATATCAAGTAGCATATCTCCTTTATTATTTTAAGAAAGAACCTTAATATCTGAGGCAGCTTAAATGCAGGGGTGTGGAGGCTAGAATGGACACCATCTTAACCAGCCGGGGTGGAGCAGGCAACCAGAAGCGCTAAGTAACTGTAGAAAGCTGTGGCCTTTAGTTGACAGGACCTGGGTAGGACATTTGATTCTGTAGCTAATGGGAGAACAGGAAGAAGAAAAGAGAAAAGAAAAGTAGAAAACATGTGAGGAATAGGGTTTGTTAGGGTTGAGTTATGTGATCATGATAATTTGAGTTCCAATGAGAGAACCTAAGCAGAAGAGGAGGAAGTAGCTCTCTGTTCCATGCTGAACAGAATCTGTGCCTTATGCCTTTAGTCACATTGCCCAGTACACATTTCTGGTGAGTTCTTTATCCAAGACAGAGCCAGAGGGAGAGGGAGAGACCCTGTTCTCTTGACTCTAGGTCTGTGTTTGTTTGTTTATTTTGTTTTTTTCCAGCCCTACAGTGTAGGGGGAATATTGTTTGGTCATTACTCACATAATAATTACATCTTCCAGATAATAATAATTATAAGGATTTTATTTTGAAGTAATCTCTACACCCAATGTGGGGCTTGAACTCACTAACCCTGAGATCAAGAGTCGCATGCTCTACCGACTGAGCCAGGCAGGTGGCCCTTTCAGATAATAATGATTATAGTTTTGAATTTTTGAATTATTAGGTGACTGCTCTAGGTCAGCCATTGTACTAGTACCTAATATCTATTAGGTACTGAAGTCTGAAGGTAAAGGATATTATTTCCATTTTAACTGTTAGAAAACAGATTCACAGCAGTTCAATGTCATGCTCTGGTTCACACAAACCTTGCAGGTAAAATTGATATTTGAATCTGAGTCTTTTTGCCTCTTTACACTATCTCTCACCAGCTTTCATCAATGGGGGGAGTTTAAGAGAAGCACTACCAGGGGTTTCTCTTTCTTTAAATCCTTGGAGAACACACATTACATCAGTTCAGTGGGGAGTCTTCAGAAGGGAGAAGGGAGAATATGTTTTGCTTAGTGAGGATTGAAGAAGACATCACATTGTCTCAAGTCTGATAAAATCCAAGGAATCTGCATTTAGAAAGCATTCAGGACATTCAGACAGTCTCTTTCTGTGCTGCCTTTGGCCATGTTTCATTCTGTTTTCCCACACACACCATCGGAAGCAGAGCCAACTATTGTTATGGACACTCATCCCTATACTTTGCAGGTCACTTTTCTTTTGAAGATAGCAGAGTTTGGTGACAAAGTAATGCACCACAGAGGTCACACAGCCTGTAGGATGGTTTGCAGAAGAAATGGGCGGACCAATTTGGAATGCCAAAACTGTTCTCCCTGATAATGTAGACAGTATGACAATAGACAATATTTTTAAATGATAACAATAACAATAGTAACCACCATTAGGAAAAAAAAAGCCAATTTAGTTTGACACATTTACTAATTCTGCTTGGCTCAAAGTAATCTGGGGACCAAGAAGGAGGCTGATGTGATAATTTGTCGAAGTGGGAGGAAGAGTCTTCTCAGAGGGAAGGTTCATAAACCAAGTCATCAATTAAATAACAGTTCTTTTCAGAGCACTTCACAGAAACTAGGAACCATGCTCCTTTCTCGAGGGGATACAAAAGGCACTGGACTGAGTCCCTGGCAAGGATGCGTATGGAGTTGACTCCCTATGTGGAAGCCAGACCTAGACAAAAAGAAAGTAAATAGCCACATACACAGAGGGACAAGTGATATCAACAGGTAGTGCATGATTAATTTCCAAATCCTACTGCCTTCAATGTCTCCAACACCAGCAACAGATATTTATGGGGCTGGCTATGGGCGTGGCATAAGTAACACTGTCCAAGACCCTGGGGATTATCTTTCCTTCTCAGTCTAGGAGCGGGTAAACTACCATATTCAGGGACTTGTCATCAATTGCCTTTCTCTTTCCATCCATCCTTCTCCCCCAACCCCAACCGTACTAATGCATCATTAGGGTTCCTTCTCTCCCAAACCTCTTCTTTCTCTTCTTGTCTTCCACCTGTGGTCTTATTCTCATTTTTACTCTTATTCAAGTGGCTGCTAAGTCCTGTTTTTTCTTCCTCTTACATGTCTTCTGAAATCTGTTCCCTTCTTTATATTCCTAGTGCCTCTACATTTCTCTCTTTTCCCAATGCCCCTTACTCCATCTAGAGTTATGGGCCACCTTGATGTCATTGTTTCCCCCCCAAAAGCTGATGATTCTCTGCTGTCTATTGGATGAAGGCCAAACTCCTTGACAAACTAGTCCAGGTCCTTTATATGTTTTTCCTTGCCTACTCCACAGACGCATTTTTCTTCTACTCTCTTCCTTCCATAAACCCTGAAACGCTCACTTTAGAAATTATTTGTTGGCAGAGAACACAATAGATGACATTTATTATTGAAGGATATCTGTATTCTGTGACTTTTCAGGGATCCTACATTGAACCTGACTTGAAACACATTATTACTTCTGCTTAAGAATATACATTCTTTCCTAAAATAATTCTCCCATCCCCCATAATGTTAATAACTCTAAAACATCCCAATAACTTAATCCATCATTAGGAGAGGCCTGTTTGGTAGTTTTTCCAAGAGCCATGACTGTTTGATGTATTGTCCCATACTTAGTCATGACAGTCCTGTGATGCATTATGTCACTCAATATTTTCACCCCAGAATAATAAATTGGAGAAATGAGACATCTGCCTACAATTTATTCCTGTTACGTCTTTTCCTTCCTGAAGAGGAAATGGCAACACTTCTAAAATGAGAAAGCTAGGTCAACTTAACCCTTCAAAAGCTCCCCACAGATCCATGTGACAGTCATGTCATTTTTGTGTGTCTTAATATATTTGGTGAAAACATGAAAATATTTATGCCTTTCCTTGGAAAGGTGTTATATTAATGAACCAAGGAGTGAATGCAAACTTATGCTGTGAGCACTGTACTAGCCCCAGGAGCACACAGACATCGTAGCCTGGGCTCTCAAGAGAGGTGGTCAAGTGTGGTGAGTGGTTGAGAGCATAGGCTTGAAGCTCAAGTCCTGCTTTCCTTATTTACTAGGTGTGTGTCCTTAGGTATATGACTCTACCTCTCTTACTTTCTTCTGAGAAAATGAAAATGATTTTATCTATTGCATAGTGTTGGGCAGGGTGAAAGGAGTTAACAGAAGCAAAGTGCCTAGTAGAGCAAATTCTTTTTTTTTCTTTTAAGATGTTATTTATTTATTTGAGAGAGAGACAGCACACATGAGAGAGAGCACAAACAAGGTGGAGCAGCAGAGGGAGGGGGAGAAGCAGGCTGCTCACCTGGCAAGGAGCCCGATGCAGGGCTCGATCCCAGGATCCTGAGATCATGACCTGAGCCAAAGGCAGACGCTTAACTGACTGAGCCACCCAGGTGCCCTATAGAGCAAATTCTTAATAAGTAGTATTATTTTTAATTTGGGAGACAAGTATACAACAGAGAAGTATACAACAGGCTGTTACAACAGAATAAGCATGGTCATGTTAGGGATAAAAACAGTGTATGGTAACTAGAAAGAAAATTTTGTTTTGATACCACAGAAGTGTCCAGTGTTTATTGACTGCTTTAATGTGCTAGGAAATATTTACTTTTCATGACAAGTTTTTGGGGGTAGATACTAATGCTGACTCCATTTCACAAAGAATCTGGAGGCATAGAGAGATTACATAACTTGTGTAAGGTTGCCCAGCTTCTTACAAGGAAGGGGGAAAGACTTCCAGGAAGAGGGACACCTACTAGGCACACCAGCAAATTCCTAGAACATGAAAATTAATAACTGGGTACATGTGGGCAGGAGGCAAGTTGTCTCCTGTCAAAGAATCAAACCAGTGTGTTTAAGGAGTTAAGGACCATGAAGATAGAGAAGGGAGGAAGAAATCTATACACCAGAGCTATAAAGGAGAAATCAGGAACAAGAAGAAGCATCCACATAAATGGGGTATTATAGAACTTGGATTATAAAATCACTAGTATCTCTGTGGAGAGATGATTACTGTCTTAGGGGAAAACTGTTTTTTTTTTTTTAATTTTATGTATTTGAGAGAGAGAGATAGAGACCACATGAGCAGGGAGGAGAGGAAGAAGCGGGCTCCCCGCTGAGCAGGGAGACCAATGTGGGGGCTCGACCCCAGAACCCTGGGATCATGACCTGAGCCAAAGGCAGACATTTAACTGACTGAGCCACCCAGGCGGCCCAAGGGACAATTGTTTTTAGTAAAGAAGCTGGGAAGGACCAACCTAGGTTATCTGTAGATATTTTTTTTTTAATAGTGGAAGGAGACTGGAACACAGAGAAAGGAGAGTAGAGTATCCACAGCTTAAAAGATTGAAAGTAGGCAAGAGAGAAAGAAAGGTATGCAAGGCAGGCTCATGGTGTCTTACTTTGAGACAGATCCACTGGTGCACGAAGAGGGGACAAGCAGGCTTGCTGAATGATGTAAAACACAACCAAAAGAGAACCTGAACAACTCAGAACATCGTCCAACTCAAAAGTTTGATCTCTTCAGTTGTCTGACACCGAAGACAGAACAACTGGTTACCTTACAGCATTTTCAGACTTCTTAGCAGGTTTCATTTGGTGGTGCACAGATATAATCTTGCTGACAGGCTGCCAGAGTGAATGCAGTTTGCAAAGGAATGCCATCAATTGAGAGCACTGTGATCACAGGCATGCTTTAAGCTCTGCTCCTGCAAAACTCCAGCTCACGTTAACAGAACCAAGTTTTAGGTAAAATTGGACAGTCTATGAAGCACCTTCACACATTTGTCCCCTGTAATTCTCATAGAAACCCGATGGAATAGACATTACCACCCCAATTTTATTATATGTGGAGAGACTGAGTCTCAGTGCCTCAGACCACACATTTAGTCCTATAAAGAAAGGATGTGAACCTCCATCCTCACACTAGAAGTTTGGTGCTTCCTCCCTTCCACCATCAATGTTGCTTCTGCAGAATGGTCATGGGGTTATTTTAAGAGCTGAGTTCTGTTCTCAGGTCATTTTCCAGAGAACCCACAGAAATAAAGATGGCATGTACATTATGATGATTAAATGAACTTTGTTAGTTAGGATTCCATAATTATTACTAATTAATTAGCTCAGTAGAGTCCATCCATTTCAAGGATCTACACATACTAACTACAGTGTTTTTTTTTAAACTTTTAAGAATACCTGAATCCATTCTGTGTCATGATTACTATATAAGATTTACCACACATATCTATAGCTTATATATGTATAAGCTATACATAGTGGTTTTGATATTAGTTTCAGGCTTCTCTTCACTAAAGAAATTTCCAAACATACTAACAAGTCTATGCACCTAAGGGAATGGTTATGGTTCCCTCCAGACCAGTGCTGTCCATAGAAACATGTGAGTCACAAACATAATTGTAAATTTTCTAGTAGCCACATTAAACATAAAAATGGGTCAAATTAATAATCATATATTTAGCCCTATATGCTCCAAATATTGTCATTTCAGCCTATAAGCAGTATAAAGATTATTAGTAAGATATTTTACATTTTTGGGGGTATAAACCTTCAAAATCTGGTGTGCATTTATTTTGTGCTGTAGCACATCTCCATTTGGACTTGTCACATTGCAAGTACTTCAGACAGAGCCACATATGGTGAGTGGCTACTGTTTGCAGGCTGAGCCTCTCATCTGTAGATGTCACATGACTTCTTGCTTCAAGCTTTGATGACTCAGTCTTAATCTTTACTCATGTAGTTGCTGAAAGCAAGCTCTAATCCTAATTCTTTTATCAGTGGCTTTCAATGGAAGGGATAGCTTCTCTTAAATCTGCTCTAAAAGTATGTAGCTAGAGCCCAACTCTCCCAAGGTGTCCAACTTAAATTCTTAAAGGAAGGGACAGGTAACATAAATGTATGAATTCTGCACAGAGAGAAGATAAAAAAAAAAAAAACTGGTTGAATCTGCAGGGAATTTGGAGAAGGTGGGCTTTGCCTAAATTCAAAATTAAAAACAAAGATGAAAAATGAAAACTCTGTGCTCGTCTAAAATATTTATTGTGGCAGTATTTATCCTCCAAATAACCCAAGAAATATGCCTGTGTTCTTTTTGGCACCTGGATGCGTTGATAATAGTGTCTTAATGTTCCTATGCCGCACCATTATGCCATCCCTACCTTCTGGTGTCCACAGCTTGGGGCCTTATTGTTGAAATTCACCATGAAAGTGTTACTTTTAGAGCATGCACTGTAACACAACACCTGTGATGTTTTCCTCCTTGATGATGGTGGGTGGTTTTAGCACCATGACCGGTAGGATTGGAAAAGGTCTTCCCAGGCTGAAGATGTTTATACATGGCCTTGTGCCAGAGTTCTGTTCTTGTCATTTAGGAAAATCAGTTGAGTGGAAGGGTTGAATTTGCACGTCACCCAGGCTGTTGTGACTTACTATCAGCATGACGGTAAACTCGTGAGAAGAATCTGTGTTTTGGTCATAGCCAGAGGCGTGTGGCTGGTGATTACGTTTCCTCATCTGGGAAACAATTCCTTATAACCCTCGAGACGGGGATCCATTTCCGTCTCTCTCCTCTCCTGCTTGCTTTCTGTGCAGAACAAACATACAACTCCTTAAGCTGGTTAAGGTCTGAAAGGCCACATTTTCAGGGAAGGCATCTAGGAAATCAAGAGGTTAAAAAAACCTGCCTCTCCCTTCCGCTGTATTACATAAAACCTGGTTATGCCAAATTTGCTCTCCTGTGCTCCGCTAACAGTCTCCCCATTATCCAAAACACAGTCTCAATGGCTAATCAATAATTCCATGGGAAACATTTATGCAATGTACAGAAGGGGAAAATTCCAGTCAAACAGGGAAGTAAATGTAGCATCTTTAGGCACACCCTTACATGAATGTTTAAAAAAATAACTCTGTGTATGTGTGTGTATGTGTGTGTGCGTGTGTGTGTGTGTGTGTATGGATGCTGTGGGGAAGTTTAGTCAAATGAGAACTCAGATTGTTTGATCTCTTTCCTTCTAATCTAGGCTTGGGTGATTGGCATAGATCATGAGGATGAGGGCTGGGGGACAGAACAAAACAACAAAGCTGCACATTATAAATCTGTTCCTTATTTCTTACAGCTCCAGGCAGCCTTAAGAATCAACTTTTATTAGTTCCCTATTAGAGGACCATTTCCCTTATAATTTGATTATTAGAATGGATATATTTGAAATCTACATTTCCATATAGATAGAACCGCTCTGTTTTTATGACCCTGATGCACTCTTAAAAACTCATAGACTCCCTCTAAATTTCCTCAGCTGATTGTTTTCAAGAATGAAGTAGAAATAAAATTCACTGAACTAAGAGAGAGAGGGTCAAGGCTAAGAGGTGGTGGTGAATGGCAGAAGTTGGGTGCCTTAAGCCTCATTAGATACAAGAAGTGTTTTATTTCCTTTGTCCTTGGCCAAGCACATTAACTAAGGGCAATTTACTCTTAGATTTTTCCCTCTGTACCCTAAGAAAATATTTTTTTTCTTTTTCCTTCCCCCCTTGTCTCTCCCCCTTGCCACTTACTATAGGTACTAAGGATGTGTGAACACCTGTAGAAATCCTGCTGACCCTTCTAGTCCTAAATGCTCCTTTCCCAATTCTCTGCTGGCATGAATGATAGCTAATATTTACTGATCTTTTATTGTATGCTGGGAATTAATGGCATTATGTCATTTAATCTTCATAATAGGTGTGATTATTATTCCCATTCAATGGATTAGAAAATTGTGCATAGAGAAGTAAGCAAATCGCCTAAGGTTATATACATGTTTATGATGGGTGAGTTGGGAGTCAAATTTAGAAGACACAGTCCAGCATCCAGACTCTTGATCATTCTGCCTTACTGCGTGCAAAGCATGTCTATACTATTATTTCACATGATTCCTGTATCAGCTCTGTGATCACTCTTGTTCTGAAGACACACACTTAGGTTCAGAGACATTACATCTCTTGGACAAGTTCACAAGCTGGTAGGTGACAGAGCCAGATTTTCTAAAGTCACTGCTTTTATTTATTTATTTATTTAAAAAATTTTTGTAAAGATTTTATTTATTATTTATTTGACAGAGAGAGAGCGAGAGCGCGCGACAGCAGGAACACAAGCAGGGGAAGTGGGAGAGGGAGAAGCAGGCTTCCCGCTGAGCAGGGAGCCCGATACGATACAGGGCTCGATCCCAGGGCTCTGGGATCATGACCTGAGCCGAAGGCAGACGCTTAACCGACTGAACCACCCAGGTGCCCCAAAAGTCACTGCTTTTAGAGCCTGTCTCCAGGAAGCTGTGAGGAAGTTCCCAATGGGACTCTAGGTCTCTTGGATATCTTTTATAGACATGAAAGTCTAGAATGCTCTTGAAGTTTGGACTAATATGGAAGGTGGAGCTCTGTAGAGACAGGGGACATCATGCACCTTGCTTTCTCCCCTACACCCCAATCTATTCCACTTCTATTTGATTGTGGTTGGAAAATGCTACCTCACTTGAGACATTCAGAATGACAAGTGGAAAATTGTTTCATTAGCAGAAAAAGGGGAAATTAATCCCTTCCGGCATTTTCCCCCTTTTGGTCATGAGAATTTTGAAATGAATGTTCAATAATGAGTAGAAAAATGGATTAAATACAGTCATATAAAACCAGAATTACTTCAAATTGATTCCCTCCTCCTCATTATTTTTTATTCCATTTTATGTTCCTGAGGAGCATTCATTCAAGACAGAAGTCATCCTGTTAAAGCATAATAATAGGGTTTGTTTTTGAAATTTGGGGAAAAAAAAGATGATCCTGAAGGGGTTAAAATAGAAGTCCTTCCTTCCTTCCTTCCTTCCTTCCTTCCTTCCTTCCTTCCTTCCTTCCTTCCTTCCTTCCTTCCTTCCTTCTTTCCTTCCATTTTCACTATGTACTTCACAGGTGGGTAGGCAAATGTACAGCTGCTGTTACCAAGTAAGACCTGGGGCCTAGGGCTGATGTCTATGCTTCTCTCCATAAAGGGAAGACTTCCTCTGTAAGAATTCTACTAATCATTTTATTAATGATAAGGCATAGGAGCTCAAGTGTATTAGAGGTAATCTAGTCCAAATCCCTTATTCAGTGAGTTAACTGATACTTAGAGAAACTGACTTGTCCAATCTCTTCCCAGGATGAGATTCTGGGAGCGTGAGATGTGCAGGAAACCATGTTGGGTGGGAGTGGAGATAAAGGGTAAGCAACAAACTGAAAGAGAAATATGTCCAATTGGTTCTTCAAGCAGAGACACTTAAGAGAATATTCAGAACCTAAGTGTGCAGCTAGAGAAGGTATCAGAGACATCAAAACTAGAAGAGCGATCTGTATGAATGCCAAAGCATTCTCCTGGGTTCCCACAGAGAATCCATTTGCTGCAGCTCCCAAGACGGAATGGGCAAGTCTCTTCCAAGTTCCCACAGAAACTCTGAGACAGAGCAAAGACAAGGTCCTAGATATCTTTGGTTCCTGCCACCCTGTGGTGCTGATACTGGAAAAGAGGTGCTGTGAGGAAATCACAAGGGTTCTGAAGTCTCCCGTCAGACATGGAGTCTGCTCAGCTCTGACACTCTGACCAAATCACTTGTCTTGGTTTTCTGGAGGTTAAGTTGGGATAATACCTCATAGAATTGTGAAGATAAAATGAAATAATATATGAAAAGCATTTATCAGAGTGTCCAGTACAAAGTGAGTTTGCCATAAGTGATAGCCATTATAATTGTTGTTGACTAAGATGACATGACCAGGGTTTTCTTTTTCTTTCTTTCTTTCTTTCTTTTTTTTTTGTGTGTGTGGGAGTTGTACTTCACTGTGACACCAATCTCCCTGATAGTGGGACAGGCATTTATGAGAGCACTGGCTAGGGAAGGGACACCATCCGTGTCTGTGCAGAGTCATCTCTCAGGGTGAAACTCTGGTTCCCATGGGAAATGGCCTTTGGCTTGATGATCAGCATGTTGTAACCAAATGAACACATGGCCTGGGTTAAAATCTGATGGTCAGCTGAAGTCACAGCTCAGAGTTTGGAAACTTACTCCCAAATAGACATTACTAGTTTGGTAGGGAAAAAACACAATTTGTAACCTAGGATTAGGATAAGGCAAAGTTAATGATGGGAAATTCCTATCGCTTTAATTTTGGACATAGCTTTTTGTTTTGTCCCTTCTGATATAGCAATAAAAACAAAAACAAAAACAAAAACAAAAAAACAACTGTGTGACCAAAAGGCAAATCACTTACGTGCAGGAGAATTGATACCTGATTAGAAATAGACCAGAAAGGAGAAAATTGACATCAAAATACTGTTGATTTAACAATTCAAGAAATATTTATGAAAAAATCATTCATAAAGTAATAAAATTTCCTAGTTTGGGGTTCAGAGAGAGAATTTGCCTACTCCTTGTTCTTTTGTTTTTCTTTTTTGGCTTTACTGAAATGTAATTGACAAACAAAAATGTAATATTTTTAAGATGTACGATGGGATGATTTAATGTATGCATATGTTGTGAAAGGAGTCCCACCATTGAGTTAATTAAAAAAAACCTTTTTTTTTGTTAGAGAGAGAGAGAGAGGGAGGGAGGGGCAGAGGGAGAGGGAGAGAGAGAAACTGAAGCAGGCTCCACACCCAGTGTGGAGCCCAATGCAGGGTTCAATCTCATGATGCTGAGATCATGATCTGAGTGGAAATCAAGAGTTGGACACTTAATCGACTGAGCCACCCAGGTGCCCCCCCACCATTGAGTTAATTACCACATTATTACTTCACATATTTACCTTTTTTTTTTGTGAGAACACAAGTTCTACTTTCTTAGTAAATTTAAATTAAACAGTAAGTATTATCAACTGTAGTCCCCATGTTCTACATTAGACCCTCAGACCTTATCTATTTCCTATGTGAAAGTTTGTACTCTTTTACCAACCTCTATTTCCTAAGCCTCTGGCAACCACCATTCTACTCTGTGTTACTATGAGTTTGACTTTTTTTTTAAATTTATATGTATAGCTTCCACATATAAATGATACCATGCAGTACTTCTCTTTCTCATTTGGCTTATTTCACTTAGCATAATGCCTTCCATGGTCGTCTATGTTATCTCAAATGGCAGGATTTCTTTCTTCTTCTTTTTTTGGATTCCCTTCTTTTTAAAGATTGAATAACACTGTGTGTGTGTGTGTGTCTGTGTGTGTGTCTGTGTGTCTGTGTGTGTCTGTGTCTGTGTGTGTGTGTGTGTGTGTCTGTGTCTGTGTGTGTGTCTGTGTGTGTGTGTGTGTCTGTGTCTGTGTGTGTGTGTCTGTGTGTGTGTCTCTGTGTGTGTGTCTGTGTGTCTGTGTGTGTGTGTCTGTGTGTCTGTGTGTGTCTGTGTCTGTGTGTCTGTGTGTGTGTCTGTGTGTGTGTCTGTGTGTGTCTGTGTCTGTGTGTGTCTGTGTGTATGTCTGTGTGTGGGTGTGTCTGTGTGTGTCTGTGTGTGTCTGTGTCTGTGTGTGTCTGTGTGTGTGTGTGTCTGTGTGTGTGTGTCTGTGTGTGTGTGTGTCTCTGTGTGTGTCTCTGTGTGTGTGTGTGTGTATGTGTGTGTGTGTCCTTTTCCCATGAATCCTTTGCTGGACATTCCGGTTGTTGCCATGTCCTGGCTATTGTGAATAATGGTTCAATGAATATGGGAGTACATATATCTCTTTGAGATATGACGTAGTTTCCTTTGGGTCTATTCTCAGAGTGGGATTGCTGGATCATATGATAGTTCTATTTTTAAGCTCTTGAGGAAACTCCATACTGTTTTCTACAGTGACTCCACCAGCTTGCATTCCCACAAACGGTGCACAAAGTTTCCCTTTTCTCTACATCTTCATCAAAATTTGTGATCTCTTATCTTTTAGATAATAGACACCCTAACAGGTGTGAAGTCTCTTTGTAATTTTGTTTTGCATTTCCCTGATGATTTTTGATGTTAATCACCTTTTTGTGTATTTTGTCCATTTAGGTCTTTGGAAAAATGTCCGTTCAGGTCCAGTGCGTATTTTGTAACTGGGGTTATTTGTTTTGTTGTTGTTGTTGTTTGTTTGTTTGTTTTTGCTACTGAGTTACAGGGATTTCTTGTTATATTTTGGATATTAACCCCTTATTGGATATATGGTTTGCAAATATTATCTCCCAATCCATAGGTGCCTTTACATTTTGTTAATGATTTGCTTTGCTATGTAGAAGCTTTTTAGTTTTGATGTAGTCTCACTTTATTTTTGCTTTTGTTACCTTTTTTTGGTGTCAAATCCCCAAAATCACTGACAAGACTGATGTCACGGAGCTTACCGTCTATGTTTTCTTCTAGTAGTTTTATAGTTTCAAGTTTAATCTTCAACTCTTCATCCATTTTAAGTTGATTTTTGTGTATGGTGTAAGATAGAGGTCTAGTTTCATTCTTTTGCATGTGGATATTCAGTTTTCCTAATACCCTTTATTGAATAGACTATGTTTTTCCCTTTGTATATTCTGTTTGTGGACTACCTGGTTACAGATGTCTGTTTCTCCAGATAAGGGATGCTTTTTACCATTATTTCTTTGAATAAGCTTTCTACCCCCCCTTTTACCTTCTGGGATACCTATAATGCATACAGTTGTCCTTTTGATTGTGTTCTATAAATCCCTTAGGCTATCTTCCTCTTTTTCATTCTTTTTTTCTTCTTCCTTACTGTAATTGGGTGAATTCTACTTTTTTTGTCTTTGTTTTGCTGATCCTTTTCTCGCCCCTAATTGTCTAGTCTGCTGTTACTACATTCAACTTTGATTTTTTTTTTTTGATATTTCTTAACACTTTCTCTTTGTTAAAAATTTCACTTTGCTCAGCATTGCTTTTCTTGACCTCAATGAGCATCTTAATTTTCCTCAACTCTCTGTGTTGGTTTCAGCACATAAGTTAAAAGAACCACCTCTTCCAGTGTTGAAAGACTGGTCTTGTATAGGAGATGGATTTCCTCAGTCAGGCTGACCCAAACTCCTGGTTGCCTCTCAAGCATTTGTGATTGTCCAAGCTGCCATTTTGTTCTTAGTGGCTCCTTGTAGTTAAGGTGTACCAACACCCATCAGTATCCCAAAGGCATGGGAAATACTCATTAGTAGTTCCTGGAGGGCTACTAATTGCCTGTCCCTTTACCTCTCTGATACCTGATAATTGGAAGCCCAACTTTCAGACTGCAGATGGGATGCAGAATGCTAAATTTACAGTCTAGCCCCTAGTAGGAATAAACCAGGAGCTCTTTTCCCTTGTTTTTTTTTTGTTGTTGTTTTTTGTTTTTTGTTTTTTTCATACTCACTCTGTGCTGAGCCAGATTGAATAGTCACTGGGAATGCTTGTGCACCCAGATAGAACTGTTTTTTTGTTTTGTGTGGTTCTGGGGGAATTCATAGTTGCCAAGCTCCATCAGCTCTCTGAGCTAGGTGATTTGGGACCCAGTCTCTTGGGTGGCAGCCATAACAGTTGGGGTGTTAGATGTGTGGACAAGTTCCTTCCGGGAAGAAGAGGGAGGCTTGATTTTGCTGTTGGAGGGAGCTGCAGAGAGACGGAGTAGGGGAGCATGACCACCACCTGTATGGTGTTCCCAAGAGGATCCTAGTTAACTTCCCAATGCAGGATTATGGAACCTCAGGTAGCAGCTGGGAAAATAGGCAGTGAAATCTCTTATAGAGAAAAACTGGGAGATGGGTGTTTTTGCCTGCTTGATGTATGCTGAGCCTCGCGGGGTAGAGCTGCAAGGAATACCCTGCACACCTATATGAAAACTGCTGTTTGTTTGTTTAATAAGGTCCTTTGGGACTCTGAATGCTGAGCCCTGTGAACTATCAGAGATAGGTGATAGAAGGGACCATTCTTTAGGTGGCAGCTGTAAAAGCTGGGCCACTAGATGTGTGGACAAGTTCCTTCCAGGGAGATACTGGGACTTGGTTTTATTGTTGGAGTGAGCTAGAGGGAGAATGTGGGGGAAGTGGCTATAACTCTTGGGCTCTGAGGAGGATCACAGTCAGAACCCAGATTAGAGACTGAATAGAAGCAGAATCCTCAGGAAGTCATTGGGAAAGTACGCAGTCAAATCCCTTCCAGACAGAAACTGGGGGATGGGCATTTTTACCTGCTCAGTTATATAGCTGTGAGTGTCCTTCTGTGCTCATTTGAAAACTGCCTTTTGGTTGTGATAGTCCCATGGGACTCATGAATGCAAGCCCTTCTGGCTATCAGAAAAAAGGTGATTTGAAAACCCATCTTTTAGTGACAGCCTTAAATGTTGGGGTACTAGATGTATAGTTCAAACTCTTTGCTCCTCAGGGAAAGGCTGGGAGTTGGGGGTTCCCTTTAGATTGTATGGTGACATGCTGGGGGTGGGGTTTTTGGTGACAGTGTGTCTCAGCCCTTCATACCCATTTTGATGTGGATATTTTGTCAGTTACCTGATGTGTAGAAGTCACTCAATTAGTTTCCGAATTTCTCACAGAGGGAATTACTCCATATGTAGTGGTATATATGGCGCATCCATGGGACGAGGGAAATTCAGGAGACTTCTATGTTGCCATCTTGGTGAAATCCTCTTTGACTTATTTTTTTTCCAGATGCTGGGGTTGGTTGAATGAATAATGGAATGTGTTTTAAAGGCCAGTGGGTATGTGGCAAATACCTTTTGGGAGCTTCATTATATATTCAAACAGTCATTTGAACTCAAACCTGTAATTAGTCTCTGGGTTCAGAGTTCATGTTTGATATTCTCTCTCTCTCTCAACCTATCTCATTATTTTTTTATGATGCTCAGTAGAGTGCCTGGTATATATTATGGGCTCAATAAATATGAATAAATGTTTGGAGATGTTATAAAAAGCCGTTACTTCACTAATAATATTACCAACATTTGTTGGACAACTATTTTGTGTCAGATAGTGTTTTGAAACTCATTTAGTTCTCTCAATAGCCCCACTATTATTTTTTATTTTTTTAAATAATTTTTTATTGTTATGTTAATCACCATACATGACATCATTAGTTTTTGATGTAGTGTTCCACGATTCATTGTTTGTGCATAACACCCAGTGCTCTGCGCAGAATGTGCCCTCTTTAATACCCATCACCAGGCTAACCCATCCCCCCACCCCCCTCCCCTCTAGAACCTTCAGTTTGTTTTTCAGAGTCCATCGTCTCTAATGGTTCGTCTCCCCCTCCGACTTACTCCCCTTCATTCTTCCCTTCCTGCTATCTTCTTCTTCTTTTTTTTTTCTTAACATATATTGCATTATTTGTTTCAGAATTACAGATCCGTGATTCATCAGTCTTGTACAATTCACAGTGTTCACCATAGCAGATACCCTCCCCAATGTCTATCACCCAGCCACCCCATCCCTCCCACCCCCCAGCACTCCAGCAACCCTCAGTTTGTTTCCTGAGATTAAGAATTCCTCATATCAGTGAGGTCATATGATACATGTCTTTCTCTGATTGACGTATTTCACTCAGCATAACACCCTCCAGTTCCATCCACATCGTGGCAATAGCCCCACTATTATTATCCCCATTTCTTCAGATGAAATACAGTGAAATTAAATAAGCTGTCTAAAGTCACACAGCTATGATGGAGGAGAGCTAAGATTCAAACTGCAACACCTTCGTTCCAGGGCTTGCTGTCTTTGCCACTAAGCTGCCTTGTGGTCCTAAGGCTGCCATGATGAATAAGATCAAGCCTTTGTTTTTAAGATACTCACATCTAGGGGGAAATAAAAATAAATGCATTAGTACTGCATGGTGGAAGATAGTATAATGTATTAGTTAAGAGCTTGGGACCCGGAGTGAGAGAACCTATTTCACAAAACAGTGAGATTAATTTCACAAAAATTTTATTAAACAGTGAGAAGATAACAGGCTCATGAACCTAAATGACTATAGGAGCTGAGAGGATAACCTCAAATAAGTCAGTTGGGCTGGATATATGAGTGCTTGTCTGATTGACAATAGGGCATGGTGAGGACTGTGTCTAATTGGAAGTATAAGGCCATTGTTATGGACTGAATTGAGCCCCCCCCAATTCATATGTTGAACCCTAAGTACCTCAGGATGTGACTATATTTGGAGATAAGGCTTTAAGTTTGTGAAGCTTTTAAGGTAGGCTCTAATCCAGACTGGTGTTCTTTTTTTTTTTTAAGATTTTATTTATTTATTTGATAGAGAGAGACACAGCAAGAGAGGGAACACAAACAGGGGGAGTGGGAGAGGGAGAAGCAGGCTTCCCTTGGAGCAGGGAGCCTGATGAGGGGCTTGATTCCAGGACCCTGGGATCATGACCTGAGGAGAAGGCAGACACTTAACGATTGAGACACCCAGGAGCCCCAGACTGGTGTTCTTAGAGGAAATTTGGGCACACAGGGAGACACCAGGAATGAGTATGTACCAGGAAAATTCCATTTGAGGACACAGTAAGAAGCTGGGTCTCTGCAAGCCAAAGAGAGAGACATCAGAGGAAACAATACCCACTGACACCTTGATCTTGGATTTTTGTTGCCACAATTGTGAGAAAATAATTTCTATTGTTTAAGACACAAGAGTCTGTGGTGCTTCGTTATGGCTGCCTTAGCAGACCAACACAGCCACTGAGGGCTACGGCCACAATTCAAGTATAGCTTCTTGTTGCCACATTCAGATATGAGGAATTGTCAGATTTAATGCCTTTTTCAAAGGAAGCTATAAATCCAGATTTTTCTTTTGAAGTGTCCTGATTTTTTTTAAAAAAATCATATTTGATTAATAACATATTAAACTTTGTTAGGTCAAACCAAATACCCATATGTTAAATTTTGACCCATAAACCTTCGTTTAGAACCTCTGGTATATAACCCATGCAGGCATTTAGCACAGTGTCTGGCTTATAATGAGATTTCCATGAGTTATTAAGAGGGTTCTGTGATGAGCAGACTTCATAGGAGTGCCAGATAATCCAGACTTGGGGGTGAGGGTATCAGGGACAATCGGTAGTCTGGGAATTCCTTCTTTTAAAATGTTATGTTTGAGCATCTGAGGGATAGTTTTAAATTACCTATATAGGGGAGGAAGAGTGTAGCAAGAGAGTGTTTTCCAGGTAAAGGGAGCAGCTGTCCATAGACCCTAAGAACAGAGAAATATGACCTTTTGGCGAACTACAGGTGGTACAATATGCTTAAGGCATAGAGTTAAAGGTGAAGAGAGGTAATGCTTGAGGCAGAGAGGGAAAGCAGGAGCTCACTTGTTAAGGGACTGTATCCAGAAAGCAATAACAGTAATAAAAGAGTTTGAAGCAGAGCAGGCAGATTAGAGTTGTTTTTTAGGGAGATTGCCCTGGCTCTACTGTGAAGGCTGATTTGGAGGGGGTCAGGATGAAGGAAGGGAAACCAGTTAGCAGACAATGCAAGAGATGACAATGGCTTGAACTTAATGGCAGTAGAAATAGCACAGATTTGAGAAACATCAAAGAAGAAGAATTGACAGGCCTTGTGATTTGTTGTTGGATGTGGCATAAGGGTGAAGAATGAGTCAAAGGTGACTCTTGGTTTTCTGCTTTGGACAAATAGGTAGATTAACATGTCATTAATTGAGCTACAGAGCACACTAAGTTTGGAAGTTAAAGGAGAGAAGAGTTTAGTTTTACATATGTTGACTTTGGGATGTCCTTTGATTATCCAAGTAGGATGGAGAAGCATTACATGAAAATAAGAGATCTGGGCTTAAGATACACATTTGGCATTTATCAGTGTAGAGATAATAACTGAGGTCCTGGGGTGTGTATGAAGTTGGAAGGGAAGAATGGCTGGATAAGGATCAGCCGTACGATACAGGGGTCTTATATCATCTATCATACAAGCCCATATCTCAATTTACTTGTCCTCATTTGAGCAAGAATAACTGAACATCAGGGAAAGTCCAGCAAGAAACCAAAAAAAGAGATGAAAATATAATGATGAATGTATGACAGATCCAAAGAAGGAAAAAAACTTCAAAGAGAACTCTGTATCAGTCTATCTCTTGATAGATGGGCATATTTCCTTTTACATCTTGGTAAGATGTTAATTTCCTGCCTCAAGAAGATTAGCTTTATTGCCAGGTCGTTCCAAGGATTTTCAAATACAAGATTATAAAGATTCATTATGTATTAATACATCATAGGTGGGACTCCCCTTTCAACTAGAACCAGCTTTGGAAACACAAGGATTAATGCTAGCAGAATGGCAAGTGTTTGAAAAAAGGAGGTGTTCAGAAATACCAACACCATGGATGTTTCCAAGATCAATTTTACTCTTATTGGAAACTGCAGTGACGATTAGTGAATTCTTTTCAGACAGTTTCTGGAGTTCTGACTGAGATGGCCTTGCCTCAGCTGGGCCATAAAGCCCATTTCAGGATTTGGACAAGACCCAGGTGATTTGAAATGCTCTGTATCACCTGCTTTCATCTTCATCATCACCAAACCATGCAGAGTCTGGAAGGCTCCTTTAGTTCCATATTTTTTTATGTTATCTTCTTTCAAAAAGCACTTAGGTTTCTATAGCCATAATCTTCTAACTTTTTTTTTTCTGTCCCAGAAATGAAGAGGAGGAAATATATTATCTCATCTCAGTCAAACCCTCTAGATAACAAAAACCCCTCTCCTCCCATTTCAAGGAGCTTGTATAAGCACAAATGAAAGACAATCTGTCTGTTTTTGCTAGCACACGTGAGAGGAAGCTTTTAGACCAGAGGAGATGAAATAAAAGAGGTCACTGTTCAGTGGACCCATCTCTTGGGTAAGCAGCACTGCTGTCAGCACTTTATGAATGCTACGGTTACCTCATTCCCATGGTTACCAAAATATGAATTGTATGGCCTTAAACATGTCTAATGGTGCTACCTGTCCATTTTAAGTTTAAAAGTATATCATTCTTACAATTTAGATCTGGTCTGCTGTGTTGGGTCCTGGAAGAGCAGAAACTGAGCTGTTCTCATAGCTTGAGGTGATGAGTGAGCTTCTCAAGGCAGAATATCATTTTTATGGATGTGGCAGGGGGTGGAAATCTCTAGTCTAATGGGAATTTTATGGCTTTGTTTAGATTGGTTTATTTTCCTCCAGCTGAGCATTTGAGTCTTGGGATATGTCATCTTCAGTACTCACCTCTCATCTTCAATATCTTGGAGTGTCGTGTTTAAACCAGAATGTGCTATTGGGATGAAGAACTCAGAACAAGATGGTCTAAAATGGGAATACCATAAATAGTTTATATGGCTACCCATGCAAAGTGATAGGCCCCCAATGTGGCTGAAGTTTTACCCAGTTTCAAATGGATCTCAGAATTATCACAGAGAGAGAAATCTAAGCTATGCCGTCAGGATAGACTCAAAGATGCTGGCTAAAGATTCTATACACTGGCAAGATGAAGTTGATATGATGAGTTCTTCTGTTTGTATGTACTGTGAAGCAAGTAGTTTGGCCAGGGTCAGTGGGATACTCCGAGTTTCTGTTGCATATACCCTATTGTGGTGTAAGCAGAGCCACTTTGTATGTTTGTGTCTCTGCTTTCTCAAATCAAAGAAATTGATGGTGGAGCTAATTGACGCCTAAATCCCTTTTCATTCTGTCTATGATTCTAAGAGCTCAGAGTTTTGTTTTCTTGACCCCTGACTGCATATTTTACATCATGAGATTTCTTAGGGGTATATCTGAGAATGTAAAGCAGTGCAATTGATGATTGCTTAAATGTGCTTCTTCGTTTATTTTTGTTCAACAAATATTTATCAAGTACCTATCATGTGATGGGCACTGTTGTAGGCACTGGGGTTACACAGGTGAGGAAAAGGTAGTTTCTGCCAACAAGGAGGTCCTTCTGAATGGGGAAGATGGTCAAATAAGCTACAATTCTAATAGAGCCATGGAATGGTGTCTATAGAATACTGTAGCAGTGGTTCTTAATGGAAATGATTTTGCCCCCTAAGGGACATTTGGCAATATCTGATGACATTTTTGGTTGTTACAACTTGGGTGGAGATACTACTGGTATCTCATGGGTAGAGGCCAGGGATGCTGCAAAACACCCTAAGATGTACAGGACAGTCCCCACAAAGAATTATCCAGCTCAAAATGTCAATAATGGTAAGACTGAGGGACCTTAGATAATATGAAAAACAACAAACATGAAACCAGCCTAATTAAAATTACAGGTCCCTGGAGGTTCATCTAGCTTTCACATGAATTCTACAAGAGTGTAGAGGGAAGGTAGCAACCCCCCCCCAATAATTTAATGTTTTAGTTGAGTCATGAAGGATGATTAGAAGTTAACCAGATGAATCAGTGGAGAATGGGAGGGAGGATATGTAGACAATCTCGTTAGGGAGATGAACCACTCAGACCTGGGAGGGGGGTGATGGTGATGGGTCCTGGTATCCTGACTGATTGGCAGGTAGCTCTATACAGCTACAGCATTTGGATCTGTGGGCGCAGAGATGGTGCAGGGACAAAATGGTGTGTTGGAAGGGCTTGTGTATAATACTGAGTCTTAATTTCTTCTTGAAGGTGATGGGATCCAGTGAATGATTTTAAAGAAGACAGTGGCTTGATCCAATCTCTGTTTTCTAATGATCAGTCTGTTGGGGGAGGGTGGTTCTAAGAGGTGAAACTAAGGGGCAGTGAGGAGACCTTTAGACTTAGCCCCAGTGAGACATGCTGAGGGCCTGACTGGGCAGTGACCATGCACATGGAGATGCAATCACAAGCTTGAGCTCTTCAGACTGGAGTGTTAGGATAGCTAAACAGTTAGTTGTGGATGCTTCAGAACAGAGAATATCAGAGGACAACTCTCAGGTTCCAGCACTACCAGATAACTAGTGGTAGCTTTTACCAAGATGGAAAATACAAAAGGGGGAGCAGGTTTGGGGAGAGAGAGAGTAGTGGAGACTGAATGCCTAACTTATTAGAGGAAAACATGAACCCAGACTCATTAAAACCATAGGTACCCAGGGGCTCATAGAGCTTTCAAACTTGGCTTTGATTGGAACACATGGAATGATTTCCTGAAAAATAACCTGACTTGTTAGCTTGGTTTAAAGATGGAAATACAAGGAGGCATCTATTCTGACAGGTTTACAAGCAACACAAACTCATAAGGACATCCCTGTCAGAATTGTATATTTGGCCTTTACGGGAAGTAATTATTCTGGACAACTGAAGCATATTTATAAGGGCACCAGCTAGAAATGACTCAGGCTGCATTATCTTGATTGCTGCTCACTCTTTCTCCTCATGCAGACCGTGATAGTGATCACAGGTGGAGGAAACCCTGTAATTACAGTGGCTCTGTGCTCACTTGATTGGTTACTACAGTGGAGAGGAATGCTTGACCCCCAACAGACAAGGGACTCTGGGCTGATCAGTTTGGATTACTTTTTTCTCAGCACTCTGGAGGTTTCCTGACCAAAAGACTTCAGTCTTTCTGGGATTGTTTCTGACTGTCCATACTACAGCCATTTTCTTTGGGTGTAAAGCTATCCAGCAGGAAATTGGTTTGTTCATAGTTTCTGAGATTTGAATTGATGAGCTTAAGCATATTCTTTGGTGTTTCCTGCATAACTTGGTTGCCATCTTGAGTTTGTCCTTTTTTATTTTCCAGGAATTGGTTGGAATTTTATGGTTGGTGCAGGAAAATTTATGTCAACCCCACTTCCTAAAACAGCATCCTATGTAATAGCAGTAAGATATTCACTTTCATACTTGCCTGAAAAATTCTAACAGAAGCAGGTGACATTGTAAATGCTGATAATATGTCAAGCTTGAAATAGTTACTATCCCATTTACAGATAGGGAGACTGAGGCTTAGAGACATTGATAATGCTAGCAAGTGATAGGGTATGACCCTTTCCCTTGACTTCACCTGGTTCAGTGCTTTCTTTGTATCTATTGTCATTTGACCTCTTAGCATCGTCTGTCCTGGAACAATGCAGATGGCAGAGCTGTGATTATAATACAAAGCTCACCATGCAGAAGGTAATTAATCCTTTCCCATCCTAAGTGGCATTCTATATGTCTCTCAGTTTGAAAGTTGCTCTGATTTGAATTTTACTTGTATATGAGCATGTTTTCCCTTCCCTATATGGAATCATTGTTAGGTCTGTTTCTTCTGTCTGTGGTTTTGCTCATGCTTGGGCAACCTTATTTTCTTTTGTGATAATATATGACTAGTTGTTGTTTCTTATTCTTGAAAAGTTATTTGTGGGAGTAGAGAGACTTTAGTTTGTTCTTGCCAGGTATTGACAGGCACCCTCATACTGAGCTGCCATGGACTAAGTTCAGGGCTGGGGAGTCTCTGCCCATGTCCCCAGCCCATGCATATGATACCCAGGATCATTGTATGTTTCCCAAGAGTCAGTGGTTCCCAGGCTACTAGGGTTGGCTTCATTTTCTTTGGTCTCAGTTTTCCTTTCCCCTTTGGACCTGCCTAAGGCAGCCCTTCCTGAAATAGTTGGGGAAAGAAGAGGAACTGTTTAGGTTAACTTGATAAAGTGCCACCTGGGGCCCCAGCTGTGTATGAGGAGGGTCTCCCAGAAGTCCCTCTGAGTTCCAAATCTCTAGCCCCATGTGGCCAACACTATGTACTTGAGCACAAACTTTGTGGTATCACAACTTCCCTCTGGGAACACGCATGTCTGGCATCCTGATATTCACCTTACCATCTCTGCTTACTGTTTCTCTTCCAAAAACTAGCCAAAGTATCTTCCTTGTGTTTTTCAGATCTTTGCTTTATTTATTTGTTTACATCTATCTATTATCTATCTATCTATCATCTATCTATCATCTATCTGTCTACCTATCATCTATCTATCTATCAATCATCTATCTATCTAAATATCTATTTATTGGAATAAATTTTATCTGACACTTTATCTTGGATGTCTGAAAATAAGTTAGAGAAACTTGAGCATTATTAACAATAACAAAGATTATGCTAATAAAGCCAGAATCAAGAAAAGGAGAGCTGTGCATTTTAAGTTATATAAGAAGCTTGTAAGGAATGAATTTGAGTAGATGTGTAGGGCAGTGGAAGGAAGGACAGTGGGCTTAGGTTACTGGAAACCAGACGAGACTAGCATTTGGGTCCAAACTCCAGGATGTTATCAAGTGAATCAACTGAATATGATCCTTAAAAGACTATATGAATAAAATAAAGGGGCACATAAAAGACAGACAGTCTTCTTGAGGAGTATGGAAGGCAAAGAACTCCTTAGGGAAAGGACTAGAATTTAACCAACCCAATGTCTACAATAATATAACTTTAATTTGCATTACATTGTGTTGTTTGCAAAGTACTTTTAAATGCTATACTGTTTGTTTCATTTAATTCTAACAACACATCTATGAAGAGGGTTATTATCACCAACATTTTACAGGAAATGTCACGGAAGGTCAGCCACTTGCCCAAGAGCACATAGTAAGTGGCAGACTTTGATAAGAGAGCTGTGGTCTTCTGACTGGAAGTTCAATATCCTTCCCACTACATCCATATTCCATCCGTACCCTGGAGAAAAGTGGTTTCTTGCGTTCTAAACTGTCAGTTGAATGTGATGTTATTGATGAGTTCATACTGCAAAAGGGACATAGAATACAATTAAAGATAAGAATTCTGCTGTTTGGGGATAGTTGTCACAGTTACTCAAGGGATTCTTATAGGTTATTGGAGTTTAATAGGAAAGTTATCCAAAAGCATGGTTCTGATTTCATAGCTTCTCTACTCTAAAACTGAGAGTACCAGATCGAGGTGGAGGCATTTACTCCCTGGCTGATGCCAGCCAAGCCTTCTGGCTTTTTTATTTCCCATTATATGTATGGGTCATGCAATCATACCAGACTACCTGACATATTCTTTGCCCTCTCCTGCCTTTGTCGTGCTATGAATATGGTTCATTCCTTTAGGGATGCCCTTTTCCTTCATTCCTACCTGAACAATCTTGCCTATCTGTGAACACCTAACTCATACACTGCTTCCTCCCATGTGCCCCCATTTCTTCCTGCCCACCAACTGCCTGTCCATTCTGGGGACTCCTCCCTGCATTTTGTTGGCATCTTTCCAGCATAGGTTTTGAATTCAAATATATGTATGAGCCAGCCTGCTCCCTTAAATAAAGGAGGTTGTTGAGTGGGGAAAAATGGGCATTATGAAGACTGGTGAACTCCTGAAGTCCTCATCTAACTGGTAGCTAGTACCAGTTCTGAGCAGATTGCAGGGTGGAAATTGAACCCAACCGTGTGTGTGTGTGTGTGTGTAATCACTTGGTTTGAAAAATACTGGCAAATAATTAAAATGTTTTTGGAAAACTGGGTGGGTTAAACAAAAATCTGCCTGAAGGCTATGTTTGGCCAGTAGCCCTGGTTTATGACCTTACCTTATATATAGACTTTGGGGTTAAACGATACAAGAAAGAATATAATGTCTTGAATATTAATTACAGATACACTGAGAGTGAGAACTACATGTGATCATCTTTCTAACCATAGAGTGCTTGTCCTGGAACAGGTGTTTAGCATATTTTTGTTGAATTGCAGGAAACTTTGGGAGGGTGAGGGCTGAAAGGGGTGAGGAAAATGAGCCAGCTGGGTTGTGGGTGCTATTTTAGACTAGACAATTTGAGACTACTTTTTTTTTTTTGTAAACTGTTTCATTTGAATGTTTTATTAATCACTGCTGCTGGTGAATTTAAATATTTTAATGATTGGTATATTTTACTCTTTGCATGCCCTGGAGCTTAAAAAAAAAAAAAGAAATGGCAGTTTAAAAAAGTTTAAATAGAATCTCTGTTCAGTCAGCATTTGAACCGTCTGGTGACACTCAGTTGTTCATTCTGCTCTGAATCTGGGTCAGCGTGGCATTTGGTGACTGTGGAAACCTGAACTGCCTTCCCTAGTAGGTTTTAACTAGGCTGAAATCAGGCTCTTTAAGTAATTTCATCTCTCATCTTAGAACTCTGAAAATTATCCCATGAAACCATTCTCTATTTAAAATACTAATCTCCATACTTCCAACAAAGCTTGGAGGGAAGAAAAAAAACCCAACATTTATCGCCACCACATTTAAATCTTGCTTTTCTAACTATTAGCGTATCTTTTCTAAATTATAGATTGTGTGTCTGTGGGGAGTCTGTAGTGAGTACAAGTTCACACCTCCTCAAGGTTATTAAACATTTATTAAAACAGAGGCTGGGGAAGGTGAGTTTATTTACCAAAACTTAGAAGAATCTAACAGTGAAAGGATGGGCATTTTGGGGGTTTGATTTTAGTTAGCTTATTTTTAGTGGCAAGAGTGCTTGTTCGGGGCACCTGGGTGACTCAGATGGTTGAGCGTCTGCCTTCGGTTCAGGTCTTGATCCCGGGGTCCTGGGATCGAGTCCCGCATCAGGCTCCCTGCTCAGTGGGGAGCCTGCTTCTCCCTCTGCTTCTCTCTCTCTCTCTGTCTCTCATGAATAAATAAACACAATCTTTAAAAAAAAAAAGAGTGCTTGTTCTTGTGCCAATAGTTTCTCCTTGTGGGCTCAAAACATCAAGGGTTCCAACTTCGCCTTTTCTGCCCCCTTCCCTCCTGCAGTTCATCCGGGACCTACCCAGTGTCTGCACTTGTGGGGCCATGATCTAGATTTGTCCCTAAAAATCCCTCTGCCTCACTGACCCTATTGCTCATTTTCTATTATTACTTCGATCTTGCCTTTGTCAGTATCAGGATTTGCTAATTTCTCCCACTCTGGGTTGTTTTATAATTCTGTAAGTCATTGACAGGCAGGATGTGGAGTCCAAGTCATGTCACAGAATTGTGATTTTTCATACCTGCCTGTTCAACCTTTTGGAATTGTCACTTTTCAACCAAATCTTAGACATGAAGTTTAAAAAATACACAAACAGCTTTGTGACTCACCTGAGGGATTCTCTGACCTTTTATTTCCATTGCTTTCACTTTTTCTCCCCCTCAGTTGGAAATCAACAGTCTGCATTTTAAAACAAAACTCATTGCCCCATTCTAGGAAAGGTAAAATAGTAGGAAGGATTTTAAGAGACTCCACAGGGAAGAGATTGAGAGGGATTATAAATAGGGAGGGAAAAAAATGTAGCCCTGGATATTTTAAAGGATATAAAGATATACCCTTGCAAGTAGATCAAGAATAAAAACCTCCTTGGCTCCACCTCAGCCCCTTGGCCACACAGAAACACAGGATCGCATTATTCTGTTTCCCTAAAAACAACATTACCCTGAATTCTGACCTAGAGGAGGATACAGCATAAAGCCTATCCAAGGCCCTGAGAGAGGTCCCAGCACTGTGTTCACATGGTCATATGCTCTGGAAAATTTGCAGAAGTAAGATAGTTTTACTGCAAATGGTCTTTTTCCACTTCAGTTTTCCCAATCACCCACTGTCCCCACTGACTGGGCATTTCAAGAATCTCCCTAAGGAAAGTTGAGTTGAAGACATATTTAGTTGAAACTCCATTTATGTGATTATCTGTTCCTTCCCTGCAGTTAAGTTACTGTCAAGTCAACCCAATGTAGGCTTCTAGGAACACTACCACCAACTGTGCTGCCTTCAGGGCAAACTGGGTAATTAGAAGGTTGTCACTTTAAAGACGATTTAAGGTAATCACTACACAAGAAAATTTAAAATGCCCTGAAATCTTACAAATTCAATATAAAAGAAGCTTGAAGAAGTTTCTCTGCACTTGGCAATCTTAAACATATGTGTGGTATCATTAGTATTGAATTGGGATGCTGAAACTTTTCTAAACTATTGGTAATGAAAGGGAATTTTGAGCAACCAAAACTGAATGAAAGATTCAAATTTTTTTCTATTCTCTTTATAGAAAATTCTTTTTATAACATTGTTATCATATGAAAAGCTGATCAAAGTAAGCAGTCAAACCTGTGGGGAAAATACTATAGATGTGTGCTACCAAATTAATTAATGAAAATATGTTATTTTCTGGATTTTTGTGGTGTTTGTGGCATCTGCCAGCTTTGAAAAAATCTTATAATTTGTTGTAATTTCTTTTCTCATTTATTTGTGTGCCCCAATTTTGTATTCTTTTGCTTAAAGGACGCCTTCAAAACTGTAAAAGCTTCAGGTCCCATACGACCTGGATCCTCCCTTGATCTTGAGTTCTCTGTAGTCAGCTCAACAGATCCTGTGTTATCAGCTGAATGTGGCTGACTGAGGTGTCCAGTGGTTGCATGAGGTTCAACATTCTGAGCAAATTTCAGATGTTCGGGACTGGGACTCTAGCCAGGATGTTAACTACAACCTGGTGGTAGGCATGATTCATATTCCTTCTTGTCAATCCTAGATTAGCTACTTGCCAGGTAGGAAAAGGATCAGAATGTTTTGGGAAAATTCTGGAAATAATAATCCAGACTGGTTTGGAAATGGAATCATAATATATATACTGGAGAATCAGTACAAGCCATCTAGGACCTCTGTCTTGGCACATTAGCTTTTAAGGTGAACAGGAAAAAAAAAAAGAAATATTAGGACAAGGTGGGGTTAAGAGTACAATCTTAATATGAAATGCTCTAGAATTTTTATGATTAGAATTCTAATATTCTGCTACCTAAGTGAGTCTCTGACATAATTCCTCATTATCCTGCTTTATGTGGAATTACTATACTTACTATAGCTTTCTTTTGATTACTGTTAGCATGGTATACCTTTCTGTATCCCTTTCCTTTTTTAATTGATATATATTTGACATAAAACATGATATACATTTAAGGTGTACAATATGTTAGTGTAATACATTTATATATTGTAATATGATTGCCATTATAACAATAACTAGCACCTTTATCATGTCACGTAATTATTTCTTTTTAGTGGTTGGAGTAACTAAGATCTAGTCTCTTAGCAAATTGGATGATTATACTACAATATTGTTGTCTATATTCACTATACTGTGCATTAGATATCTAGGACTTATTTACTATTCATTGCAAGTTTGTACCTTTAAACAACATCTCTTTTATCCTCTAACCCCCATCCCATCATAACCAGCATTTTACTCTTTGTTTCCACAAGTTTGACTTATATTCCATACGTAAGTGATATCATACACTATTTTCTTTTTCTGTCTGGCTATTTCACTTAGCATAATGTCCCCAAATTCATCCTGCTGTTGCAAATGGCAGGATGTTCTCCTTTCTCATGGTTGAATAATATTCCATTGTGTGTATGTGTATGTGTGTACATATATCTATATTTATACATATGTCACATCTTCTTTATCCATTCATCCATTCACAAGCGGTTGGTTGTTTCTATATCCTGACTGATATGAATAAAGCTGCAGTAAACATTGGGAATACCGTTTTCATTTCCTTTGGGTATATATCCAGATTTGAAATTGCCAGATCATATGGTAGATCTATTTTTAATTTTTTGAGCAGACTTCATATTATCTCCCTAATGGCTATATCAATTTACAATATCACCAATGGTGTACAAGCATTCCCTTTTCTCCACATCTTCATTGGTATTTGTAATCTCTTGTCTACTTGATGACAGACATTCTAACAGGTGTGAAGTGATATATCCTTGTGGTTTTCATTTGCATTTTCCTAATGATTAGTGACATCGAGCATCTTTTCGTGTAGCTGTTGGCCATTTGGATGTTTGTGGAAAGATGTCTATTTGTTTCCTTTGCCCATTTTTAAATTGGATTGCTGTTTGCTTATGATTGAGTTGTATGAGTTCTTTATATATTTTGGATATTAACTCTTTATCTGATAAATATTTTCAAATGCAGTAAAGTTTCAGGACATTAAATCAACATCCAGAAATCAGTTACGATTCTATACATTAATAATGAAATATTTGAAAAAAAGAAATAAAAACTACCCCATTCACAATAGCATTATAAACAATAAAATACCTAGGAATAAATTTAACCAAGGATGTGTAATATCAATACAATGGAGACCGTAAGACTTTGTTGGAAGAAATTGAAGAAGGCACACAAACAAATGGAAAGACATTTAAGTTCATGGATTGGAAGAATTAACATTGTTAAAATGTTCATACTACCCAAAGCTATTTATACATTTCAGTGCAATCCTTATCGAAATTCTGATATTTTTCACAGAGATAGAAAAAAAAATCTTTAAAATTTGTATGGAACCACAAAAGACCCTGAATAGCCAAAGCAATCCTGAGAAAGAACAAACCAAGAGACAACACACATCCTGATTTTGAACTATAGTAGAAAGCAATGGTAATTACAACAGCATGGTACTGGCATAAAAATAGACACACAAACCAGTGGAACAGAATAGAGAGCCCAGAATTAAACCCCTGCATATAAAACTAATATTCAACAGGGAGCCAAGAACATCCGATGGGGAAAGCATAATCTCTTCAACAAATGGTTGTTGGGAAAACTCTATAAACATATGCAGAACAATGAAATTGGACCCCTACTTTACGCCACTCACAAAAATTAACTCAAAATGGACCAAAGACTTAAACATAAAACCTGATACAGCAAAACTTCTAGAAGAAAACCTAAGGAAGAAGCTCTTCAATGTGGGTCTCAGCAATGACTTTTTGGGTATGATGCCAAAAGCAACAACAAAAGCAAAAATCAACAAATGGTACATCAAACTTAAAAGTTTCTGCACACCAAAAGAAACAAAATGAAAAAGAAACCTATAGAATGGGAGAAAGCTTTTGCCAATCCATCCTTTTGCTTTTAATCTGTGTTTTATAGTTTAAAGTTTTTCATAAACAATATAGAGCTGGATCTTGTTATTTTATCCACTCCAACAGTCTCTGTCTTTTAATTGATGTATTTATACCATTCATATTTAAAATGCCATTGATATAGGTGGTTTAATATCTACCATGTTTGTAATTGTGTTTTATCTGTTGCTTTTGATTTTTGTTTCATTTTTCCTCCCACTCTTTTTCTGCCTTGATTTTAATCAAGCACTTTGTAGGATCCCATTTTCTCTCCTTTCTTAGTATATCCTTCTGTCACTTGTAATATTCCTGCCATTCATTTCACTTATCCATAAGCTATAATCACTGAACACATGGTAAGGCTCCTGGTGGTAAAACTCACAAAAGTGTTGAGGGCTTCCTCTGACTGGGCCCTATCCAAGTTTCTAATTCTCAAACTAGGCCCTACTGGCTTCCAGTGATTTGTCAATTATACTTTAAAGTGTTCCTATCAATAGTGGATTCTGTGCAAGATTCTGTTCCCGGTTTCTGCTCTTTTTATCTGTAATTGTCTGCATTTTCCTGTCTCCAAATTTGGTAGTAGCAGTTTTCCCTGAAACCCTGATTTTCTGATGGATCTAAGAAGAGTTATTGATTTTTCAGTTTGTTCAGAATTTTCCTTGTTGTGAGAATGGGAGCAATGACTTCCAAGGTCTTTACAGGTTGGGCCAGAAACTGGAAGTCTTACTTTACTTTGTAAAATGGCTCTAACTTGGTGAAAAAAAGGATCTTACTTTAAAAAAATTAGAAATTTCTTTGATAAAAGAACCATGTGAGGAGCTAGATGAGATAGTCAGGGTTAGCAATTTTGTGTCTCATTTGATTTTATGTTAGATATTAAGGTCTAGAATAAAAAAACAAAAGATTTATTTTCCTTCCTCCCTCCCTTTCTTTCTTCCTTTCTCCTTCCTTCCTTCAACAAAAATTTTTAAAACATATTTCCAATCTGTGGTAGGCACTGGGGACAAGGGTAAATAAGATATGGAGCTCTCTTGCCCTTGTAGAAAGTATTTCTTTCCTTTTTAAAAAGAATTATGTAATGAAGCAATCATAGTTGGAGAGGGATTCCTGCCTTTCAGTCTGTCTTCTGCAAAGCACCCCTCTACTGAGTGTGAGTGATTATACATAATGAATCTGTCCTTCCTCTGACTGTTTCCAGAGTCAACATCTTAGTAGGAATGGATCTGGAGAAGGTTATTTTAGAATAGTCACTATGCAGGTCAATTAAGTACTAGTGTAGAGTCATCCTAGGAGTGCTTGATTATAGGAGCATTTCAGGGTGAGGTGGGAAAGATCTTTAGAGAAAATTACACTGAGTTTCTCAATCTGCACAGCACCTCTGTCAAATAAATGCCCTTGATATCCTCATTAAAGAGGTAAAAATCGAGAGACATTAGTGAGAGAGAAATGAGAGACAAATGAGTAAAAAATGAGAGACATTAAGTGACTAGTCCCATTTATGCAGCTAGCTAATCTAAATGGTAGATTGCAACTTGGAGACAATAAATCTGTGTCCAGAGCTTGACTGCTTATCTATGAGGTAATACAGTCTTCCAGTCAAGGCTATTTGGGTAGAAGAGGTTCAGAGGGGAGAAGGACTCTTGATTACAGAGTTATGGTGAGTTTGTATCAGTACAACATGGGTCTTCTCCCTCTTTCTCTCTCTCTTTCTCTCTCTCTCCCCCCCTCATATCTGAAAACAGAACCCCCCCTCTTTTTTTCTTTGATCAGTCCTTTTCTGAATATCAGCTTGGGTGTTTGGGACATTAGTTTGGATTTACTATGTTCTGGGGCGGCCCTGGGGATCAGTGGCTACCTGTAATAGACTGAATTGTTTACTTGCCAAATTCATACATTGAAATCCTAACTCTCAATGTGACTGTATTTGGAGATAAGACCTGTAAATGAGGTCACAAGGCTGGGGCAATCTGATAGGACTCTTGCCTTTAAAAGAAGAAGAGACATGAGAGAGGTCTTTCTCTCTCTCTGCATGTGCACAGAAGAAAGGCCACTTTTGTACACAGTGAGAAGGTGACCATCTCTATGATGGGAAAAGATACCTCACCAAAATCCAACCCTGATACAGACAACCTGATCTTGGACTTCTAGCCTTCAGAACCGTGAGAAAATAAATTCCTACTGTTTAAGCCCTCCAGTCTGCGATATTCTAAAATGGCAGCTCAAGTAGATTAATATATTACTTATTTTATATAATATACTGGAAAATGCAGGAATGAAGAGTTTTCTAACTTAAAAGTGATTGATGTATCCTAGAATTGAAATGATTACTTTCTAAGAATTTTCATTGTGTTAGAGATCTACCTCCTTTTAAAGGAGTCCTTTGAAATAATTAATATTCAAATACAGGTTTAAAAAAAGACAAAGGAAATACATCTATAACCTTAAAAAGAGAAAACATAGTCTTCAAACTTATCTTTTTATCACGGTTCCTTTGTAGAGGTCCAAAACTTATGCACTAATACTGATCCAATGGGCAACAAAGAGAAAGAAAATGAGGGATGAAGTTTATAAATGAAGATTTATCAAGGTAGAATGAAAAGAATGCAGTCAGTTATAAATGCGTATTGCACAGACTATTTGCAAAGAGCATGTGAAGTGGTAGACAACAAAGTTGAGTGTATTCCCTGTATTGGACAGAGCCCGGGAGAGATAGTCAGGTGTCGTGATAAAGAGGAGCAACTTCAACACCCACCAGTGCTGTGGTCTTGGGAAGTTGTCTAACTCCTCTAGCTTTATTTTTCTTGGAAAAAAGTAGAGATGACCACCTGGCCCTGACTACATCACAGTGTATTGGAAGGAAATAAGTGAAATTGGGTGTGTGAAAAAGCCTTAGCTTCTTACATCCCCGAAGAGTGTGTGTTGCCACAAGGATAAAGGACATATGTAGGTGGAAGCTTCTAATATGGTGCTCAGCCCAAAGTAGGCACTCTATAAATGGTTATTGAGTAAATGATGAGTATTGAATGGCCTCAGCAGGAGCTCTGGATTCTAATCTTCTTGGGGGTTTTAAAGAGGCACTCTAGGACTTTTGCAATGTAGCTAGTATGGTGAATGTAGAACTCCTAGGATGTAATCAAAATGCCATCTTTTTTTTTTTTTAACCAACCCTGCTTCATTAACAATTTTTCTGTAAGTTATTTTCCTTTGTCCTTAGTTGGAAAATTTGGCGTATCCCATCCTTTTTCTCCTCATTCTTAGGAAACTGACATTCATATGATCACAGGTAAAAAAGAACAAATACTGCTTTTTCTTGGTAATTGAAATGCATCTGATCCAAGATATTCATCAATTCTCTTCAATCGTCCACTCAATGTTCCCCTTTCCTTTCCTTTACCTGGGTGTACAGTTGGTTGTAGCTTCATTTAGGTTGGTTTCTTTTATCTGTCACTCACTTTTTTACATACTAGCAACTTATGCTACTTTGGGCCCCTGGTTGGGGGACTACGGACCAGGTGAAGGGATAAGGCAGGCTTTGCCTGACTGGGCTACTTCGAAGTTCCCTGGGCCTGGCCAATGGTTGGAGTTGACTCTCTCTTGGTACTTTAATAGATTCTTCAGGGCTCCCAGCAATTGGCAACTTCTAAAACACTGGTGGTGAATTTCATTTCTCAAGCTGTCACACATTGTTCAGCACCTGATTCTTTGGTGGTTTACCCCAATTGCTGTTCCCTCATGTTCCCATTGAAATCTTTTGGACAGGATTTCCAAGAGGTATGGCCCAGATCTCTTTCTCGTGGATAGTCCACATTTGGTTCAAGAACATACTCTTGTAAACTTTTTCCTTGAGAGACCACAAAAATATATAGAAATCCTAATAAAGCCTGCTCTTCCTGCTGCCATAGGATAATTACTTCAGCTTCATTAGGATTGCGTGGAATGTACAGAAAGTGCTTTTATTTTTTTAATTTTTTTAAGATTTTATTTATTTGAGGGGCGCCTGGGTGGCTCAGTCGTTAAGCGTCTGCCTTCGGCTCAGGTCCTGATCCCGGGGTCCTGGGATCGAGCCCCGCATCCGGCTCCCTGCGCCGCGGGAGGCCTGCTTCTCCCTCTCCCACTCCCCCTGCTTGTGTTCCTTCTCTCACTGTGTCTCTCTCTGTCAAATAAATAAATAAAAATCTTAAAAAAAAAGCCAACCTTAAAAAAAAAAGATTTTGTTTATTTGAGAGAGTGAGGGGAGGAGCAGAAGAGGAGGAAGAAGGACAAACAGACTCTGTGCTGAGTATGGAGCCCCACGTGCCACTCAGTCCCAAAACCCTGAGATCATGATCTAAGCCAAAACCAAGAGCCAGACGCTCAGTTGACTGAGCCACCCAGGCACCCCCAGAAAGTGCTTTTAAAGCTTCATCTTATTAATTTATTAATTTACCTTAATGTTAGCATCTGTCTCACCAGCACTGCCCTTCTTCCCTGCTTTGCAGGGGAGGACTTATCAGATCAACAGCTCTCTCTAAAGAAAACGTCACAAATCCTTTCTCTACTTTCTGAACCTGTTTATATCTTTGATCTTTCTGAATGATCCAAGATTTATGGAACCTTGTCTCAATCATCTGCTATAAACATAAGTGATGTTCATAGTGATGCTTTAGCTGAAACTTCAGTATTTACATCCTATCACACAAACAATAAACTGATACCCACAAAACTATCGAGTTTGAATCCCTCTGAGGGAATCATTCATTGTTTGTTACTTTTTATGTAATGGGGATCAACAAAGGTTTTATTTGTAAAGAGTCTCACTGCTAGGAAGATTGGAAAACGACTGCATTAGTGAAACCACTTTGTTCAGAGTTTCTCCATATTTCCAGTTGAATGACTATTCCACATTTAATAAAATATGAGTCTCTTATGTGAATAGCACTGAGCTAGTTTCTGGGCAGGTACCAACGCCATCATGATTACTATTAAAACCAACATTAAGGCAACCAAAAGTCCCATACGGGTTCTGTTGCCCTTCAGATCTGAGCAAAATATTCCATCACTTTGGATCCCCTGGCCCCAAGCCCTATCATCTTACTTTCAATCATTCCATTTGCTTAGTAACTTTGTTGAAGATATGAGGGCTGATGATGGGGAGAGACGGTCACAAGAAAGGATCACATGAAGGAATATGCAGCTTTCTGATCTCACACAAAATCCATTCTCTCCTCTCTTTCCCTTCCCTCCTCCTCCAGAGAAACTGGCAATTCTTCCCCCCTTTCTGCTCAGATCAATTCTGTCCTCAGACACTCTTGGAGTAGTACCTTCTACATTCAGTGCTTTTGGAGGAGATACAGCTCACTTCATAAGGGATGTTTTGGCACACCTAATGTATCCCCCACAATATATTAATAACCTAATCCACATTTTTAGAACACTTTACACTTTCTAAAACACACTTCAATCTACATGACTTCTGGATCCTTATCATTTTCTTAGGGTGCAGGTAATATAGACATTATTATCTACTCTTTATGGGCATAAGGACTGCTAAGATATATTACCTGTACTACTAGAATTTATAATCTAGAGAGGAAGACAGACATACAAATTATAAACTAAAGGGAAAAGGAGAAGTTTTAAAAACATGCTTTTTTGAAAGTTGCTATGACAGTAGTTCTCATTACAAGGAAAATTTCTCATCATAAGAAAAAAAATTTTCTGTAGCTGTGTGTGGTGAAGGATGTTAACTAGACTTACTGTGGCAATCATTTTGTAATATATGCAAATATTGAGTCGTTATATTGCAATCTGAAACTAAGATAATGGTATACGTCAATTATACCTCAATAAAAATGCGTAGAATAGTGTTATATATAATAGATTGGACAGCAATTACTTCAGACTTGATAAACCACAAAAAGACTTCAGGAAAGAGAGAATAATTGAGCTGACTACTAAAAAAAAAAAAAGAATTTTGTCCAACTGATCAAGAAAGGAAGAACATTTTAGGCAGATAGATTAGCAAGAGCATATATGTACGCAAGAAAGCATGTAATGTGTTTTGGAGCACTATCTAGAAGCTGAACTTCAGAAGGAGGGTTTGTGGCTAGCTGGGGGAGAGAGTGATTGGAGGGAGAGTTAAAAGTATTGTGGAAATTTTTCTCTTGTTTAATATCCTATTTTTGTTTAATTAATCAATTAACTGTTTAATATTAATTAACCAACAAGTTATTTAATATTAATTAATATTATTGAATATTCTATTTTTAATTGGATAAAAACTGCTATTAAGTGTGTATAACCAGATTCATGTGTGTATTTGAGTTGGCACAATTGGTTATGTAGTCTCTGAAAACCAAATATGATAACCAACAGAGCTACTTGGAATTGTTTGCAGGAAACTTTGATTCTTATAGGTGCATGATCCTTAGGCTATTGGCAAATTTTTATGAGAAGTCTACACATGCAACTACTTTTTGGAATTCTCTTAAAGAAGAAGGGCATTTCTTACCCTTTAGATAAGCATCCTCCCAAAACTGCAGGCTCTATCCTGTTACAGAGAGTAGACACACACACACACACACACACACACACACACACACACACACACACACAAGTAGTTACAGGGTGTATTGTTGATGGTCTTAAGGGCTATAGTCAGGAATTTGTATTTTATTTGTTTGCCTAAGGGAGCCTTACAGGTTTTGAATAGAGAAGAAAATTGTCTAACCCTACTAGGTATGAGATAGTTCAATAGGTTCCTTAGGATGGCCAAGAAAATACTGATCTCTGTGCCCAATGTGGTGCTCAAACTCATGATCCTGAGAGACCAAGAGTCACATGCTCTACCAACTGAGCCAGGCAAGTGCCCCAAGAAAGTGGAATTTTTTTAACCTGGTAGGTAAAAATGTGTCTATATAATATTCTTTCTTTAAATGTTATTTACACACCTACTATGCATCGGGTGCTCTTGTAGGGACTGTTCAAAGGGATGTGAGTATACCCCTTCCAGTAGAGGCTCTTTCAAAGTATACATGGATCCCTAGCCACATTCCCCCTTCTCACTTGCAGGACTGAAGAATTGTCCCAGACCAGATTTGCATCTCATTCTAGCACACTCACCTCCAAAGCTAGGCTGATGAAAGTGGTGTTTGCTAGCCATATGTGCCCATGAATACTTGAAATATGCTTATTGCGGGTAAGGAAAGGAATTTTACCTTGTATTTAATTTTAACTAACAAACTTAAACACTGATATTTGATTTAAAACTTGAAAACTTGCAAAAATGTTTGGATCAGTTTAAGTATGTGAATCTACTTTCTTGACAATGTTATAAAATCAAATATTTCCAGTAATAATGTAATGTCTAAATTGAGACCTGCTATAAGGAATTGAAAAGACTTAGTAAAAAAATGTAAAATTTCTTATTATAATTTTTATGTTAATTACATATTGAAATAATATTTAGACTTGTGTTAAATCAAGTAAAATATTAAGGTTAACATAACTTTTTAACTTTTTAAAATGTGGCTAATAGAATATTTAAGATTATATATGTGGCTTGCATTTTACTTCTTTTGGACAGAGGTGCTTCAGACCATTACATGAGAAAATAAATTCCAGTCTTTTTGAAGCCATTGGATTTTTCTTTCTTTATTTTGTAGCTAACCCTATACCCAAACAAATGCAGCTGGTTTTATAATGTGTGTGTGTGTGTGTGTGTGTGTGTGTGTGTGTGTGTGTGTGTGTTTGATGTTCTATAGCTTCACTATAATATGGCTAGGTGTAGACTTATTTTTATTTATTCTGCAGAGGATTTGCTGTGCTTCTTTTAATGTGTCTTTCTTAAATTCTGAAAGTTCTTTTTCATTAGCTCTTTTCATAACAATTCTCTCTTTCTCCTCTATTTTTTCCCCCATCAGGAATGCTTCTTTGATGTGTGTTATACCTGTTTTTTCTCTAGCCTATACATCTCTTAATTATCTTTTCCATGTATTGGATTATGGATGATTCTCTCAGATTTTTCTTCCAATTCATTAATTTTATTTTTGTCTGTACTCATGAAGACTTCTATTATGTTTTAATTTCATGGACTGTATTGTTCATTTATGGAATTTCCTTTGCTTCTTAAAACTCTGCCAACTTTTTAATACTGTCCTGATTTGCCTTAGGTTTCTATTTGTTTTCTATCTTTTTAAACATTTTAAACATAACACTTTCAAAGCTTCTTTCATATTGATTCACCATTTTTAAATTTTTTTGGCTGCACATTCTTCCATCTACTTATGTGTCCTAACTGTTTCTAATTACATTTTATCTCCTCACACTATTTATAATACTTGGTTATGTAAACCAGATTCAGCGATGGCCATTTTCCATGAAAGTAGTAGCTATAAATCTTGTCTACAGAAACATCCTTACAATGCAGTTTCATACTGGTTTCTGATAAAATCTGGATCAGTTTTTTTTTAAAGATTTTATTTATTTATTTGACAAAGAGAGACACAGCGAGAGAAGGAACTCCGGCTGAGCAGGGAGCCCAATGCGGGGCTCCATCCCAGGACCCTGGGACCGTGACCTGAGCTGAAGGCAGATGCTTAACGACTGAGCCACCCAGGCACCCCTGGATCAGTTTTTAATGCAGATTCCTTGGTTTGGAATTCATGTATCCTTTGAGTGTATGAATTCAGACACCACTCTTGCAAATGACATTGGCTTCAATTCAGACACTTTTTTTTAAAGATAGGCTTAAATGGATGGAAGTCTTCCTTGTTGCAGCCCTCAGTGTCAAGTGGGATTCTTTAAAAATCCCTGTTTTACAGATAGGGTAAGTCTTTGTGACTCTTAGCTTCATGCAAATAGCATAGCTCTGGGTCTTTATGCTTTTAAAGGTAATGGCCTGGACTTCCTTCTCTGCAGGACTCAAACAGTCTCCTGTTCTCTAATTTTTTGCTTTGTCTTTAAGATTTATTTATTTATTTGAGAGAGAGAGAGAGAGAGAGCATGAGTGGGAGGGGCAGAGGGAGAGGAAGAGGAAGAGAGAATCTCAAGCAGGCTCCACACTGAGCGTGGAGCCTGACAAGAGGCTCGATTTCATGACCCTGAGATCATGACCTGGGCGAAAACCAAGAGGCAGATGCTCAACCGACTGTGCCACCCAGGTACACCTCCCTAGCTTTTAAGGCCTATTTCGATTTCTAGAAAACTGTGAAGTGTTTTGATTTTAGTTCTTATTGTTGTGACTTCCAGGTCCTTTTGTTTCTAGCACTTGGGGATTTTCCTTTCTTGGTGTTAAGTGTAGTTATGTTTCCAAAAACTTGAATTGTTGTATTTTATTCAGTTTTCTCAATATGTTTGAAGTGATAGTATATGTATATCTCAAAGTCAGCTTAATATTATCATTCCAGAAGTACCTTGGTCAATGATATTTGCTGTTTTTCCAGTAAGCAAAAGTCTTCCATGATTTTGCTATGGGTTAATCAGAAGAGTTGAAAACAAATAAACAGAATTTGCATTATTATAGCTCTGCAAATATTATTTACTTTAAGAACCATCTAGTGAGCTAAGATAGTATTTATTTCTTTCTGGATGTAGTATCATTGCCTATAGGTCATCAAAGTTTAATTACTCTGTCACTAGGTTTAAAGGCAGATAAACATAGCCATAGGTCCTAGTCTTGGCTCATGAGACTTTGTTGAAAGACTATTCTTCATGGGTTTCTCATGCTTCTGAATGTTTTAGGAAGAGAGGTATCGATTGTCTTTTGTTTTGGATTATTTTTTCAAGACTGTATAGAGATCAGCCTTGGAAGATGGAAATAGTGTCTACTTCTGAAGCAAATGGCAAGCATGCCTATTGCCCATTATAAAAGACTGGGGTTCCTTCAGCTCTGGGTTTTTTTCTTGTAATGCAACACATTCCCTGTGCAGGCATCTCTGGTCCATTGATATCACCCTGTGGGACCTGGGAGCAAGAGGTTCTCTTGCTTCCACACGAATATACTGATACTTATGATGCGTGCTTTGCCATGGGTAATAAAGGACTTTATGAGCCAGGAATTTTGTGTTTTCTGCCAACATCCATGTGTCTGTGACAGATTAATGTGTGGGCTTGCAAATAGGGTAAATTCTTAGACCCTTCCCAGTTCTTGACAGAGATTTACACGAAGTTATGTTAGAAGGGTTCTGGGACAAAAACTTTTTTTTTTTTTTTGGTTTTAGTACAAATTCTCACTTTTCTACCTGTCTACTGCCCATTATAAACCTAAATATGAATTCTGGGGCAATAAGTAGCTAACTTGAGATGATTAGATAAAGGTGAATTCTGCCATCACTGACTCACTGAACAAATGTCAGCAGATTTATAGCTTATCATTATCAATACTTCATGATAATGGAAAGAAAAAAGAAAAAAAAACCCAAATGAACAAAACCAAACCCCCAAGTCAACAAAACCCCAAAACAAAACTTTTTAAACTGTTAGCTAGATGTTACATTTTTTTGGCCAGCACCTTCAATATTATTGTTACTGATCATTTCCCTAAGGAATTGATGTTTATTCTGTATAAAATATTGGGTGAGGCACTAAAAAGGATGAGATCTTTGTCATCCTTGAGAAGGATACAACTTTTTGGAGAAATTAGCAAAATGAGGCAGTGCTGTAAACTTCCACAAAGTAATAAAAACTGTTGGAACTGAGGGCAGGGGGTGTGGCCCAGCTTTATGGGCTTGGAGGGCTGCCAAAGCTGGGGAGTATGGGCAAGCCATTTCCTCATTTATACAGTGAGGGAGCTGACTAGAACCAGATGTTTTTAAACAAAACTAGTTTTCTTAACGAAAATTTACAAAGACCTTTAGTCTGTAACACAGGTAAAGGCATAGATTCATTGCAGCTTAAACCCAGAGTCTGACCCCCAGACCTTCTTCCCCGGAACTGTCTCCATACCCCTCCAAAGTCCACAGTCCACCTCTCTGAAACCCAGAAGTCACAGAATTCGGTTTGAAAATCATCAGGCATGATGACTGCAGAGAATTACAGGAGTGAAAGAAATGCATTCTATAAAGACCAAGTGTACCTGTTTGAGCTTCAGTCGGGTAGCTGTGCAGGCCTCATTACCTCAGGGCCAGAGCCCAGCCAGGCTTCCATCGCTGGTGAACATAGCTGACTGCTTAGTCAGACAGCAGCCTGAGCAGAACTAGCCACCCTGTCGACACACGTTATTTGCACATAGGGTGGGAAGAGTGGGGAAAGTCAGAAGATGTGAATGAATGGGTTCAAAATCCATCATCACTAACTAGAAAAACAGCTCACAGCTCATTTCTTTAACTGAATGTGGGTCCTTGAGGTATCTCTACCTACTAAGGGAGTTCAGCTCTTGCTTGGAAATCAGCATTTCACAGAACATCATGAAAGGAAAAATGCTTTTTAGATTTGCTTCCCCCCCAACGGTACCCAGAGGGGGAGGCTATTGTGGTCATTAGCTTTTCCTGCATTAAATCTGCTTGGTGTGACTAGGCTATTTGATTTCAGGTTTATCCTAAAGCCACAGAAATCGAGTGGCTGGGTATTTACTTGGGATTAATGACCAGTTAGGAGAAGCTGTGCTTTATACCATTAACCCAAGCCAGGTGCTAATTCCTGGAACATGCCCTGCAAACAGAGGTTATTATTGCTATTTGGAACTGTGAATGCTGCCTTAGAGACTACAGGCTTTATTTAAAGAGGAAGCCATTTTGATTGGTCAACGTGGTATATTTCTGGAGAATTAATGCCCTGTGTATAAGCCAATCTGATTGCCTGGAAATACCTCCCAGTGCTCGCGCTGTTCTGCTGATAATCCACTTCGAGACATGGGGCAGCCCCCTGGAAACCGTAGCAGGTTCTATTTTTGGCACCTAAAATCAGTGTCCCACTCTGGCAGCCTGGTCTGTGCCTCATTGTCTCCCCCACCCCCTTCGCTGGGCACAGATTCTCTTTGTGGCAGATTAAAGCAAGTCAGGGAATGTGATAAATGCTTTCAGTCATATCTGCTGTCATTTGAATTATACTGGGTGTCAGGAAGAAATACATCCCTGGCCTGTTTTAGCCAACCAAACTCTTGGTTTTCTCCTTCCGCTTAGTGCAGCAAAAAACAGCTCCTGAGAACAGTACAACCCTCTCCTTCCTCTGGTCTGGTTCATATCTTCAGTCTGGGTTGGATGGTCTCTCTGGGAAGATTCTTTTCATTTTATCCAGCAAGATCCAGGATGTCCCTACTTGGTTGGGGAGGGGCATTTCCTCTATTTACCAGAAAAGAAGGCAGTTCCGTTTTGCCAGAACCTCCTCATTTTTTGGAACACAATATCCCATTTTCTAACTAAGGCTTGATGTGTATTTGTTTAAGTTGGCCTCAGTGAAATATGCTTTTTCATGCTTTGGCTTTTCTACTGATAAAATAGGGGAAAAATGAAGGTATGGTTAAAAGTCATGATTGGATGAAGAAGTAGTCTGTGAGGCATATGTCCTGGCCCTCCCTCTCAAGTTATGCAGCCAGAGCCGGCCATGGGCAGCCCTGAGGCAGGCAAAGTGGGTCTGTGGTGGATCCAGGGTCCCTCTGTTGAGGCTGTTTGTCACACAGGTGAGTCTTTCTTCTTTCCTTCTTTCCGGAAACCAGGGTCCTCAGTTCTCTCTCCCCTTTCTCCACTGAGACAGGGTCTCCAGAAGGGATCTGATGGATTTGTTCTTGATGTGATGTTGATGGCAGGTATCATCGCTGGGTGGTGGGAGCCTGGCACTCCTTGCATGCCAATGGGATGGAGCTGTCTGGTCACTTAAAACCTGTGAATGGCTCTCAGACACTGGTGTCAGGCATTCTTGCATTCCAAGCATGAATGCCTAAAGGCTCTACCTGTCCTTGCTGGTCAATTTGGCTCTCAGAAAAGAAAGCCCTGATTTGTAGATTTTGCTGAGTTCAATGGCATAACTGTTGCCTCGATGGCTGATTTCAAGCTACCAGCGTTAAAGCCACTAAATGTAAATTGGAAGGCAAGAACAAAATCAGCTCCTGTGAGCTACTGTGTTTCCTTTCCTGGCCCTTTTGGGGGGAATTGTTCAGTGTGGGTTTGCATTTCCTTCTCTATAGCTTTATGATTTTACTGGAAATGAGATAGAGTGGTGTTAAGGTTTAGACTGACAACCTTAGCTTTGAATGCTAGATCTCTCCATTACTTACCAACTTTATGATTTTGGACAATTTAATGTCACTGAGCCTTTATTTCCTTGATATAAAATAAGCGTAACACACAACACTGAGAGGTATTCTGAGAATGAAATTTTATAATGTGAAAGAAGCCAGCACATTAGTGGCTCAAAAACTGTTTTTAGAATCTGCCTTTTAACATTATTTCTTTACTCTAGTTTGATCTTAATAAATAAAAATAATAAAAAACAAAAACAAAAACAAAAAACAAGTAGGAAACAGCCATCATTGAGAACATCCATGAAAGTCATTGTTGCTTCTACATAAGGAGGCTGGATCATTTCTTTCTCTGGTTTTCCTTTTCTTACATCTATTCTGGTCCTTGGTAAATCCCTGATCTGGAACTCAGTCATGTACAAACAACCTTCCTTTTCTGGGTGGTGGTGTATATGACAAATATGATTATTTCTCCCTCTTTTTGCTTGAAAGAGAACGCTGTATCATAGTCTTGGCAATTGCTCTATTTGATTTTCAAAACTATCCAGTACTTCCATGAAAAGATTTTGCTTTTTACTAAAGATAAGAATATGTGGTCAAGAGAATGGATATAACAACTGACATCCTTTCATTCTACTCCATGTTAGAGACTCTACTAAACCTTTTTACCAGGATTCACTCATTTGGTCCTCACAACAACTCAGTGAAATGGACACTATTATCTCATTTTACAAATAAAAAAATGGGAGAATTAGAAAATGTTAAGTAATTTGCTCGAGGTCACAAAGCTGCAGAGTAATTAATTATGGAATTTCAAGCATCAGTGAATTTGTACATGAGGCAAACTGGAGAAAAAGAAACCTCGTTATGGTCCCAATAATCATGACTCATGGTTAGTTTTTGCAGAGCCAACTGTATTAATACTTGACTATAATAAGCCTTTTGAAGGCAGGAATTGTGTTCTATTCATTGCCATATCTTCTCATCAGTACCTGGCACATACTTTGGATAACGTAAGTGTTCAGTAAAGGATTGTTGAGCTGAACCTTCATTTTACTCCATAAGTTTTCACAAAACACCTATTATGTGATAGATACTATTCTAGGCACTGGAGGTAACATTGTAGAATAACAAAAATCAGGAAAAAATTCCTTGTTCTTATAGAATTTAGATTCTATTAGAAAGAGGTAATGAATATAATTAATAAGTCAATTATTTCCTATGTTAGAAGCTGATAATTGCTCTAAGAGAGTAAGGTAGGATAAAGGGGAAGGGAAATCAGAAAAGAGGAGTTCAATGAAACAATGGTATTTGAGTAAAGACTTGAAAAAACAAGGGAGTTAGCCATGTGGACTCATAGGCAAGAGTGTTCCAGGCAATGGGAAGGCCCTGAAGTGGAAGCCTATCTAACCTTTTTGGGAATTGCAAGGAGACCTCTGTGGATGGAGCAGAATGAGCATGGAGGAGATGAGTCAGAGTTGGGAGATGATCATTTTGCAGGGCCTGTAAGGACTTGGGCTTTTACTGTGATAAAATGGAAAATCATGCAGGATTTTGAGCCAAGCACCAGTGATTTTACATCTTTTGTTCATTGATTGATTGAAATTTTTTCCAGATTATTTTCTCTGCTCTAAAAATCCTTTCTACTCTGCCTATCATCTCCTTCCCCCAACCTCTGGCAATCACTGATCTTTTCTTTGTCTTCTGTTTCCATACTTTTGCCTTTTTCAGAATGTCATATAATTGGAATCATACAATACATAGCCTTTTCAGATTGGCTTTTTTCACTTGGTGGTATGTATTTCCTCCATATCTTTCTAGTATCAATCAATCTAAAAAGTCCTATCAAAATGGCTTTGGAGAATAATTGCCAGTCTTGACATCAGAAATGCTGCAATACTGTCAGATATCCATGTGACCTGACATTGATTGTCATGTTGAGTGCAGACTACAGAGAGGAAAATATTGGAGGCAGGAAGACAAATTTGGAGGCCATCATAATAATCTAGGCAAGTAATGATGGTGGCTAGGACCAGGAAGGTAGAAGTAGAGTTAGTGGAATTTGAAAGACAGGAGTCAAAAATGATTCTTAACAGCTGGAAGGTTGGGGTTACCATCGTCTGAGCTGAGGAGACTGCCAATGGAGCAGGTTTTCGGGAAAGATCAGGATTTCAATTCTAGACATGTAAAGTTTGAAATGTCTATTGGGCATTTGTCTAGTGGGCAGCTGGGTAGAGGAATATGGAGTTCAGAGGAGATGATTGGGCTGGGGCTTTTTAAAATAATTGGGAGGGATCAGCATCTGGGGAGAACTTAAAGCCAAGATATTGGAGGGGAACCCCAACAAGAGAAGGTGTTCAAGGACCAAACTCTTTGGGTCTGAAGTCAGGGAAAAGAACAGGAATTTACAAAGGACAATAAGAAAGTGTGGTCAGAGTTTGGTGAAAAGTCAGAACTATGTGGTGTCCTGGAGGAAAAGTGAGAAAAAAAAGTGTATCTAAGAGAAGGTAGTGAACAACTGTGTTAAATGCTGCTGGTATGTCAATTAAGCTGAGAACCAATACTTAACCCAGGATTTAGCAACATGGAGGGGGACTGGTGACCTTGACAAGAGCAGCTTCAGTGGCGTTTTAGTGGCAAAAGCCTAAGTGGAATGAGTTTAGGAAGGAATGGGGTGAGAAAATTGAATAGAGAGACAACTCTTGCAAAGAGTTATTATAAAGGGGAGCAGAGAAATGGGACTGCAGCTGGAGGAGGAAGAGGGACTGAAAAAATGTTTATTATAATTATCCCTTCAGTTGGAGGAATAACAAGGTGCTTTATGCTGATAAGAAAAATCCAGTGGAGATGAAACATGGATGATGTAAGCGAGAGACAGGTTATGTGTCCTCGCAGGAGAGGAGAGATGGGATGTTTGCTAATGCGGGGGGCTGGCTGTAGATAGAAGCATGAGAGCTTCATTCAGAGTGACAGAAGGGAAGTCACGGTGTATGTGCCCTGATTCTTCTAGGCTTCTTTGGTCAAAGATGGCTCAAAGATTATTTATGTATTTTCCTGTGAGGGGTGTGTGTGTATAATGCATATATATATATAAATATATATAATATATATAGAATGTAAAAATTCTTCATTTGGGATATATATTTGTGTGTGTGTGTGTGTGTGTGTGTGTGTGTGTGTGTGTGTGTGTGTGTATACATGCCTACATATATATACCTATGTAGTGATATTCTCTGTAAGGTGGAAAATAATAACAAACAAATGAATTTGCATTCCAGGAGATTTCCAAACTCTAGCAATATAAAGCCACTTAAAAATTTCCAACCTTTCAAAGGCATGTTGTTAAAGCTCACTTAGTCCCCCTGCCCAACCCTGTACCTCTTGCATTAACTTAAAATGAAAGAGCAGTTAAGTCTATTTAGGACATTTTATTTAAAGTGTTTTCCAATCAATGATTTTTTTTTTTTTAATAGAGTGAATCTTTGAAGTGAGTCAGCTGTGGCTTCCCTCTCCCATAATTGAAGTGAGAGAGAATTTTATAGAAAGAGGCCAGGGCGCTCTTTAGTCCAGACAAAGCTGTGATGATTAGAAGAATGAATTGCAAATGAGGAAGACAATAGGGAAGAGGTTCTTTTATGGAGGCAGAGAGGGTGGGTATGGCAGAAGGGACTCCTAATAATTACAATCCAGGCTCAGAAAGCACTTGGGGATGGGAGCAATTCTGCAGCCAGTCGAGAAAAGGAAACCTTTGGAAAATGTCAACGTGTGGACACCAAATTGTACAGTGAGGGTGCAACATCTGTGCCCTCCCAGAACGGGCCTTGATGATCGTGAACAGACAACACATGCAGCCAGTTTATTAAGCATTCCTGATTAAGGAAGGCACAAACGTGAAACGATTTGATTTTTCTACAATTACTCTCCCAATCACTCTACGCCAAATCTCCCTTCTCTCTCTAAAGATCCCTTCATTCATCTGGGTCAGATTCCATAATTTCCCAGATACTTTCAGTTATTGAAAGGTGATCTATTTTAAAACTCTGGTATCTCATTCAAAGTTTCCCTTGCTCTTATTATATGTCAGGCTTAGGACTGTGAGGAAAGGAAGTGGGGAGGCAGGCCATTCCAATACAATGTCAAGCCGGCTGCTTCTGGATGGTTCAGGATGTGATACAACCAGTGAATCCCGTGGTTCCAGGTACACCCCAGAATCCCCTTCAGAGTGAATTGGTCCCTTGGTTAGATGCCACATTGTGTGGGATTTCTCCATTTATATTGGATGAACAAATGGCTATGGAATGCCATTTCCTTCTACTTGCAGTAACTTCCAAATCTTTGCTAAGGCACTCGGCTCTGGAGAGTAGAGAACACTGTTTCCCTTCCCCTACAGGCCCCTACCGCTGGAGAATCTCAGGAAAATGTGGCTATCAGTCCTCAGTGCTGCTCTCTAGTCACCAATTCTAGGGAAGTAGAAATGCCAGTTTCCTCTCATAGTCCCTAGAGAACAAGTGGGCAGGAGAGCTTAAGGAGTCTGCGTTTTGTGCTGTAAGTACACGGAAGGCTGCTCTGCTTGACTTCTTGGTTGGTGGTCAGAGAGTAGAGAGCCGCTTCTCTAGTAGCAGGGAAATAATACCTGGCAGGGGGGATGTGTTGATGAGAAGAGCCCACGTGGCAGTCCCCAGGAAACCTGCATTAAAATCCAAGGCTGCCACATACTTACTGCTTGACATTGGGAAAGTCACTTATCCTTGGTGAACTGTTTCCCTCATTTTTGAAATGGGTGGATCCCATTTTCTCTACATGTCATAAAGGACTGTTTTGGGAATTAAGTTAGGCTATGGGTATGCAAACACATTGTAAAATTAAAAAAAAATTGTTTTCCAAAGGCAAAGGTGATATTCTCGTGAAAGTAAATGGCTGTCAAGGTTATTTTTAAGGGTCAAAGTTGATTGAAAAATTATATTGTCACGCTACATTTTCCATCCATCCATCCATCCATCCATCCATCCATCCATCCATCTGTTCATTCATCCATCCATCCATCCATCCATCCATCTGTTGGTTCATTTATTTATTCATTCATTTAGCAATAACTGAGCAACTATCATGTGCTGCATGCTAGAGATACAAAGATAAATGAAATGTGCCTCCTGTCTTCAAATAACTGATTATCTAGTGCATGAAGAATACATGTAAGCAACTAGAATGCAGTGGGATAGAGGTTTTGATGGGGGAAGGGTGTGGGGTATTGGGAGCACATGGGGGTTCCCTAACTTCTGGGAGAGTCTGATGGAGTGGAGGTCCCCTGACATGGGAAGGCTGGGAGAGTGAACACATTTTGAATTATGCTGGACATCTTTTGAGAATTGTCCCATGATGAAAATTACCTCCTGGTTTATGTGCAATGCTGCCAATTTTCTTGCCAGGCAACATCTGCTGTAGCACCTGTAAGCTTTACGCTAATGATTATTAATGATTCTCCCTGCATTGTGCTCAGTTGCAGGGGAAGGCAACATCAAAAGCCCCTCCACACAGCTTGTACCTTGGCTGCTATGAAAAAGACCTGGTCTTACCTTGATGCTGCTGGGGAGCAGCCCACCCATTTCAGATCATTCCTGTCCACAGCAAGCAGGGCCTTCATTTTCCGTGTGACTTCTCTTCCTTGACTGTTTGTTTTGTGTATTTGGATTTTAAGCTTTCTCAGAAAAGGGACTTATTTTCCCCAATGTATGATTTTCTCCATGTCATCCATAAAAATACCATCACCACCAACAAAAGCAGATTCCCGTATATACTCACTCATTCAACAGATTTGTGCAACAGTGGGTATGAAACCGGTGTCACTGATTCACTAACCAGCACAGCCCCCATGTGAGCCTCTTGTGTGTGAGAAATAAGGACTTTCCTAACTTCAGTATAATATGTGGGTGTAAGGGATTTTTCTGGGGTCAGGTGGAACTGGGCTTGGATCCCAGAATCAATATTTTCTAGCTGTAAGACTGTGGACAAGTCGCTTATGTCTGCAAACCTTAGTTGCCTCCCATAGTCCTATTTCCACAAGACATTAAGGAGGATTAAATGAGATAATGTGCGTAAAGTACTTACCTCAGTGCGGGCACATCCCAGGAGCATGATAAATGAAAATGTCACAGTTATTGTAGTTATTGCTGTTGTCCTGATCTCTCACTGCCTGTTCTTTTCCTGGGAGGTTAAAATTGATATTAAATGGAAGATCCTGAAAGACAGAAGAGGACTTGCCAGGGCTGTCATGCTCTTGGCACTATCCTCTTTAGTGGGAAAAGGTTGGATTCTTCATCGTCTGAGACAAATGCTTTGACCCTTTATAGGTCTGAAGTGTTAACAGAACTAACATTATGGGATCATTTACATATATGCTGTCTTTACCCTTTTAAATTGTGTTTCATTTCTTACAGCTAACTCATGAATAGGGCCAACTTTCCCATCGCTTGCTGAGTACCATGAGGCATCTTTCCCTGATTGTTAAGGGGCCTCATCAGCCCTACTGTGACTCATCCTTCCTCCCTTGGTGACCACAGGGCAATTCTTAAAGTAGGTATCGTGATGTGCTCCCTGGAAAAAGATGCAGAACAACTGGTGTGTTAAGGAACTTGGCTATGTTCTAACTGGAGAACATTCCCTCCTTCTTTCTTGCAAAGCAGTTCTTACAAATAATGGGGCCTCACTTTTAAACTCTGAGTCTACAGAATTATTTGCACACAACTATTTGATTTCTTAAGAGCAACTTGACTTGGGATAGGGCCATCTTTTTCTTTCTATTGTTGATCTCTTCTCCCTTCATTCACATTGCTCTCATTTAATATAACAAAAGCCTCAATAACAATTATATAAGAAGAGGAGCAGACAGTTAAGTCACGCTTGCAGGCACTAGGCTAAATACTTACTGAATCAGCATTATGACATCTGCATGTTACAGAAGCAAAATTGAGGCACCCAGTGGTCAAGTATTGCTAGATCACAGGAAGGAGTGGAGCCACATTTCTAACTCAGGCAACCCATCTTGGGAGTCTCTAGCCTCTACCACTGTGCAAATTTGTCTTTCATACTTGATGTTTTATAGTTTATAAAGCAATTTTGCATATTTATTTAATCCTCATAACTAGCTCGCAATGCAGATACTAATATTTTTCTACTTTATAGACGAGGAAACAGGGTTTCAGGAAGTTTTTGCAATTTACCCAAAGTTTCACAGCTACTAGCCCTCCAACTGGAACTTGGAACTAAGGTTTCTAACTAAAAATAATATTTCCGTAGAGCACATTTATCCAGTTTGACAGAAGATGTCAAATGGGGAATTAGCATAACAATTGCTCATTTGAGGAGCATTTGAATCTCAAGCCCGTTTGCCCTCTTACTGTAATTTTACACGATGTAAAAACTGCATGTGGGTATTGAAAATGCTTCCCAATAACCCTCTTCTCCAAGGTCTGGTTTTTCTTTTTTCTTTTCTTTTTCCCTTCATGCAGGAAAGAAAAAAAAAACTAATTGAAATGCATGCTGTGATCTTATGAACCATGAGTCAGAAGAAAAGAAGCACTTAATCACTTAATGCAATGATTGTCTTTTCAAGTGAGCAAAGGGGAATAGGATGGAGGTGGGGGTGTGGAGAAGAGAAAAGCGTGCAAGAGATCTTACGGGAAAGCCTCTGAATACATGATTCCTTCATCTTTGCAGTCTTGGGAGCCCTCCAGTGTAACCCAATATGTTCCTTTCTTACACTCTGTCTGGTAAAGGGGAAGTTAGTTGACTATCATTGTGCATCTACTTTGGGGCTGGAAGGCACAGCCACATGTGTCTGTGTTCATTAGCTGGGTCAGGTCTTCTTTATGAGAGTCCATCCATTCTCCATCTGGGATACCTGGGTTCCCTCTATGTTGTTGATGAGGCCAGGTTAGATTTGTTTCTTAGAATCCTGCTTAGGTGTTGGGAGGGCAGTCTCTGTCCTTGACAACCTGTGCCTATCCCCTTTTCCTACCCTTGTTCTTAACCTTTGTATTTAGGCTCCAAAGTCATGGTTTATGCCAAAACTTGCATGTAGTCACAATTATTCTAAAAGAATTCCTCACATTCCCCATGAGGAATACACTCTTTGAGTTCATGCACAGTGCATTGTCCTAGTAAGTCCAATGCACAGTTAGTGTTTCCCTCCAGCCTTGAAAGAAGTTTCTGTTTCCTTGGCTTTTGTATTAAGTGAAGTGGTTAGAACCATGTGTTCTAAACATGTTTATTTTGGGGACAAGTCCTAAGATGGTGGTAGAGTAGGAGGAACCTAGGCTTCTCTCTCCCATGAACACAACTAGATAACCCTCAAATCATCCTAAATATCCCAAAAATTGACCTGAAGACTAACAGAACAAACTCCACAACTAGAGGGAGAGAAGAAGCCACATCAAAGAAGGTAGGAAGTGCAGAGACATGGTATAGAGAAGAAATGGATCATGGGTGCTGTGGAGGGAAGGGGGCCATGGTCATGGAGAAGGACAAGAGAGAGAGGAGCACATAAGGGAATGCATAAGGAGAAGGTTTCTCCAACTCCACTGGCTGGGAAAACAAGAGGGGCTGAATTTTGTGAGTTCTTGCAACAAGCAGGGCTTAAAGCCTAGAGTTTTTTTTTTTTTTAAAGATTTTATTTATTTATTTGAGAGAGAGAATGAGATAGAGAGAGAGAGCATGAGAGGGGGGAGGGTCCGAGGGAGAAGCTGACTCACTGCTGAGCAGGGAGCCCGATGTGGGACTCGATCCCGGGACTCCAGGATCATGACCTGAGCCGAAGGCAGTCGCTTAACCAACTGAGCCACCCAGGCGCCCAAAGCCTAGAGTTTTAAAGGTCAGCGGGCTTGGCTGGGATAGAGCCTGGAGGGCCCTGCACTGCTCCTGGAGAGAAGACAGGCAAACAACCCAAGGGCAGACAACACGGAAACAGCAATCTGGAAAAGTGCTTAGGGCACACTGCAGGAAGATTATTTGCTCTTCTCAGAGGCATCCCCGAGAGGCAGCATTCTTGGAGATGCTTCTCTGGGCACAAAGGAGCCAGCTGGTACCATTTCCCTCCCCTGCCCCTCAGCATAAACACAGAGCTACCTGCGGGAAGCAGTGCAGCACCTACACTGGCAGCCTAACTTGCTTACACCAAGCCCAACCCACTACGTTCTTCTGGCAGGACTGCCGTTCTAAGTCAAGCTTGCCTCTGTCCCAGTGTAGCAGGCCCCTCCCCCAGAAGATCAGAATAAACCCCTGCCCACATCACATCTTCCAACCAGAGAGTTCTGCAGGGCCTCAGTTCTCATGGAGCTGGTATCAGGTCTCATTTCATAAGCAGATCAGAGCACACCTAGTTAAAACTCATCATATTCAGGCCAGGGACCAAACATTGCCTGCAACAGGCACAAAGAGCCGCTACAGATGACTGGCCTGAAGGATAAAGCAGCCACAACACAACAGCAGAACATATTCGGCACACACCAGAGGCACTCTCAGAAGCTCCAGGCCCCGGGCACTACATGACCTCTTCATAAGGCCATTATTTCAGGAGCAGGAGAGATAACAGGATTTTCTAACAAACAGAAGAAAACAGAGACTTAGAAAAATGCCAAGACAAAGGAATTTATCCCAAATGAAAAAAAAAAAAAGATAAGGCCACAGCCAGAGAACTAAGTGAAGCAGATATAAGTAACATGACTGGTGGAGAATTTAAAGCAGCAATCATAAGTATACTCATGGGGCTTGAGAAAAGAATAGAAGACATCAGGGAGACCCTTATCACAGAGATAAGAGTTAAAAAAGAATCAGAGATGTAGAATGCAATAAATAAGATTGGAAACAGGCTTGATGCAATGAACAGCAGTCTGGGAAAAGCAGAGGAATGAATTTGTGATATAGAGGAAAAAAATAGAAGATAATGAAACTGATCAAAAAGAGAAACAAGAATTATGTAACACAAGAACAGACTTAGGGAACTCAGTGACTCCATCAAACATACTAATATTATTAGTATTATAGGAGTCCCAGAAGAAGAAAGTGGGGCAGAAAATTTATAGCAAGAAATAATAGCAGAAAACATCCCTAATCTGGGCAAGGAAACAGATACCCAGATCTGGGAGGCACAGAGACCTTCCATCAAAATCAACAAAAGCAGGTCAACACCAAGATATAGTGTAATTAAATTCACAAAATATAGTGATAAAGAAAAAAAATTTTAAAAGCACCAAGACAAAATATCTTACCAGGGAAATTACCTTATCTTACCAGGGAAAACCCAATGGGCTAGCTGGAGATTTCTCAACAGAAACTTGGCAAGGCTGAGAGGAGTGGCATGATATATTCAAAGTACCGAATGAGAGAAATTTGCAGACAGGAGTACTCTATCCAGCAAGACTATCATTCAGAATAGAAAGAAAGATAAAGAGTTTCCCAAACAAAACCTAAAGGAGTTTGACCACAAACAAGCCCTGCAAGAAATATTACAGGGGACACTTTAAGTGCAAAGGAGAGACCAAAAGTAACAAAGACAAGAAAGGATCAGAGAAAATCCCCAGAAACAACATCAAAACAAGTAATAAAATGATAATAAATACATATCTATCGATAATTACTTTGAATATAAGTGGACTAAATGCTCCAATAAAAAAATCTAGGGTGTCAGAATGGATTAAAAAAACAAAAAACAAAAACAAGACCTATCTATATACTGCCTACAAGAGAGACTCATTTTAGGCCTAAAGACACCTGCAGATTGAAAGGGAGGGTGTGGAGAATATTTATCATGCAAATGGATGTCAAAAGAAAGCCAGAGTAGCAATACTTATATCGGATAAATTAGGCTTTAAAACAAAGATTTTAGCAAGAGACAAAGAGGGTCACTATATAATCATAAAAGGGACAATCCAACAAGAAGACCTAACAATCATAAATATTTATGCACCCAACACGGGAGCACACACATATATAAAACAATAACAAACAAAAAGGAACCAATTGATAATAATACAATAATAGTAGGGGACTTTAACACCCCACTTATAGTAATGGACATGTCATCTAAGCAGAAAATAAACAAGGAAATAATGGCTTTATTTTTATTTTTTGTTTTTTAAAGAGAGCAAGATAGAGAGAGAGCACATGTGCGTGAATGTTGGGGAGGAAAGGCAGAGGGAGAGAGAGAATCTTCAGCAGGCTTCATGCTTGGGCTTGATCTCATGACCCTGAGATCGTGACTTGAGCTGAAATCAAGAGACAGACATTTAACTGACTGAGCCACCCGGGTGAGGAAACAATGGCTTTGAATGACACACTAAACCAGATGGACTTAACAGATATATTAAGAACATTCCATCTATACACACTCTTTTCAAGTGCACACAGAACATTTTCCAGAATAGATCATATATTAGGCCACAAATCAGGCCTCAACAAATACAAAAAGATTGAAATCATACCATGCACCTGTTCTTTCTTTTCCTTCCTTCCTTCCTTCCTTCCTTCCTTCCTTCCTTCCTTCCTTCCTTCTTTCTTTCTCTTTCTTTCTTTCTTTCTTTCTTTCTTTCTTTCTTTCTTTCTTTCTTTCTTTCTTTCTTTCTTTCTTTCTTTCTTTCTTTCTTTCTTTCTTCTTCTTTCTTTCTTTCTTTCTTTCTTTCTTTCTTTCTTTCTTTCTTTCTTTCTTTCTTTCTTTCTCTCTTTCTTTCTTTTTAGATTTATTTATTTGAGAGAGAGTGTGTGTGTGGAAGGGAGGGGCAGAGGGAGAGGGAGAGAGTGCCCTAAGCAGACTCCACACTGAGTGTGGAGACTGACATGGGGCCCAATCTCACGACCCTGAGATCATGACCTGAGTTGAAACAAAGAGTCAGACACTTAACAGCTGCACCACCCAGGTGCCCCACTACACGCCTTTTGTGACCACAATGCTATGAAACTTGAAGTCAACCACAAAAAAAAAAAAAAAAATGGAAAGACTACAAATACATGGAGGCTAAATAACATGATACTAAACAATGAATAGGCCAACTGGGAAATCAAGGAAGAAATAAAAAAGTATGTGGAAGCAAGTGAAAATGAAAACATAATGGTCCAAAACCTTTGGGATGTGGCAAAAGTGGTCCTAAGAGGGAAGTATATAGCAATACAGGCCTACCTCAAGAAGCAAAAAAAGCTCAAATAAACAACCTAACCTTATACCTAAAGGAGCTAAAAAAGAATAAAGGAAGCCTAAAGCCAGCAGGACGAGGGAAATAATAAATATCACAGTGGAAATCAATGATATAGAAACTAAACAAACAAACAAACAAACCATAGAACAGATCAATGAAACCACAAGCTGGTTCTCTGAAAAAATTAATAAAACTGATAAGCCTCTAGCCATGTTTAGCAAAAAGAAAAGAGAAAGGACCCAAATAAATAAAATCACAGATAAGAAGAAATAACAACCAACACCACAGAAATAGAATTATAAGAGAATATTATGAAAAACTATATGCCAACAAATTGGACAACCTGGAAGAAATGGGTAAATTTGTACAAACATATAAACTACCAAAACTGAAACAGGAAGAAAGAGAAAGCTTGAACAGTGATAATCAGCAAAGAAATTGAATCAGTAATCAAAAAGCTCCTAACAAACCAAAGTCCAGGGCCAGATGGCTTCACATGTGAATTCCACCAAATATTTAAAGAAAAATTAATACCTATTCTTTCAAACTATTCCAAAAAATTGAAAAGGAAAGAAAACTTCCAAATTCATTCTATTATGCCAAAATTACCCAGATACCAAAACCAGATAAAGACTCCACTAAAAAAGAGAACTAGAGACCAATATCTCTGACGAAAACAGATGCAAAATTTTTCAATAAAATACTAGCAAACAGAATCCAACAACACATTAAAACAAATCATTCACCATGATCCAGTGGAATTTATTCCTGGGTTGCAAATGTGGTTCAGTATTCACAAGTCAATCAACATGATACACCACATTAGTAAAAGAAAGGATAAGAACCATATGATCCTCTCAATAGATGCAGAAAAAGTATTTGACCAAGTATGACATCTATGTACTCTGAAAACCATAAAACACTGATGAAGGAAATTGAAGATGACACAAAGAAATGGAAAATATTCCTGGCTTGGAAGATAACAAATATTGTTAAAGTGTCTATACCACCCAAAGCAGTCTACACATTTAAAGAAATCCCTATCAAAATACCAACAGCATTTTTCACAGAGCTAGAACAAACAATCCTAAAATTTGTATGGAACCACAAAAGACCCCAAATAGCCAAAGTGACCTTGAAAAAGAAAAGCAAAGCTGCAGGCATCACAATTCCAGACTTCAAGTTATATTACAAAACTGTAGTGATCAAAACAGTATGGTACTGGCACAAAAATAGACACGTAGATCAATGGAACAGAATAGAAAGCCCAGAAACCCAGAAATGAGCCCATGACTGTATGGTCAACTAATCTTTGATAAAGCAGGAAAGAATATCCATCCAATGGGAAAAAGATGGTCTCTTCAACACATGGTGCTGGGAAAACTGGACAGCAACATGAAAAAGAATGAAACCGGACCACTTTCTTACTCCATATACAAAAATAAACAAAAAGTGGATTAAAGACCTAAATATGAAACTCGAAGCCATGAAAGTCCTAGAGGACAACACAGGCAGTAACTTCTTTGACATCAGCCTTAGTAACTTTCTTCTAGATTAATGTCTCCTGAGGCAAGGGAAACAAAAGCAAAAATAAACTATTATGACTTCATCAAAATGAAATACTTCTGTATAGCAAAGGAAACAGTCAATGAAACTGAAAGGCAATCTTTGGAATGGGAGAAGATATTTGCAAATGATGTATCTGATAAAGGGTTAGTACCCAAAATATATTGAGTTTATAAAACTCAATACTGAAAAACCAATCCAATTAAAAAATGGGCAGAAGACATGAATAGACATTTTTTTTCCAAAGAAGACATACAGATGGCCAACAGACACATGAAAAGATGCTCAACATCACTCATCATCAGGGAAATACAAATCAAACCTACCATGAGATATCACCTTACACCAGTCAGAATGGTTAAAATTAACAACACAGGAAACAGCAGGTGTGGGTGAGGATGTGGAGAAAAAGGAATATTTATGCACTCTTGGCAGGAATGCAAACTGGTGCAGCCACTCTGGCAAACAGTGTGGAAGTTGCTCAAAAAGTAAAAAAAAAATCCTATGATCCAGCACTTGCGTACTAGGTATCTACCCAAAGAATACAAAAATACTAATAACAGGGGTATATGCACCCCAATGTTTACAGCAGCCTTATCTACAATAACCAAATTATGGAAAGAGCCCAAATGTCCACCGACTGACAAATGGATAAAGAAGAGGTGGTATATAAACACAATAGAATAGCACTCAGCCATAAAGAGAATGATATCTTGCCATTTTCAACAGTGTGGATGGAGCTAGAGTATTATGCTAAGGGAAATAAGTCAGTCAGAGAAAGAAAGACAAATACCATATGATTTCACTCATATGTGGAATTTAAGAAATAAAACAAATAAAAGGGAAAAAGAAAAAGTGAGAGAGAGGCAAACCAAGAAACAGACACTTAACTATATAGAGCAAACTGATGGTTACCAGAGGGGAGCTCGTTCAGGGATGGGTATGTATGGAAGTGTTGAATCACTATATTGTACACCTGAAACTAGTCTTACACTATGTTAACTAACCGGAATTTAAAGAAAAACTTAAAAAAAAACCCTAAACATGTTTATTTTTTAAGATATTTTTATGTGACCTTGCATATTTGAATTTGCCTAAGTTAAATGTCATCATGTTTTACCTATGCCATATGGTATCTGTGTGTGTGCCAAATGTTGAAGATAACTAATATTAGTGTTTTGAGATATTCTGCGCTTAAGGCAGAAGGGGCAGGCCATTGTGTACTTCCAAGGATGTCACACAGTAGGAGAGATTACAGTCCAGGAATATTTCACAGCTTGGACAGCTCTTACACTAGACTTCTCTGAACTTCCTTTGCGTGTATTAGGTAAAAGAATGTGTCACGTTCTGTCAATAACTGTTGACTCATTTTACTCTGTCTGGTAATGGTTCAAAGTTGTTTGTTTTTTATCTGTGGTGAGAGAATTTATATTCCCCTGTTCTTATGAAGGATTGTGTTTATGTAGGAGATATAAGTACTGTATACCTCATATTTTGGGAAAAAAAAACTCAAGTTACAGAAGAGTTGCATCTTTGAGTCTAGAATGCTTGTCCATGTTTTCTTAATTCTGGACAGTGTGACCTGGGACACATCAGAAATTCTTTGAGTCTCAATTTCTTTATTTGTAAATGGGGATTAAAATACTTGCCTCATCAGTTTCAGATTTGTTGTAAAGATTTACATAAAGAGATAAGTGGGAAAGCATTTTGTGAAATAGGTGGAATTGCTAAAATGCAATGATTTCCTATTACAAATTTTGGAATTTTTATTTTATGATTTTCGGATACTATTTTGAACTACAGATATCTCTCTGTATGAAAAGCTTTTCTGTATTTCAGAAAACAAATCTTTGGATTTTTAGAGGAATAATTTCAAGGAAAAACACCCCAACTGTATTAGACTGTACTAAATTAGTTAAATGTTATAAATACAAAAGAGAAGGAAAATAAATATGGAAGAAGAAATTTAAATAATACTTAAGGCTGTTAGTGCTTACTGTTAAGTGAAAATTATGACCCTCTTGGATGATGTAGAGGGAATTTGATTAAAGAATTGAGTTGGTACATATGACATATCAGTTACATGTGCCATAGTAAATGGGTAAAGGATGAAGGGACTGCACATCGCACTATTGGGGTTTGGATAGTCTCTGGGATTTAGATAGCCAGGAAGGTTTTGAGCATATATAAGAATGTGTCACACTTCTCAGGAACCTTTTATTTTCAAAGATGGTCTGCTTTTTGTGTGATATATCCCTAGAGCCACTTGTTTTGATGATCTATTGATCATCTAGGTCATCAGATATTGTATTATCTCTCAGATACTGTGTTATCCTTAAGGAGCAACTGGAATATTATATTAAACTCATCAATGGAATGGACTGGTACACCAATATATGCTTCACCCTTCCAGATTCGGCAAGTGAAAGGAAATAGGCTCAGTTTATTCTCTCTTAAGGTTTGGCAAATTTCCTACTGATTCAGATAATCTCCTGCTATTACAATTAGAAAGGACTTAAAGGACTGTTAGACAAATTTCTTCATTTTATGTGTATGTAAGTAGTCAGGAAAGGTACTTGCCTAAAGTCACATAGCTAATTTATTAAAGTATGGCTTCCAGTCTCTGCTTAGCTACTGATTTGACAGAAAAGTAAATAAAAATGAAACACAATAAATTTGGGACACCAGTTTTCCACTTTGAGTGGACACACTGATCTGGTTAATTATGAACTTGCCAAGTTTCCATCTTACCTTCTGCTATGAAAGAAGCCTACTGGCATTTACTTAGAAATATGAATTTTCTTTGAGTAAAATAGCATTAAAGTTTATTCTTTATTATTAAAGTTTTATTAAAGCAACGAGAACATAATTCCCAAAAGTCAGAAAGGTCAGCTACAATGCAGCTACCAAAAGAAAATCCAGGAGATAATTTTATTCTAACTTAAACTTCTTTTGGTGTTATGGGGCAAGAATAGGCTACTAGATCATCTCCCAGAAAGGTTTAGAGTTAGAAGAAGACATTGGTTGCTGTGGTAGTTTAAAATATATCCACAGATTCATTGACACACTTCCCTGTAGGAGGTGGATACTAATTTTCTTCTGTTGTGGGCTGCATTTAGCGATTGTCTTCTAACAAATAGAGTAAAACAGAAATAATGATGTGCAACTTTGGAGACTATGTCATAAAAAGGGACTGCAACTTCCTCCCTGGTCCCTCTCTTGTATTGCCCTGTCTGGGTAAAGTTAGCTTCCATATTGTACAGATACTCATGTATCTACTCATGGAGAGAACCATGTGGTAAGGAACTAAAGTCTTCTGCTCAACAACCAGCAAGGAATGGAAGCATCTTGCCAATAGTCATGAAGTACACCATCTTGGAAGCAGATCCTTCAGCCTCAGTCAAGCCACAAGATGATAGTAGACCCTACTGACATCCTGACTCTGACAACCTGAGATACCCTATGCCGGAACCACCCAGGTAAGCCCAAGGTGATCGACTCATCCCGGTTTGCCTAGAACTTTCCTGGTTTTAGCACTGAAAATCCCATGTCCCAGGGATCCCCTGAGTCCCATGCAAACAAGAATGATTTGTCACCCTAATCTTTCCTGAACTGTGAAATAACAACTTTAGCCATTAAGTTTTGGATTAATTCATTACACAGCAGTAGATACTAATCCTGGAAACATTGTTTATTACTTGTTGTGGTTGAAGTATCAAAATACAGGAATAAAGGGGAGCCTGGGTGGCTCAGTCATTAAGCGTCTGCCTTCAGCTCAGGTCATGATCCCAGGGTTCTGGGATGGAGCCCCCCATCGGGCTCCCTGCTCAGCGGGAAGCCTGCTTCTCCCTCTCCCACTCCCCCTGCTTGTGTTCCTTCTCTCACTGTGTGTCTCTCTTTGTTAAATAAATAAAATCTTAAAAAAAAATACAGGAATAAAGATTTGTCTCAGACACTCCTTTTTTTTCTTTAAATTTTTATTGTTATGTTAATCACCATACATTACATCATTAGTTTTTGATGTAGTGTTCCATGATTCATTGTTTGTGCATAACACCCAGTGCTCCATGCAGAACGTGCCCTCTTTAATACCCATCACTGGGCTAACCCATCCCCCCACCCCTCTCCCCTCAAGAACCCTTAGTTTGTTTTTCAGAGTCCATCGTCTCTCATGGTTCATCTCCCCCTCCGACTTCCCCCCCTCCATCTTCCCCTCCTGCTATCTTCTTCTTCTTCTTCTTCTTTTCTTAACATATATTGCATTATTTGTTTCAGAGGTACAGATCTGTGATTCAACAGTCTTGCACAATTCACAGCGCTCACCATAGCACATACCCTCCCCAATGTCTATCACCCAGCCACCCCTCCCTCCCACCCCCCACCACTCCAGCAACACTCAGTTTGTTTCCTAAGATTAAGAATTCCTCATATCAGTGAGGTCATATGATACATGTCTTTCTCTGATTGACTTATTTCACTCAGCATAACACTCTCCAGTTCCATCCATGTCGTTGCGAATGGCAAGCTCTATTCCTTTTGATGGCTGCATAATATTTCATTGTATATATATATACCACTTCTTCTTTATCCATGCATCTGTCAGACACTCCTTTTTAATTTAAATTTTAGTTAGTTAACATACAGAGCAATATTGGTTTTAGGAGTAGAATTCAGTGATTCATTACTTACAACAACACCCAGTGCTCATCACAGGTGCCCTCTTTAATACCTATCACCCATCTTGACCATCCCCTACCCTCTTACCTCCATCAACCCTCAGTTTGTTTTCTATTACTAAGAGTCTCTTAGGTTTGTTTCCCTCTCTCCTTTTTCCCCCTTCCCATATGTTCATCTGTTTTGTTTCTTAAATTCCATATGGTATTTGTCCTTCTCTGACTGACTTATTTCCATTAGGGTAATATACTCAGGCTCCATCCACGTCTTTGCAAATGGCAAGATTTCATTATTTTTGATGAAGGAGTAATATTCCATTGTATATATAGACCACATTTCTTTATCCATTCACTAGCCCAGTGGACATTTGGGTTCTCTCCATAGCTTGGCTATTGTTGATGATGCTGTAATAAACATGGGAGTGCATGTATCCCTTTAAATCTGTATTTTTGTATCCTTTGGGTAAGTACCTAGTAGTGCAATTGCTGTATGATAAGGTAGTTCTATTTTTAACTTTTTGAGGAAACTCCATACCATTGTCCACAGTGGCTGCACCAGTTTGCATGCCCACCAACAGTGCAAGAGGGTTCCCCTTTCTTCACATCCTCACCAACACCTGTGGTTTCTTGTGTTGTTAATTTTAACCATTCTGACAGGTGTGAGGTGGTAATTGTCTCAAACACTCTTTTTTAAAGATTTTATTTATTTATTTGACAGAGAGAGACACAGTGAGAGAGGGAACATAAGCAGGTGGAGTGGAAGAGGGAGAAGCAGGCTCCCCATGGAGCAGGGAGCCCGATGCAGGGCTCGATCCCAGGTCCCCGGGATCATGACCTGAGATGAAGGCAGATGCTTAACAACTGAGCCACCCAGGTGCCCCTGTCTCAAACACTCTTAAACACAATCTTGAACTTTAGACTCTAAATTATATTCATTATGTTAACAGTTGGCTGAAAAACCCAGGCGTTTTATCCACTATCTTATCCTCTAATGTCCATCTGTATGAATTTTTTTTTAAATTTTATACTTGTTTTGAAATTTGACAGATATTTTTCACACTTCAAAATGGCCTTCCTCAATGTATTGTTTGCAAGCTACCTGCCTTAGAATCATCTAAAGAATTAGAGTCATTTAAGACTTTCTTCAATGCAGGGCACCTGGGTTGCTCAGTCGTTAAGCGTCTGCCTTTGGCTCAGGTAATGATCCCAGGGTCCTGGGATCGAGTCCCATGTCGGGCTCCCTGCTCTGCGGGAAGCCTGCTTCTCCCTATCCCACTCCCCCTGCTTGGTGTTCCTGCTCTCGCTATGTCTCTCTCTGTCAAATAAATAAATAAAATCTTAAAAAAAAAAAAAGACTTTTTTCAATGCAGATACCTGGCTCCACTCCAGACTCACTGAGTCAGAATTTCTGGGTGTGGGGATCAGGATTTTGTGGGCTTATTAGACTGTGCAGGTGGTTCATAGATACCAATTTAAGAGAAATGATAGAAAAAATATCCTATTCACCACCACCTTTTCAGCTGATAGAAATAATACTTTGACTGTAATATGTTATGAAAGAGCTATTATTGATAATAAGATTACAATTACCCTGGTTTCAATCTTCTTAATTTCACTGGGGGAAGGAGAGGAATGTGTACTGACAGCAGATGGATGAGTTCAATGATTGCTTTCAGGAGACGGTTTAATGGGTCAACAAACATGCTGTAGACGCATTTTGGGAAGTGCCTGGTCTTATCTGGTGATGAGAGCAGAGGAAAACCATCAGAAATCCCCTGGCTGAGAAGCCCCTGTGCATCTTTTCCCCTTATGAAGTTCCACAGATGTCAGCAGGCCCAACTCATCTGTTACAAATCCAAACTGTGAGAGCTGGAGTCAGGCTGCTTTTGAGAAGGTGCGGAAGAGCCAAAATGAGGAAAGCGATTGTAGTTCCAGTATAATGACACATATGAACAGTGAACACACCTCCTTTCTAGTCTACACATCTTTGCTAATGAAACACTCTACAGATTGTACAAATGACACGTCCATCATGAAGGGGGAGGATATACCAAAGTGAAATAATTAGGGAAAGCAACTCTTCCCAGGAAGGATGTAATACAGCAGAAGCAACAGATGGAGGCCAATGGAAGACAAGGAAAAGGGAGCCGAAGAGAGGATTTTTGTGTGAATGTAAATGAAGAGCAGCAGGTCAAGGAGCTAGAACAGAGCAGGAAGGAAATGAATATCGAACAGAGTATTTCTTTCTCTTTGATGCACACATTTAGTTGGCATAGATTTGATTAGCTTCGATTTGGTTAAACGTAACTCAACTCAGTTCAACATTAGTAATGTCAATTCACTCCACTTAGGAACTGAGGTTATCCAAGAATGAGTAAGACAAGAGTCATATCCCCAAAGAGCTTACAATCGAAAAAGCAGGAGGGGAATGAGTAAGCAGGCACATAAATAGGTAGTATGATAATTAGACCAGTCTCTATGAGAAGATATACTGCCTGCCCTGCTCTGTATCCTAAAAGTTTCCTATGTCTTTCTGGGTGTATGAAGGACCAAACAATCTATGGGACTTCTCCAATTCATCCACAAAATTCAGACAATTTTGTTGTTGCTTTGATGTCTCAGATTTCCAAGTTGCTGCTTTTAATTTTTCCAGAGGGAAACTATCAGAGGAGTTTGTCTAGTGAAAACCATCAGGAGAAAATATTTCCTTGTGACACTTAGTATTTAAGTTACAGCAGATACTTAGAAGCAGATAGATTTCTCTAATCCTCATAATAATTATATGGAGTAGCTATTATTATCCACATTTTAGAGATGATGAAAATAGATCCAGAGTGCGAACCAAGTATGTTGCCCTGGGTCATGCAGTGAGGAAGGGGTAAAGCTGCATTTGTAGCCTGTGTCTTTCCAATGTCATTAGCATGCTCTCTTAAATTCCTTATGTTGCCTTTTGAGATAGCATGAAAGGAGAATGAAATAAGTGCTAAGTGAATGTACAAATAAACCAGAAGCATCCAAATGAGGTGATTTTTTTTTTCTGACATGAGTTTAGATAATTCAAAGATACAGTGGCAAGTGAATTGGGTCTTGAAGGATGAGAAGAATTTTAATAAAGACTTGAGAACTGAGGGACCAGCAGGAGCAAAAATATCAAGACACACAAGTGAAGGGTGCATTTTGAAATTGATTAGAACACAGATCGCATGGCATTATGGAGAGAGGAGCAAGGCTAGAATGATAATTTGTGACTGGTTATTTAAAAATCTATGATAATTTGTCTTGGAGGTAGTGAGAAAGCCATAGAGGTTTTGAGGAGGAAAATGAACCAATCTGATTTATGGGCACATGATGGGCAAGGGAGACAAATGTTTGTGAGGCTAACAAGAAAGCTATGGAATCAGTTTAGACTAAAACAAAAACAACCAACCAGGAACCCCTCAAAACCCAAGAATACAGTTAAGAGCACAGTGTTGGCAAAGAATAGAGCTTTCAGGATTTAAGTAACTGCACATGCTGGATGAGGAGGAGCAAGCTGCTGAAGAGAACTCCCAAATTTGCGCACGGGGTCAGGACATAACGACATTAGTTAAACAAGACAGAGAATCTCAGCAGAGAAGCAGTTTACAGGAAGGGGAAGATGAAGAGTTCAGCTTTACCAAAATAGTTTTAAATGTGTGGAAAATGGCTGGAAATTTGTTCTAGAGCTCAAGAGAGAGATTAAGGCTTGCAATACATAATATGTAATATGTAATATGTGAGCATTTATACTCATTGGGTGATTTGGGAGATTATCTCCATTTCATCTATAGGAAACTGGAGGAAAACACAGGAATATGCACTTCCCAATGATTGTATAGCATATCAGTTAAAAAAATTAATCTCCACCAATATTTAATGAGGAAAAGGTGCAGTCTGTGGCCATTGCAAGACTTTAGTTTAAGGAAGAGAAAAGGAATCATTCACATTCTACAAATATTCTGGAAATTCCTATGGTTATCCCATGGAATTAGAGACTGTTAACTCCTGAGGGACCTTAGTAAAAATGCAACATCCATGCAAGGTGGGACCTTGAGAGTCCTGTGGGCCAAGGTGACCATTTTTAGACTTGAAACAAACCTCAGCATAGGATGCTATAGGCACTTCCAGAGATCAGTATTCGCACCCTAAAGTTTTTGCTGATTCTCACCACTGCCTCGTTCTTTAGTTGAAGACCAACTTTGTCAAATATATTGTTTCATGCTCCACCTAAAGCCTTTTTGGCATCTCGATGCTTTTCTTTCTACAACTTCTTAAGAGATTTTTAAGTAGAAACAGCCTGTATCCCAATTGGGAGATAGGTTTTTTTCTCTCCAATATTAAAAGGAAGAGATATTTGCTGCTGTCACTTTGAAAATTAATGATCTTTTGAGTCACATGTGTGGCATATTATCACATTATTTAAGAAACACTGGGAGTATTATTTTAGTGAGTGTGAGATAATGCTGAGGATAATTATTATAATTATTTAAATCATTTCCAGGAGAGTTTAAATGGATTTATGTTATTTTATAGTGAAACTTATAGTTCTTGCAATTTCTTTGCGATCTGACTTGTATAGATTTTAGTTTCTGAAGTTTAGAATGGGAAAGTAATATGAGAATGCCCTGTAGGTATACTATGTATGATGGAGCGTATTTTTCCAAGGTTAAGCAAGTGTTTTAGTTTTATGTACTGGGAGGTAGAACATTTTTTTTAAATTTCAGATTATTTATTTATTTAGAGAGAGAGAGTGCAAGCTGGGGGGAGAGGCAGGAGAGGGAGAAGCAGACTCCCCACTGAGCAGGGAGCCTGACATGGGGCTCAGTCCCAGGACCCCGATCTGAGCCAATGGCAGACACTTAACTGACAGACCCCAGTAGAGCTTTTTTTTTTTTTTAAATCGGCAATCTAACACCCACAAGTGATTAGTTGACCGTAAGTCAAATCCTTGTTTTGTTCACGAGGAAGCTAATGTTTCACTAGGTTCTAATACTGTGCCTCTATGATAGGAAAGGTCACTCAGTATCTTATGGCCACTTCTATTCTTCCAGTTTTATTTTTTTTTAAAGTAATCTCTATACCTAATATAGGGCTCAAACTCACAACCCTGAGATCAAGAGTCGCATGCTCTACTGACTGAGCTAGCCAGGTGCCCCTGGCCACTTCTATTCTTCAATCAATGATTCTAATGAGATTATTCATATTAAGAGAGTCTCATCTTATTTACCTTATATGACACATAAGTAACCAATAATACCCAATGTTTGAAATACTGTGTTCTATATGGATGCTATTAAGGTGTCTTGAAAATGTAACCTATTTTTCATGGGAATAATTAAATGATGAGTTGTCAAAGGAGGCAATATAGTGAAAGTGTCAATTTTGTGGCTTTTGTGTCAGACAGACCGGTTTTGAGTCTGGCTCTGCCATTTACTAACTGGTCAAGTTAGTCAAATTTTTTGATCTGTAGAAATTCTCAATTCCTATAATAAAATAATTATAGCCCAGGGTTGTAAGGATTAAATGAGAGAATATATATAAAGTGTTAACTTGAAAAGTGAGGCTATTTGGGATTTATGTATCTTGACCATTCACTTGCTACAGGAACCGGTGAGGATCTCTGTTTAGGAATGTAGTTGAGAGGCAGAGATATTCATGCCTGACTCTGTTTGTTCAGAATATCTTAAGTTGGGGTTGGGGGGAAGTAGAGTGGTAGGGCAGGGCGAGGAGATTCATTAGCATTTACAGCCTTCAGAACAGATGGTACTTACCATAGAGAGAACACATGGAAAGAGGAAGCCAAGAGGCTTACTTAAAAACTATTTCAGGGGTGAGGGTGGGGTTTTGCAAATGGACACATATGCAACTTCAATCACTTGGGGAAAGGGGTTGGAAAACAGAATGTTTTTAGTAAGTTATTACTTTGTATAACTTGTTATATATATATTGTTGTGTTTTGGCAGGCCTGTAATATAATTATCATTACTTCAGCATTGGAGATAAATTTTCTGAAACTTGGAAAATGTAATTTTCCCAAGGCTACCTATCTAGAATGTTCCAAAGCCATAATTTCATCTCTCAACTGTGATTGTGAAGTCCAAGAACTTTTCATTCTGTAGTATTGCCTCCCTCACCTGCTTGTATGCTTTGGGCATAGGACTGAAATAAATGAATCAAGGGAGGTAACTCAGTGGGTGACTTGGCCAGGAGAACCTATTGGAAGGGACAAGGTGGTTTCTCCAACACATACAAAGAGACCCCAATCGCAGCCCTTCCTTTCTAAGGTGTCAAGACACTGTACCTCTGTAAAGGCCACAGCAATGACTCACAAAATTGCAACGAACAATACTACCCAGGGCCAGAATGGGACTAATCAAGACACTCTGCAGACTGATGGCCAGACACAGGTTTTGGGAGGGAAAGAAAGTCCTCTGAATCTTGAAGAGCTAGAAACACAAATATACCCAAGATAAGACAGACTGTGGCCAGAGCAATTGTGAATGGTCTGAATTCAATTTCTGTAATTCTGAATTCTATCCTTCAAACCTTGTAATTAAGAAAGCTTTCCTGTGTTTGTGGATCTATCCATTTCTCAAACCCTTTGGGACATCATTATGTTTTGTTTGTTTGTTTGTTTATTTGCCAGGAGTTTCTAAGCAAAAGTATCTGGTCAGATGTACAAGTAGCTTGTGGGTCTGTCAAAGGGTAAAGAAATAGTCTGGCCAAGCCTCAACCAGCACAATAGGACATCACAAAAACACAACTTCATATGTCCCCCTAGGATTTGGTGTGATGGCACACCTGAGACTGGCCTTGTAGTCCAAGGAGGTCACTCAGTTGGGAGAACAGGGGAAAATTAGAGATCATTCTACACATGGCTTCTTCCTTCCCTAGACATCTCATTACAGATTTCATTCATTTATTGATTTAACAAATATTTATGAAGCATTGTCTGTGTCCCAGAAACTATTCTAGATGCTGAGAAAGTATCAATGAACACTTCCAAAAATGTCTCTGTTCTCATGGCACTCATGTTTTTGTGGCTGGGTGGGCAGGGGATAGACAAGAAGCATGTAATAAAATGTAGTATATGTAACATAATTTTGTAAAAGAAGATGTGATAAAATTTTAGTTAGCGATGAGTAATTTGAAGAAAAATAAAGAAGGGTAGGGAATGAGTAAGAGGGCACATGAAGACAAGTAGTGGCTGAGTGAGGGTCAAGGTTAAGCTAGGGCGGTTAGGGAAGATTTCTTTGAGGATGTGGTGATGCTGTTTCAGCCAATACTCTAGTGGAGGGGAAGGACGAAGGAAAGGCAGAAGGGAGGGAGTGAGACAGCTTCTGGAGGAAAAGAGGGTGACAATTCCAGGGTCATGTCATTGCATAGGGGAGGTAGAGAGAAGGCGTGATTATTTACAACAGAAATGCAAAAGAGCTTGGATTCGCAAATATGTGCACAGGTGTTTTGATCTCAGTATTTTCTTTTAACTCGTAACAAATACAGCCTGACCTGATAAATTTAGTGGCATATTGCTTTCATCTGAATATATTCTTTCCCTGACTCTTCCTTCATTTCCTCCCAGAAGGATGTGTTGTTGGAGAAGTTAATTTAACTAGAAAAGCTGAAACTGACAATGTGGAACCTTGATTCTCTTGCAAATGCAGCCCTGATTATTATAAAATCTGCCTATGATAGGTCTAATATGTCTCTCATTACTGGTAAATTATCATTTATCCTGAAAGGTGTGAGGACTTAATCCTTTGCATTTAAGGAGCTCAGAGACTGAGCACCTCAATTATAAACACATTTCTTTCTCTCTTTTTTTCCCCTTATTTTTAAGAGGCTCCAGAAAGTGCTTAAAATGTGTCCAGGCACCCTCCCTCAGTGTGGCTGTGGGCTCAACTCTGCTGGCTGAGGTGTAACCTACTTGTGATAGGTTTCTCCCTGCTCCTCTGGATGTTGCTAATGTTTTGGGCTGAGCTTCGCTTGCTTAGTACCTCAATAAAGTGAAACAAAATTATTTTACCTTGTACTATTTTCACAAGTACAAATAGTTTAGGAGGCAGCACAAAATAATGGCAAGGGTGATGTTGGATTCAGACCAATTTATATAGCTCCATATCTTAGAAGCTGTTCTCGCTTGAACGAGCCAATTTACGTCCCTGAGTCTGAGCTTCCTCTTGTACAAAATAGAACTAATAAGAGCTACCTTCCCTGGTTACTTAGAGGAAGTTGGGAAATGTGGTACCTGGATGTGAGGCCCTAGATACGGCTGAGTCATTCAGCTGGTATTCACTTAGCCTTGAAATTTAACATCACATACCACAATGGTAGATACAAGTCATTATAGCTTCATCACAACTGATAGAATGTACAACTGCAAGAGTGAACCCTCACAAAATATATGTACTTGGGGTGATAATGATGTGTCAGTGTAGGTTATCAGTTGTAGCAAGCAGACCACTGTGGTACGGGTGTCCGTTGTGGGGGAGGGTGTGTGTGCAGGGAGACAGGAGGTATATGGGGACTCTGTACTCTCCGCTCAATTTTTCTGTGAGCCTGACTGCTCTAAAAATAAATTCTATTAATTAAAAAATAACATTAATAAATATTAGTTGGACCACACATCCATCTTGCATTGGATAGCCTAGTATCCTTACAGATATTTTGCAGGATTTGGAAAATTCTTGTTTCACTTAAGCTCTTCGGTCTTTAACCTCTGGTTCTACAGCATTGCCAAGTTCAGCTCTGCCTTCTCCACCTGCCTGCTCTGTTCCTTGTTAAACCGCACTGGCTAGTACTTGCACTGAACAGGGGAATACACTAAACGTTTGGGAGTAATGAGAGGGGAGAGCACAGCCAATCAAAAATGTTCAAAGTCCCCAGGTGATCCTTGCCATTGAGACAATTCACTGGTCTCCCCCCATAAAGCTTTATTTTCTTGTCATGATTTACTGCCCCTTATACCTGCCACTCTGTTCCTCACTCCCCTCTTTTTTTAGTCTCCCTGGAGAAACTAAAAATACTTCATTTTCTTATGCAGAACAATTTTTTTTTGGTTCTGTTAAAGAATATATATATATTCAAAAAGGTGAAATCATGACTGTATAAATGGATAAGAATGAGCATGTGACAAATATTTCATTTGACTCATTTAATGAAAGGAAATTTCAAAGGAACATTCAAAGAAACTCATATATGCTGTAACAAAATTGATCAATATTCACAGGGTAATAAGAAACTATCTCTTTTGGACAGCATGCACATGTCTATGGACAAGATTCATTTGCATGTCCATCAAGATTCTATAATTTACAGTTTTAAAGGAACTCAAAGACAATAAAAGGAGGAGATAACCTGCCAGGGGATGCTAGGCAGACTCCCTGATTTTTTTTTTTTTTCCCTTATTTCAAAGTCTTCCACAGTTTTTCCTGACAACTCACTACTGGCTTATCTGGACCATGCACAAATGGACTATTTTCATAGTATCTAAATTGCCCATCAATTACACAGTTTAGCTAAACAAAGATCTGTTCTTCCTTTCCAGAGAAACAAAGAAACTCTTTGTTTCTCCTTCTCTACTATGTAAATAAAATAGGTGGTACATTGCACATGTTCAGTAAATGTTACCTCCAACTTTTCCCTTCCTGACTTGTTTCCAGCTCAGGCCCTTATGTCTGTTATGTGCTCTGTGTGTTACCCTGCCTGGGAATATTCTCTCTCTCTTCCAATCCATGCATTTATACTGTTTCTGTTCCACCAAAAAGTTAAGAGTGTTAGGTGTCATAAGAGATACAGGTGTCTGGAGGGGGTGCAGAGCAAGATGGCGGAGGTGTAGGAGACCTGGATTTTGTCTGGTCCCAGGAATTCAGCTGGACAGGGATTGAACTATTCTGAACACCTATGAGCTCAACAGGAGATCGAAGAAAAGAATAGCAACAACTCTCTGAACAGAAAAGCGACCACTTTCTGGAAGGTAGGACGTGCGGAGAAGTGAATCCGAGGTGATATTCGGGAGGATAGATGGTGGGGGAGGTGGCCTCCGTAGGCTGATTCTGGCAAGTGATAGAGCCACGGAGCACAAAATCGGAACTTTTAGAAGTTGGCTCCGCTGAGGGACGTCGCTCCAGTGGCTAAGCGGGGGGTGGAACCCTCGTGGGACAGTGTGGTCTCAGGACCCTCGGGGTCACAGAAAGACCGGGGGTGCCTGAGTGCGGCAGAGCTCCCAGGTATCGGAGCAGGGAAGCCAGCTGCAGAGACGAGCCAAGGCGCAGGCTTTAAGCTTGGGGTTGCCATAAACCGTGAACCGCGGCACAGTTGGGCCACTGCTCCTCCAGCAGGGACCCAACAAGTGGCAGATCCGGGGAGACTCCCCTTCCTCCCCCGGGAGGAGTGGCGCGGGAGTGCACCATAGGGATCTGCTGGGTTTGGAGACTCCACACCAAGTCAGGTGCCAGAGACAGAAATGCTCGGTCACAGGCCGGGTGAGCACAGAGTGTGGCTGGAGACTGGAGAGACGGGTGACTGACTGCTTTTCTCTGGGGGCTCACTGAGGAACAGGAGCCTGAGTTCTTGGCTCCTCCAGGGCAGAGATTGGGAGGCCCCCATTGTCACTCTCGTCCTCCAAAGCTGTACGGAGAGCTTTCAGGGAACAAAAGCTCCCGAGAGCAAACCTGAGCAGTTTACTTAGCCTGGACCCAGCAAGGGCGGGGCAATTCCGCCTCTGGCAAAGACATTTGGGAACCATGGCAACAGGCCCCTCCCCAAGAAGATCACCAAGAACAGCCAGCCAAGACCAAGTTTACCTCTCAATGAGAATGGCAGAACTCCAGCGCTAGGGGAATACAGCACATAGAATTCATGGCTTTTTTTTACCATGTTTCTCTAGTTTTTCAAAGTTAATTTTTTTAACTGTCTTTTCTTTCTTTCTTTTTGAATTTTTGTTTTTCCCTTTTTCAACCAACATCTTATCAATCCCTTTTTTAAGAAATATTTTTTATTTTCCATTTTTAGAGTCATACTCTATCCCTTCATAGTAGTTACCCTTTTTTTGGCATATATATATATAAATTGTTCTCTCTTTAAAATTTTGAGATACAGTTTCTTCTAACAGATCAAAATATACCCTAAATCTCTAGTGTATTGCTTTGTTCTAGTCTCCTGCCTGATCACATTCTCTCCCTTTTTTTTTTTAAATCCTCTTTTTTCTTTTTTCAACCACTTCTTATCTTATCAATTCCTTTTATCAAATCTTTTATAATTTTCATCTTTACAGTCATATTCCATCCCTTCATCGTATTAACCCTTATTTTTGTAAATATATAGGTTTTTCTTTCTTTAAAACTTTGGGAGGCACTTTCTTCTAACATACCAAAATATGCCAAAAATCTAGTGTGTGGCACTGATCTATGCACCAGCCTGATCATATCTGATCAATTTATGTTTTGTTTTGTTTAGGAGAGAGCCTAAAAGCAACATAGACCAGAAAGGAACACAGACAATATACAGTAACAGTCACCTTACAGGCAATACAATGGCACTAAATTAATATCTTTCAATAATTACCCTGAATGTAAATGGGCTAAATGCCTGATTCAAAAGACACAGGCTATCAGATTGGATAAAAAAAGAAACAAGACCCATCAATATGCTGTCTGCAAGAGAATCATTTTAGACACAAAACACACCCCCAGATTGCAAGTGACGGGGTGGAAACCATTTACCATGCTAATGGACACCAAAAGAAAGCTAGGGTGGCAATCCTTATATCAGACAAATTAGATATTAAACCAAAGATGTAATAAGAGATGAGGAGGGACACTATATCCTACTTAAAGGGTCTATCCGACAAGAAGATCTAACAATTATAAATATCTGTGCCTCTAACATGAGAGCAGCCAATTCTATAAGGCAATTAATAACAAACACAAAGAAACACATGGACAACAATACAATAATAGTGGGGGACTTTACACCCCTCTCGCTGAAATGGGCAGATCACCTAAGCAAAAGATCAACAAGGAAATAAAGACTTTAAATGACACACTGAACCAAATGGACTTCACAGACATATTCAGAATATTCCATCTCAAAGCAACAGAATACATTCTTCTCTAGTGCCCATGGAACATTCTCCAGAATTGATCACATCCTAGGTCACAAATCAGGTCTCAACCAGTAGCAAAAGATTGGGATCATTCCCTGCATATTTTCAGACCACAATGCTTTGAAACTAGAACTCAATCACAAAAGGAAAGTAGGAAAGAACTCAAATACATGGAGTCTAAAGAGCATCCTACTAAAGAATGAATGGGTCAACCAGGAAATTAAAGAAGAATTAAAAAAATTCACGGAAACCAATGAAAATGAAAACACAACTGTTCAAAATCTTTGGGATGCAGCAAAGGCAGTCCTGAGAGGAAAGTATATAGCAATACAAGCCGTTCTCAAGAAACAAGAAAGGTCTCAAATCCACAACCTAACCCTCCACCTAAAGGAACTAGAGAAAAAACAGCAAATAAAGCCTAAACCCAGCAGGAGAAGAGAAATAATAAAGATCAGAGCAGAAATCAATGAAATAGAAACCAAAAGAACAGTAGAACAGATCAACGAAACTAGGAGCTGGTTCTTTGAAAGAATTAACAAGATTGATAAACCCCTAGCCAGACTTATGAAAAAGAAAAGAGAAAGGACCCAAATCAACAAAATCATGAATGAAAGAGGAGAGATCACAACCAACACCAAAGGAATACAAACAATTATAAGAACATATTAGGAACAACTCTATGCAAGCAAATTAGATAATTTGGAAGAAACGGATGCATTCCTAGAGATGTATCAACTACCAAAACTGAACCAGGAAGAAATAGAAAACCTGAACAGACCTATAACCACTAAGGAAATTGAAGCAGTCATCAAAAATCTCCCAAGAAACAAGAGCCCAGGGCCAGATGGCTTCCCAGGGGAATTCTACCAAACATTTCAAGAAGAATTAATACCTATTCTTCTGAAACTGTTCCAAAAAATAGAAATGAAGGAAAACTTCCAAACCCGTTTTATGAGGCCACCATTACCTTGATCCCAAAACCAAAGACCCCATCAAAAAAGAGAACTATAGACCAATATCCTTGATGAACATGGATGCAAAAATTCTCACCAAAATACTAGCCAATAGGATCCAACAGTACATTAAAAGGATTATTCACCATAACCAAGTGGGATTTATCCCTGGGCTGCAAGGTTGGTTCAACATCCGCAAATCAATCAACGTGATACAATACATTAACAAAAGAAAGAACAAGAATCATATGATCCTCTCAAGAGATGCAGAGAAAGCATTTGACAAAGTACAGCATCCTTTCTTGATCAAAACTCTTCAGAGTACAGGCATAGAGGGTACATACCTCAATATCATAAAAGCTCTCTATGAAAAACCCACAGTGAATATCATTCTCAATGGGGAAAAACTGAGAGCTTTCCCCCTAATGTCAGGAATGCGGCAGGGACGTCCACTATCACCACTGCTATTCAACATAGTATTGGAAGCCGTAGTCACAGCAATCAGACAACAAAAAGAAATAAAAGGCATCCAAATCAGCAAGGAAGAAGTCAAACTCTCACTCTTTGTAGATGCTATGATACTTTATGTGAAAAACCCAAAAGACTCCACCCCAAAACTGCTAGAACTCATACAGGAATTCAGTCAAGTGGCAGGATATAAAATCCATGCACAGAAATCAGCGGCATTCCTCTAGACCAACAACAAGACAGAAGAAAGGGAAATTAAGGAGTCGATTCCATTTACAATTGCACCCAAAACCATAAGATACCTAGGAATAAATCTAACCAAAGAGGCAAAGGATCTGTACTCAGAAAATTATAAAATACTCATGAAGAAAATTGAGGAAGACACAAAGAAATGGAAAAATGTTCCATGCTCATGGATTGGAAGAACAAACATTGTGAAGATGTCAATGCTACCTAGAGCAATCTACACATTCAAAGAAATGGAACAAATTATCCTAAAATATGTATGGAACTAGAAGAGACCCCAAATAGCCAGAGGAATGTTGAAAAAGAGAAGTAAAGCTGGTGGCATCACAATTCCGGACTTCAAGCTCTATTACAAAGCTGTCATCATCAAGACAGTATGGTACTGGCACAAAAACAGACACATAGATCAATGGAACAGAATAGAGAGCGCAGAAATGGACCCTCGACTCTATGGTTAACTAATCTTTGACAAAGCTGGAAAGAATGTCCAATGGAAAAAAGTCTCTTCAACAAATGGTGTTGGGAAAATTGGACAGCCACATGCAGAAGAAAGAAACTGGACCATTTCCTAACACCACACACAAAAATAGACTCAAAGTGTTTGAAAGACCTAAATGTGAGACAGGAGTCCATCAAAATCCTAAAGGGGAACACGGGCAGCAACCTCTTCAACCTCAGCCGCAGCAACTTCTTCCTAGAAACTTCACCAAAGTCAAGAGAAGCAAGGGCAAAAATAAACTATTGGGATTTCATCAAGATAAAAAGCTTTTGCACAGCAAGGGAAATAGTCCACAAAACCAAAAGACAACCGACAGAATGGGAGAAGATATTTGCAAATGACATATCATATAAAGGGCTAGTATCCAAAATCTATGAAGAACTTTTTAAACTCAACACCCAAAGAACAAATGATCCAATGAAGAAATGGGCAGAAGACATGAACAGACATTTTTCCAAAGAAGACATCCAAATGGCCAACACACACATGAAAAAGTGCTCAGCATTGCTTGGCATCGGGGAAATCCAAATCAAAACTTCAATGAGATACCACCTCACACCAGTCAGAATGGCTAAAATTAACAAGTCAGGAAATGACAGATGTTGGTGGGGATGTGGAGAAAGGGGAACCCTCCTACGCTGTTGGTGGGAATGCAAGCTGGTGCAGCCACTCTGGAAAACAGTATGGGGGATCTTCAAAAAGTTGAAAATAGAGCTTCCATATGATCCAGCAATTGCACTACTGGGTATTTACCCCAAAGATGCAAATGTAGGGATCACAAGGGGTTTTTATAGCAGCAATGTCCACAATAGCCAAACTGTGGAAAGAGCCATGATGTCCATCGACAGATGAATGGATGAACAATAAGTGGTATATATACACAATGGAATATTATGCAGCCATCAAAAGAAATGAGATCTTGCCATTTACAATGACATGGATGGAACTGGAGAGTGTTATGGTGAGTGAAGTAAGTCAATCAGAGAAAGACATGTATCATATGATCTCATTGATATGAGGAATTCTTAATCTCAGGAAACAAACTGAGGGTTGTTGGAGTGGGGGTGGGGTGGGAGGGACGGGGTGACTGGGTGATAGTCATTGGCGAGGGTATGTGCTATGGTGAGCGCTGTGAATTGTGCAAGACTGTTGAATCACAGATCTGTACCTCTGAAACAAATAATGCAATATATGTTAAGAAAAAAAAAGATAGCAGGAGGGGAAAAATGAAGGGGGGAAATCGGACGGGGAGATGAGCAATAAGAGATGATGGACTCTGTAAAACAAACTGAGGGTTCTAGAGGGGAGGGTGTTGGGAAGATGGGTTAGCCTGGTGATGGGTATTAAAGAGGGCACGTTCTGCATGGAGCACTGGGTGTTATGCACAAACAATGAATCATGGAACACTACATCAAAAACTAATGATTTAATGTATGGTGATTAACATAACAGTAAAAAATTAAAAAAAAGTACTGTGTATTTTCTTTGGGCCTCATAAATATTAATCCAACTGCCTGATTACAGATTGCTACAGAGCCAGGCATCGTGCAGGGTTCACTAATACCATTTCATGAACCATTAGTTATCTTGGTTCTATTCATGTGATTGATTTTTTTTTGGTATGTATTTGTTTTCTTTTGTGCAGGTATATGTAGCACTCTTTTCTCTTGAAGGAATTGAAGAGACACACTTCTGAATTTCCTCCCCCTGAGGGTAGAGTGCACCTGAAGCCTAAAAAGAATTAAATAAGAATACACACACTCCATAATATGGGACTAAGAGCCCCTTTGTTCTTTCAGAAAGAGACTGAATGGCAGTGTTCACCCCCCTTTCTACTAGAGTCCAATTAATTTGGTTAGACTAATTTTTCTTCCCTTATTAACTGTCCTCTGTGCTTAATGGGACCAAATGTGAGATGGGAAGATAAAGTATTCAGGCATCTATATAGGACTAATTTTAGCATCAAGGATAGTTGTGAGGGGCTGGGAGCCAGGTGCATTTCAGTCTTAATGAGGTGGCACCTCCTTGATGCTTTTGACCTTGTCCATTGTAGGTGGGAATTTGTAGAAACCATTTAGACAGCTTAAAGTACAGTTGACAGAACTGTCTTCACTGTTCATCCTGATCCATTTTAGCACCAGAAGAGCAGGCCAAGTGCTGTTTTCTGTAAATAGAAAGTAACATACATTTATCCAGTCATGGAACAGACATAAATGTGAACTGACACCTCCTCTTGGCTCTCTCACCCAACCTGAAATCAGCATTAATAAATAAACCCCAAGCTGTCCTTATTTTGCTTAGAATCACACCAAATTGACAAGTTTCTTAGAGCACCACCAAATCTGTGGCCAATACAGGACAATAAAAACTATAAAGTAAAACTCATTAAAAGAAGCTCTGTGTCCAGGATAGTCTCCTCCCTGGCCAACCCCCCCCCCCCCCAGAACCACCTGCTGCCTTGTACCTCATCCCAGATCTGAAGAATCAGAAATACAGATGCTGTCATTCCTCTATGTAAGCCCATTTATTGAATTTTATGACATACAGTAAGGATTATTTTTAAAGTGTTCCAGGAGAGGAAAGATGATAGATACTTTTGATCTTTGCTAATACTTGATCAGCCCTCCTCTTGAGTGCTCCTGAGATATATTTTAACTAGGAAGATTGCAGTTCACAACAGTCCTGTGCAACAGTCCTGTCTACCCTATCTACCTCTCCATCTATGTAATTTCTCCCTAATCTATGCCTCTGTACCTCTCATACCTTTTCAATGACAACATTGTTGTAATAACTCAAAAACTGTAAAAACAAACAAATGAAACTTTTCTCCACTGCCGTTCTTGTCCTCTTAGGAAGAAATTGCCTTGAAAGACAAAAGTAGATAATTGGTACAACCACTTCAACAGAAAAGCTCTTCAAGAGCTCAGGCTGTGTGTGTGATAAGTTCTTTTGAGATGAACATGAGATAGGTTGAATAATGTTATGGTTTCATGGCTGTTGGGCTTAGTAGTAAGTCACCGATATAACAGTGATGTTAAAGACTTGTTAACTTTGCTCAAAACATTTCATTAATGCCTACATTTCCTGAGGAAGAAAAAAAAATCTTTCCTTTGGTTATAAATAGAAAATGTTAGAATGGGAAGATACGTAAGTAGTGACAGAGTCAGGACTGGAGACCAGGAATGCCATCCCCTATTTTTAGCTAATCCGTATAGTCCAGTTTCATCAATTCTCAAGACATCGGGAGGCCAGTACTTGTAAAATGCTCATACTGTTGGAATAAGTATGTACACTGTGTTTACTTGAGAGGGAACGTGAATTGCATTCTTTCATTTACTTATGTATTTTTGGAAGCTCTAAATTCACTTCCCCAATGCTATGAGTTTTTGGACCAGAGTTTATGGACAACCATCCTTCCTTTCGTTTCTCCATTTATTGATATTCCACTATTTGCTCCTCACAATTTCTTCCCATCCACACACACCCAACCATATCCCCAAAGCCTAAGAAATGAATGGGTGTGTAAAGCAGGGCACAGAGGAGAACTGAAAGAGGGAATCACTTTATTGCTAGCACCAGTGATCACATCCTGTTGTCAAAAAGACAGTGAGGTCAGGGCGTCTGGGTGGCTCAGTTGGTTGGGCGACTGCCTTCGGCTCGGGTCGTGATCCTGGAGTCCCGGGATCGAGTCCCGCATCGGGCTCCCCGCTCGGCGGGGAGTCTGCTTCTCCCTCTGACCCTCTTCCTTCTCGTGCTCTGTATCTCTCATTTTCTCTCTCCCCCAAATAAATAAATAAAATCTTTAAAAAAAAAAAGACAGTGAGGTCAAAATCAGAAGGACTGAGTTGTATTTTCTTGGTTCTATTGACTGTGACCACTGACATTTTAAATATCTTGAGTTCAGTATCCTTATCTGAAGATATGGAGGGTGGATATAAATATCAAATATGTTAATATGCTTGAAAATGCAGTTATTGATTATTTTAGGAAAGAGTTAAAATGAAAAAAAAACAAGGATTTTTTTTTTTTTTTTGTCCCATGAAAGCAGCAATTTGAGCACAGTTCAGATTGTTTACATATTGACTAAAGGTTTATAAACCACATGCAAAAAGAGAACTATTTTTCCCCCTGAGAAAATAGTAGTCTTCACAATGTGCCTTTCCCATGACTCGTTCCTTCCTAACCTAAATCATATCATAATAACACTGGGGACCCAAGGACCAACCAAAGGGGAGTGATCACTGAAACCCAAGGGTTTGTCTCCAGAGTGAGAGTGTGAAGCCAGGACAGACTATAAAATTCTAGCTCCTGGCCATTCAGTTGTGGTGGGTCAACAGGACTGCAAAGAATTGTCTGCTTCTTAAGATTACAGTGAGCACACTGAGAGGAGCACAGGTTGGGATATCTTTGCAGGTGGTGGCGGGCTAGAAAACTGAGCCAAGCACAGAATAATGCTGCATGCCAACTGCATGCCGTACGTCAGATAAAAATTAGTGCGGTGGTCTTCCCCACGGACTGTTCTTCCCTGCAACCACGTAATACAAGGCATGGAAGTGCAAGGGCAGAGATGGATCAAAAGAAAAAGAGTGACAGTAGCAGCAATAGCAGTAGCAAGTAAAGCAGAAAGTCTTAAATATTACCATGTGGACTTAAATGCAGTGAGAGTCCGTGATGAACTTTTGGATAGAGTTTGAGAAATACAAGAGCTCTATAAAAAAGAAAATGAGGTGGGGATAATTATGCGATCTTAGTGTGCGTGTGTATTGATGCCACCTGCGGCCATAAGCAAAGCTAGGATGTGGCATTCAGCGAGAGAAGATTGGGAATTATAGTAGAAACAGATACATATCTAAGTTCTAATAAAGTAACACTTTTACTTCTTTTTAATTAAATTGTTTCCATTGTCTCAATGTTAAAAATTTTGGGGTATTGCTAGAAGAGAAATGACAATTTGAATGGCTCCAAGTAACTGTAGACAAGATTTTAGTGCCTAAGGGATATTAACCTTGGAAGAGTCTGCAAAACCTATTGTTGAAACATTGAAAATCCAGCTGCAACCAGAATAGGAACCATCTCAGGTTTAAGTGTGCCAGAAAAGGGTCACAAAAAAACATGCTGGAAAACTTGAGATGGGACAAAAATGCAAGGTTTTGTTGCTAAAAAGAATTCCTTACCAAAAACACAGCCAGCATCTTCAGAGCTGGGTCAATAAGCTGCCAATTGCTGGGGTGCCTGGGTGGCACAGTCTGTTAAGTGTTGGACTCTTGATTTTGGCTCAGGTCCTGATCTCAGGTTCCTGAGATGGATCCCTGCCTCACGCTCCGTGGTCAGCACAGTCTGCTTGTGATTCTCTCTTCCTCTCTCTCTGCCCCTCCTGCTCATGCTCTTTCTCTCTAAAATAAATAATTAAATATTTAAAAAAAGCTGCCAGTTGCTTCTCATGCACCCCTCCACCATGCTTCTCCTCTTACTGGGGCCTTCCTGAAATAAAGGGGGTTAAATTTGTTCAGAAGTATAAAGGAGTGAACATATAGTGACGATTATTATTACAGCTATCATCTAAAATAATCATTGCCTACTAACTCTTCCTTACCAATATGATCTTTTTTGTTGCTTTGCTAGTTTGGTTAGTTTCTCACCTGTGTTCACTCTTCTTCATACAACAACAACCACCATTCTCCCAACATGTGCCAAGTGCTGTGTTTACAGAGCCCCCATCATGATCAAAACAGACAAATTATATGCATAAAATTAGGTGGCTGTGGTGAAGTCTACACGTATCATTATGAGCTGCGCTAAGTGTGAAAATGTGCAGGGCCCATGAGAGGATGTAAGTAGGAGATCTTGTTTTGACTGGGGGGCTTGGGGAATGTCTCTTGGATGAAGTGGCATTTAATCTGAGACCCAAAAGATGGGCGGAAATGGGATAATATAAGTGTGGGAACAAGGGTATTTCAAGCCCAGAGAACAATATGTACAAAGACACAGGGGGTGGGGGAATGAGACAGACTTGACACATTTGAAAAACCAAGAAAAAGCCAATGTGACCCAAGTCCAGTCTACAAGAGTGGTTGGGGTGGTCAGAGGAGAGGGTGGGGTTGCTTGTGGGGCAGCAGGACCGTGTTCAGCACTTGGGTTTTCTCTCCTGTGGGATTCCCAAGTCCCTTGATGTTCATTTTTCTCTCCATGTCATCTCTAAACTGTGCCCTGTTCTCTTCGTGATCATTTCTGAATTCCTCAGGCCCAGATTTTCCAAGCAGTTCTATCTTCTGTTCACCCCCAGTTTCTACTTGTTTCTCTTTAGTATTTCATCCAAAGGTATCCGTGAAAAAACAGCCATGGCTGAAACAACACCATAATAATAATAATATAAAAATGACACCAAAGTAGCAACTAGAGCAAACGCTGCACACTAAATGGCGTGTATGTATTCAGCAAGGAGCACTAGGTGATGGGTTGGTGAGCCCATGTGCAGGAGTTGGAGGCTGTGTGTCCAGGAACACTGGGAAGCGAAGTCAGCCTCAGCACTTTCCAAGCACTCACAGGCAAGATGGGCTAGTGGGAGACAGAGGGGCACAGATTTTATTTCTCCAAGCAGTAATATAGGTCGTCCCCAACTCATCACTCACACAGTAGCCTGTCATACAAGCACACGACAGAGGATTCAAAAGTGCAACATGTCTCTCGTGGCACTTGGCATGTGTAGGGTTGTGCTTCCCTGGCCAGAACTCTTTGATTCTGTTTACCTGAGTCTGGGACTCCTGCCCAGTATCTCGCGAGATTTCAGTGGAAGCTTCCATCAACTCCATCTCCTGGAGGAAGGAGGATTATTTTTCCTGGTGGGTTGCTCTTAATCTTTTAAGTTCTCTTCCTCCCCCAACACCTTCCCCAGTCACCACTCCCATACTAAGAGTCCTGTGGGAGAACGGGGGTGGGGGGAGGGAAGGTGGAGAGATGTCAACAGAAGAGCTAGGAGGGGGGAAAACAACCTCAAATTTTTCCTTAAGGAAATTTTCAGTGGGGACTTACATATTTTAAATCTATGCCCTTAAAAATATCCATTCTGAAAAAAAATCTGATCCCTATTATTACTAATTTTGAAAGTTTTGAAAATGGTTAAATAAGGAAGTACTCAAAATTTAGGTTATAGGGATGAAAAAACAGTCCTAGGTGTTTAAATGCATTTTAATCTTGAAAGAATTTGCCTGAAAACAATAATCTACTAATTATTAATATTATTTTATTCGTATCAATTTTTTCCCTTAGGAAAATATAACCGTGGGAGTCTCAGCAATTTCTATAGTTTTTTAATGGAGAGCGTATCTGAACTAATTTTCTTTCTTTTGCCTGTCATTTGGTTATTTATATCTAAGGTTGGAATAATAGTTGTAGATCCCATAGGGCACTGAACAGTTGAAATTATCCTCTAGATTTAAAAATGTGAGTTTAAATACAGCTCCAGGTGAGACCCCTGGGGGTTTTGCAGCTAGGAGAATGTGCAGCCATCACTCATATTCCTTTTTTGCATATTCCACATTACTGTCTTCCAGATAGAACATGGGCTTCCCTAGAGAAACTCTCATAGGAATAAAAGGAGAACTAATAAAAATAATGCTTAGTAATATTATTTATTGGCAGTACTTTTCTCTAAACTCACAGGTCCACACCAAAGACTAATGGCAAACAGCAGGAGTCAGTCCTGTGTAAGGAGAAATTAGCTGCTAACCAGGATCCATGGGAAGCGATCTTGCTGGGCTACAAATGTGCAGAAATGGTCTGGTTAAATGGTCATTCTATATCTCATTTTTTAAAAAGTTTTTTTTTTTTTTTTTTAAATCATGGGTAATAGCATTGGCTTGTTGCCTTCACAGTGAGTGGTTAACAATAGGAGAAGAACGCTGATGAGAAATACAGAGTGAGTGAGCCTGTGCTTGGGTCTAGGAAATGGTTTTTAAACTTACTTTGAAAAATAAGATTGTCATAAATTCTTTTTTTTATTATTATGTTATGTTATCACCATACATTACATCATTAGTTTTTTTTTTTTTTTTGTAGTATTCCATGATTCATTGTATGTGTGTAACACCCAGGGCTCCATTCAGTAAGTGCCCTCTTTAATACCCATCACCAGGCTAACCCATCCCCCACCCCTCTTCCCTCTAGAACCCTCAGTTTGTTTCTCAGTTTCCAGAGTCTCTCATGGTTCATCTCCCCCTCCGATTTCCCCCCTTCATTCTTCCCTTCCTGCTATCTTCTTCTTCTTTTTTTTTTTTTTAACATATAATGTATTATTTGTTTCAGAGGTACAGGTCTGTGATTCAATAGTCTTACACAATTCACATGCTCACCATAGCACATACCCTCCCCAATGTCTTTCACCCAGCCACCCCATCCCTCCCACCCCCCACCACTCCAGCAACCCTCAGTTTGTTTCCTGAGATTAAGAATTCCTCGTATCAGTGAGGTCATATGATACATGTCTTTCTCTGATTGACTTATTTCGCTCAGCATAGCACCCTCCAGTTCCATCCATGTCGTTGCAAGTGGCAAGATGTCATTTCTTTTGATGGCTGCATAATATTCCATTGTAAATATATATATATATATATATATATATATATATATATATATATACCATATCTTCATTATCGATTCATCTGTTGATGGACATCTTGGCTCTCTCCACAGTTTGGCTATTGTGGACAATGCCGCTATAAACATTGGGGTTCACATACCCCTTCAGATCCCTACATTTGTATCTTTGTGGTAAATACCCAGTAGTGCGATTGCTGGGTCATAGGGCAGCTCTCTTTTCAACTTTTTGAGGAACCTCCATACTGTTTTCCAGAATGGCTGCACCAGCTTGCATTCCCACCAACAGTGTAGGAGGGTTCCCCTTTCTCCACATCCCTGCTAATATCTGTCGTTTCCTGACTTGTTAATTTTAGCCATTCTGACTGGTATGAGGTGGTATCTCATTGAGGTTTTGATTTGAATTTCCCGGATGCCAAGGGATGTTGAGCACTTTTTCAATGTCTGTTGGCCATTTGGATGTCTTTAGAAAAATGTCTGTTCATGTCTTCTGCCCTTTTCTTGATTGGACCATTTGTTCCTTGGGTGTTGAGTTTAGTTAAATTCTTTATAGATTTTGGATACTAGCCCTTTATCTGACATGTCATTTGTAAATATCTTCTCCCATTCTGTCGGTTGTCTTTTGGTTTTGTTGACTGTTTCCCTTGCTGTGCAAAAGCTTTTTATCTTGATGAAGTCCCAATAGTTCATTTTTGCCCTTTGCTTCCCTTGCCTTTGGCGATGTTTCTAGGAAGAAGTTGCTGCGGCTGAGGTCGAAGAGGTTGCTGCCCGTGTTCTCCTTTAGGATTTTGATGGACTCCTGTCTCCCATTTAGGTCTTTCAACCATTTGGAGTCTATTTTTGTGTGTGGTGTAAGGAAATGGTCCAGTTTCATTCTTCTGCATGTGGCTGTCCAATTTTCCCAACACCATTTGTTGAAGAGACTGTCTTTTTTCCATTGGACATTCTTTCCTGCTTTGTCAAAGATTAGTTGGCCATAGAGTTGAGGGTCCATTTGTGGGCTCTCGATTCTGTTCCATTGATCTATGTGTCTGTTTTTGTGCCAGTACCATACTGTCTTGATGATGACAGCTTTGTAATAGAGCTTGAAGTCCGGAATTGTGATGCCACCATCTTTACTTCTCTTTTTCAACATTCCTCTGGCTATTCGGGGTCTTTTCTGGTTCCTACAAATTTTAGGATTATTTGTTCCATTTCTTTGAAAAAAGTGGATTGTTCTTCCAATCCATGAGCATGGAACATTTTTCCATTTCTTTGTGTCTTTCTCAATTTCGTTCATGAGTATTTTATACTTTTTGGAGTACAGATTCTTTGCCTCTTTGTTTAGATTTATTCCTAGGTATCTTATCGTTTTGGGTGTAATTGTAAATGGGATCGACTCAGTAAATTCTCTTTCTTCTTTCTTTTTGTTGGTGTATAGGAATGCCACTGATTTCTGTGCATGGATTTTATATCCTGCCACTTGACTGATTTCCTGTGTGAGTTCTAGCAGTTTTGGGTGGAGTCTTTTGGGTTTTCCACATAAAGTAAAGAGTGAGAGTTTGACTTCTTCTTTGCTGATTTGGATGCTTTTGATTTATTTTTGTTGTCTGATTGTTATGGCTAGGACTTCTAATACTATGTTGAATAGCAGTGGTGATAGTGGACATCCCTGCCACATTCCTGACCTTAGGGGGAAAACTCTCAGTTTTTCCACATTGAGAATGATATTCGCTGTGGGTTCTTCACAGAGGGCTTTTATGATATTGAGGTATGTACCCTCTATGCCTATACTCTGAAGAGTTTTGATCAAGAAAGGATGCTGTGCTTTGTCAAATGCTTTTTCTGCATCTATTGAGAGGATCATATGATTCTTGTTCTTTCTTTTGTTAATGTATTGTATCACATTGATTGATTTGCGGATGTTGAACCAACCTTGCAGCCCAGGTATTAATCCCAGTTGGTCATGGTGAATAATCCTTTTAATGTACTGTTCGATCCTATTGGCTAGTATTTTGGTGAGAATTTTTGCATCCATGTTCATCAAGGATATTGGTCTATAGTTCTCTTTTTTGATGGGGTCTTTGGTTTTGGGATCAAGGTAATGGTGGCCTCATAAAACGGGTTTGGAAGTTTTCCTTCATTTCTATTTTTTGGAACAGTTTCAGAAGAATAGGTATTAATTCTTGAAATGTTTGGTAGAATTCCCCTGGGAAGCCATCTGGCCCTGGGCTCTTGTTTCTTGGGAGATTTTTGATGACTGCTTCAATTTCCTTAGTGGTTATAGGTCTGTTCAGGTTTTCTATTTCTTCCTGGTTCAGTTTTGGTAGTTGATACATCTCTAGGAATGCATCCATTTCTTCTAGGTTATCTAATTTGCTTCATAGAGTTACTCCTAATATGTTCTTATAATTGTTTGTATTCCTTTGGCGTTGGTTGTGATCTCTCCTCTTTCATTCATGATTTTGTTGATTTGGGTCCTTTCTCTTTTCTTTTTGATAAGTCCGACCAGGGGTTTATCAATCTTGTTAATTCTTTCAAAGAACCAGCTCCTAGTTTTTTTGATTTGTTCTACTGTTCTTTTGGTTTCTGTTTCATTGATTTCTGCTCTGATCTTTATTATTTCTCTTCTCCTGCTGGGTTTAGGCTTTATTTGCTGTTTTTTCTCTAGTTCCTTTAGGTGGAGGGTTAGGGTGTGTATTTGAGAGCTCTCTTGTTTCTTGAGAAAGGCTTGTGTTGCTATATACTTTCCTCTCAGGACTGCCTTTGCTGCATCCCAAAGATTTTGAACAGTTGTGTTTTCATTTTCATTGGTTTCCATGAATTTTTTTAATTCTTTAATTTCCTGGTTGACCCATTCATTCTTTAGTAGGATGGTCTTTAGCCTCCATATATTTGAATTCTTTCTGTCTTTCCTCTTGTGATTGAGTTCTAGTTTGAAAGCATTGTGGTCTGAAAATATGTTGGGAATGATCCTAATCTTTTGGTACCGGCTGAGACCTGATTTGTGACCTAGGATGTGATCTATTCTGGAGAATGTTTCATGGGCACTAGAGAAGAATGTGTATTCTGTTGCTTTGGGATGGAATGTTCTGAATATGTCTGTGAATTCCATATGGTCCAGTGTGTCATTTAAAGTCTTTATTTCTGGGCGCCTGGGTGGCTCAGATGGTTAAGCATCTGCCTTCAGCTCAGGTCATGATCCCAGGGTCCTGGTATCGAATCCCGCGTCGGGCTCCCTGCTCCTTGGGAGCCTGCTTCTCCCTCTGCCTCTCTCTCTCTCTCTCTCTTTCTCTCTCGCTCTGTCTCTCATGAATAAATAAATAAAATCTTTTAAAAAAAAGTCTTTATTTCTTTGTTGATCTTTTGCTAAGAACATCTGTCCATTTCAGTGAGGGGGTGTTTAAGTCCCCCACTATTATTGTATTGTTGTCCATGTGTTTCTTTGCTTTTGTTATTAATTGCCTTATAGAACTGGCTGCTCCCATGTTAGGGGCATAGATATTTACAATTGTTAGATCTTCTTATGGATAGACCCTATAAGTAGGATATAGTGTCCTTCCTCATCTTTTATTACAGTCTTTGGTTTAAAATCTAATTTGTCTGATATAAGGATTACCACCCTAGCTTTCTTTTGGAGTCCATTAACATGGTAAAAGTTTTTCCACCCCCTCACTTTCAGTCTGGGGGTGTCTTTGTCTTTGGGTCTAAAATGAATCCCTTGCAGACAGCATAACGATGGGTTTTGTTTTTTTATCCAATCTGATAGCCTGTTAATTTGTCATAAATTCTAGGCACTGAAAGAATTGAGAAGCCATGAGCTTTCAGTTCTCTCATCAACATGTCTTGCTTTCCCTTTTGCCTCTCCTCTTTACCCTCACTTCTCTCTTGTCGGAAGTGATCTTGGGGATGGAAAATCCTATATTCACAAAATACTGGTATGGGAAAGAGTTGTGCTCCTTCTCTGTTGAAGTTTCCCATCTTTTGGATATGCTTTTAGAGACTTGGATTTCTAAGATCACCATATCCATTCACAAATATAATACTCTCAAAGATTTATTCCTTAAGGTAGATGACTATATTCCAAAGAACCCAAAATAGGTATTTTCTAGGAATTGAAAAAAAATGTGGGTAGAATGGGTGGGGCAAGATGGCAGAGGATAGGAGAATCGGATTTTGTCTGGTCTCAGGAATTCAGCTGGATAGGTATCAAACCATTTTGAACACCTATGAACTCAACAGGAGATTGAAGAAAAGAATAGGAACAACTCTCTGAACAGAAAAGGGACCACTTTCTGGAAGGTAGGACATGCAGAGAAGTGAATCCGAGGCGATATTCAGGAGGATAGACAGTGGGGGAGGGGGCCTCCGTCAGCTGCTTCTGGCAAGTAATAGAGCATCGGAGCACAAAATGGGAACTTTTAGAAGTCAGCTCTGCTGAGGGACGTCGCTCCAGTGGCTAAGCGGGGGGTAGAACCCTCGTGGGACAGTGTGGTCTCAGGACCCTCGGGGTCACAGAAAGACTGGGGGTTCCTGAGTGCGGCAGAGCTCCCAGGTATCAGAGCGGTGAAGCCGGCTGGAGAGACGGAGCTGAGGTGTGGGCTCTCAGCTTGGGGTTGCCGTAAACTGTGATCAGTGACACAGTAGGGCCACTGCTCCTCCAGCAGCGACCCAACAAGCGGCAGATCTGGGGAGACTCCCCTTCCTCCCCTGGGAGAAGCGGCACGGTAGTGCACCGCAGTGATCTCTGGGTTTGGAGATGCCACACCGAGTCGGGTGCCAGAGATAGAAATGCTCAGTCAGAGGCCGGGTGAGCATAGAGTGTGGCCGGAGACCAGGGAGACGTGAGTGATTGACTGCTTTTCTCTGGGGGCACACTGAGGAGCTGGGGCCCAAGTTCTCGGCTCCTCTGGGGCGGAGATTGGGAGCCGCCATTCTCACTCTCGTCCTCCAAAGCTTGCAGGGAACAAAAGATCCCGAGAGCAAACCCGAGCAGATTACTTAGCCCAGACCACCAAGGGCGGGGCAATTATGCCTCCGACAAAGACACTTGGGAACCACGGAAACAGGCCCCTCTCCCAGAAGATCAGCAAGAACAGCTAGCGAAGACCAAGTTTACCGATCAATGAGAACAGCAGAACTCCACACTAGGGGAATACTGCACATAGAATTCATGGCTTTTTTACCATGATTCTATAGCCTTTCAAAGTTAAAATTTTTTTTAACTGCCTTTTTTTTTGAATTTTTCTTTTTCCCTTTTTCAACCAACATCTTATCAATCCCTTATTTATTTATTTATTTATTTATTTATTTATTTATTTATTTAGATTTTATTTATTTATTTCACAGAGAGAGACACAGTGAGAGAGGGAACAAAAGCAGGGGGAGTGGAAGAGGGAGAAGCAGGCTTCCCGCTGAGCAAGAAGCCTGATGCATCGCTCCATCCCAGGACTCCAGGATCATGACCTGAGCCAAAGGCAGACGCCTATCGACTGAGCCACCCAGGCACCCATCAATCCCTTTTTTAGAAAAACATTTTTATTTTTCAATTTCAGTGTCATATTCTATCCCTTCATGGTACTTACCTTTATTATTGGCATATATATACATATATATAAGTTGTTCTCTTTTTAAAAATTTTGACATACAGTTTCTTCTGTTTTTTTATTATGTTAATCACCATACATTACATCATTAGTTTTCGATGTAGTGTTCCATGATTCATTGTTTGTGCATAACACCCAGTGCTCCACGCATAACATGCCCTCTTTAATACCCATCACCAGGCTAACACATCCCCCCAACCTCCTCCCCTCTAGAACCCTCAGTTTATTTTTCAGAGTCCATCATCTCTCATGTTCGTCTCCCCCTCCAACTTACTACCCTTCATTCTTCCCCTCCTGCTATCTTCTTTTTCTTTTTTCTTAACATATGTTGCATTATTTGTTTCAGAAGTACAGATCTGTGATTCAACAGTCTTGCACAATTCACAGTGCTCACCATAGCACATACCCTCCCCAATGTCTATCACCCAGCCACCCCATCCCTCTCACCCTCTAACCACTCCAGCAACCCTCAGTTTGTTTCCTGAGATTAAGAATTCCTCCTATCAGTGAGGTCATATGATACATGTCTTTCTCTGATTGACTTATTTCACTCAGCATAACACCCTAAAGTTCCATCCATGTTGTTGCAAATGGCAAGATGGGCTGCATACTATTCCATTGTGTATATATACCACCTCTTTATCCATTCATCTGTCGATGGACATCTTGGCTCTTTCCACAGTTTGGCTATTGTGGACATTGCTGCTATAAACACTGGGGTGCACATACCCCTTCAGATCCCTACATTTGTATCTTTGTGGTAAATACCCAGTAGTGCAATTGCTGGATCATATGGTAGCTCTATTTTCAACTGTTTGAGGAACCTCCATACTCTTTTCCAGAGCGGTGGCACCAGCTTGCATTCCCACCAACAGTGTAGGAGGGTTCCCCTTTCTCCACATTCCCGCCAACATCTGTCATTTCCTGACTTGTTAATTTTAGCCATTCTGACTGGTGTGAGGTGGTATCTCATTGAGGTTTTGATTTGGATTTCCCTGATGCCAAGCGATGTTGAACCCTTTTTCATGTGTCTATTGGCCATTTGGATGTCTTCTTTGGAAAAACGTCTGTTCATGTCTTCTGCCCATTTCTTCATTGGATTATTTGTTCTTTGGGTGTTGAGTTTGATAAGTTCTTTATAGATTTTGGATACTAGCCCTTTATCTGATATGTCATTTGCAAATATTTTCTCCCATTCTGTTGGTTATCTTTTGGTTTTGTGGACTGTTTCTTTTGCTGTGCAAAAGCTTTTTATCTTGATGAAATCCCAAGAGTTCATTTTTGCCCTTGCTTCCCTTGCCTTTGGCGATGTTTCTAGGAAGAAGTTGCTGCGGCTGAGGTCGAAGAGGTTGCTGCCCGTGTTCTCCTTTAGGATTTTGATGGACTCCTGTCTCCCATTTAGGTCTTTCAACCATTTGGAGTCTATTTTTGTGTGTGGTGTAAGGAAATGGTCCAGTTTCATTCTTCTGCATGTGGCTGTCCAATTTTCCCAACACCATTTGTTGAAGAGACTGTCTTTTTTCCATTGGACATTCTTTCCTGCTTTGTCAAAGATTAGTTGGCCATAGAGTTGAGGGTCCACTTGTGGGCTCTCGATTCTGTTCCATTGATCTATGTGTCTGTTTTTGTGCCAGTACCATACTGTCTTGATGATGACAGCTTTGTAATAGAGCTGAAGTCCGGAATTGTGATGCCGCCAGCTTTGCTTTCCTTCTTCAACATTCCTCTGGCTATTCGGGGTCTTTTCTGTTTCCTACAAATTTTAGGATTATTTGTTCCATTTCTTTGAAAAAAGTGGGTGGTATTTTGATGGGGATTGCACTGAATGTGTAGATTCCTCTAGGTATCAATGACATCTTCACAATATTTGTTCTTCCAATCCATGAGCATGGAACGTTTTTCCATTTCTTTGTGTCTTCTTCAATTTCTTTCATGATTATTTTATAGTTTTCTGAGTACAGATCCTTTGCCTCTTTGGTTATATTTATTCCTAGGTATCTTATGGTTTTGGGTGCAATTGTAAATGGGATCAACTCCTTGTTTTATCTCTCTTCTGTCTTGTTGTTGGTGCATAGGAATGCCACTGATTTCTGTGCATTGATTTTATATCCTGCTACTTTACTGAATTCCTGTATGAGTTCTAGCAGTTTTGGGGTGGAGTCTTTTGGGTTTTCCACATACAGTATCATATCATCTGCAAAGAGTGAGAGTTTGATTTCCTCTTTGCCGATTTGGATGCTTTTGATTTCTTTTTGTTGTCTGATTGCTGTGGCTAGGACTGCTAATACTATGTTGAATAGCAGTGGTGATTGTGGACATCCCTGCCGCATTCCTGACCTTAGGGGAAAGCTCTCAGCTTTTCCCCATTGAGAATGATATTCACTGTAGTTTTTTCATAGATGGCTTTTATGATATTGAGGTATGTACCCTCTATGCCTGTACTCTGAAGAGTTTTGATCAAGAAAGGATGCTGTACTTTGTCAAATGCTTTTTCTGCATCTCTTGAGAGGATCATATGATTCCTGTTCTTTCTTTTGTTAATGTATTGTATTACATTGATTGATTTGCGGATGTTGGACCAACCTTGCAGCGCAGGGATAAATCCCACTTGGTCGTGGTGAATAATCCTTTTAATGTACTGTTGGATCCTATTGGCTAGTATTTTGGTGAGAATTTTTGCATCCATGTTCATCAAGGATATTGGTCTGTAATTTTCCTTCTTGATGGGGTCTTTGTCTGGTTTGAGATACAGTTTCTTCTAACAGATCAAAATATACCCTAAATCTCTAGTGTATGACTTTGTTCTAGTCTCCTGCCTGATCACATTCTCTCCCCCCGTTTTTTTTCTTTTTCCTTTTTTTTAATCCTCTTCTTTCTTTTCTCAAACAACTTCTTATCAATTCCTTTTATAAAATTTTTTATAATTTTCATCTTTAAAGTCATATTCCATCCCTTCATCATATCAACCCTTATTTTGTACATATATAAGGCTTTCTTTCTTTAAAAATTTGGGAGGCCCTTTCTTCTAACAGACCAAAATACACCCAAAATCTAGTGTGTGGAACTGATCTATGCACCAGCTGGATCATATCTGATCATATTTTGTTTTTTTGTTTTGTTCTGTTTTTGTTTGTTTTTATCTTTATCTTTTTCTTTTTTTTCTGTTTCTTTTTTCTTTCTTTCCCTTTCTTTTCCCCTGGTTTCAGGTCTTTTCTGATTTGTATACAGTATATTTACTGTGGACGTTGTTACCATGTTAGCATTTTGTTCTCTCATTCATCTATTCTCCTCTGGACAAAATGAGAAGATGAAAAAAATCACCTCAACAAAAGGAACAAAAGTTAGTACCGTCTGCCAGGGGCCTACTCAACACTTTAGTTTGATTCCAGACCTAAGAGTTCAGAATCATGATTTTAAAGATACTCCCTGGGTCTGAAAGAAGCATGGAAGTTATTAGAGAAACCCTTTCTGGAGAAATAAAATAACTAAAGTCTAACTAAGTTGAAATCAAAAAGGCTATTAATGAGGTGCAATAAAAAAGGAGGCACTAACTGCTAGGATAAATGAGGCAGAAGAGAGAATCAGCAAAATAGAAGACCAAATGATGGAAAATAAAGAAGCTGAGAAAAAGAGAGATAAACAACTACTGGATCATGAGGGCAGAATTTGAAAGATAAGCGATACCATAAGACAAAACAACATTAGAATAATTGGGATCCCAGAAGAAGAAGAAAGAGAGAGAGGGGCAGAAGGTATATTGGAGCAAATTATAACAGAGAACTTCCCTAATGTGGGGAAGGAAACAGGCATCAAACTCCAGGAGGCACAGAGAACCCCTCTCAAAATCAATAAAAATAGGTCAACACTCTGACATCTAATAGTAAAACTTACGAGTCTCAGAGACAAAGAGAAAATCCTGAAAGCAGCTCAGGAGAAGAGATATGTAATGATAGAAACATTAGATTGGCAACAGACGTATCCACAGAGACCTGGCAAGCCACAAAGGACTGGCATGATATATTCAAAGCACTAAAGAAGAAAAATATGCGGCCAAGAATACTCTATCCTGCTAGGCTGTCATTGAAAATAGAAGGAGAGATAAAAAGGTTCGAGGAAAAACAAAAACAAAAGGAATTTGCAAACATGAAACCAGCCCTACAAGAAATATTGAAAGGGGTCCTCTAAGCAAAGAGAGAGCCTAAAAACAGCATAGATCAGAAAGCAACACAGACAATATACAGTAACAGTCGCCTTACAGGCAATACAACGGCACTAAATTCATATCTTTCAATAGTTACCTTGAATGTAAATGGGCTAAATACCCCAATCAAAAGACACAGGCTATCAGATTGGATTAAAAAACAAGACCCATTGATATGCTGTCTGCAAGGGACTCATTTTAGACCCAGATTGACACTGCAGATTGCAAGTGAGGGGGTGTAAACACTTTTACCATGCTAATGGACACCAAAAGAAAGCTGGGGTGGCAATCTTTATATCAGACAAATTAAATTTTAAACCAAAGACTGTAATAAGAGATGAGGAAGGACACTATATCCTACTTAAAGTGTCTATCCATAAAAGATCTAACAATTTTAAAGATCTATGCCCCTAACATGGGAGCAGCCAATTTTATAAGGCAATTAATAACAAAAGCAAAGAAACACATGGACAACAATACAATAATAGTGGGGGACTTAAACACCCCCCTCACTGAAATAGACAGATGATCTTAGCAAAAGATCAACAAAGAAATAAAGACTTTAAATGACACACTGGACCAAATGGACTTCAGAGACATATTCAGAACATTCCATCCCAAAGCAACAGAATACACATTCTTCTCTAGTGCCCATGAAACATTCTCCAGAATAGATCACATCTTAGGTCACAAATCAGGTCTCAGCTGGTACCAAAAGATTGGGATCATTCCCAATATATTTTCAGACCACAACGCTTTGAAACTAGAACTCAATCACAAGAAGAAAGATGGAAAGAATTCAAATATATGGAGGCTAAAGAGCATCCTAGTAAAGAATGAATGGGTCAACCAGGAAATTAAAGAAGAATTAAAAAAATTCACGGAAACCAATGAAAATGAAAACACAACTGTTCAAAATCTTTGGGATGCAGCAAAGGCAGTCCTGAGAGGAAAGTATATAGCAATACAAGCCTTTCTCAAGAAACAAGAAAGGTCTCAAATACACATCCTAACCCTACACCTAAAGGAGCTATAGAAAAAACAGCAAATAAAGCCTAAACCCAGCAGGAGAAGAGAAATAATCAAGATCAGAGCAGAAATCAATGAAATAGAAACCAAAAGAACAGTAGAACAGATCAACGAAACTAGGAGCTGGTTCTTTGAAAGAACTAACAAGATTGATAAACCCCTAGCCAGACTTATGAAAAAGAAAAGAGAAAGGACCCAAATCAACAAAATCATGAATGAAAGAGGAGAGATCACAACCAACACCAAAGGAATACAAACAATTATAAGAACATATTAGGAGCAACTCTATGAAGCAAATTAGATAACCTGGAAGAAATGGATGCATTTCTAGAGATGTATCAAGTACCAAAACTGAACCAGGAAGAAATAAAAAACCTGAACAGACCTATAACCACTAAGGAAATTGAAGCAGTCATCAAAAATCTCCCAAGAAACAAGAGCCCAGGGCCAGATGGCTTCCCAGGGGAATTCTACCAAACATTTCAAGAAGAATTAATACCTATTCTTCTGAAACTGTTCCAAAAAATAGAAATGAAGGAAAACTTCCAAACCCGTTTTATGAGGCCACCATTACCTTGATCCCAAAACCAGACAAAGACCTCATCAAAAAGGAGAATTATAGACCAATATCCTTGATGAACATGGATGCAAAAATTCTCACCAAAATACTAGCCAATAGGATCGAACAGTACATTAAAAGGATTATTCACCACGACCAATTGGGATTTATCCCTGGGCTGCAAGGTTGGTTCAACATCCGCAAATCAATCAACGTGTTACAGAACAAAAATCATATGATCCTCTCAATAGATGCAGTAAAAGCTTTTGACAAAGTACAGCATCCTTTCTTGATCAGAACTCTTCAGAGTATAAGGATAGAGGGTACACATCTCAATATCATAAAAGCCGTCTATGAAATACCTACAGTGAATATCATTCTCAATGGGGAAAAGCTGAGAACTTTCCCCCTAAAGTCAGGAATGCGGCAGGGATGTCCACTATCACCACTGCTATTCAAGATAGTATTAGAAGTCCTAGCCATAGCAATCAGACAGCAAAAAGAAATCAAAAGCATCCAAATCAGCAACGAAGATGTCAAACTCTCAGTCTTCACAGATGATCGAAAGAGGGTGGAAAACCCAAAAGACTCCACCCCAAAACTGCTAGAACTCATACAGGAATTCAGTCAAGTGGCAGGATATATAATCAATGCACAGAAATCAGTTGCATTCCTATACACCAACAACAAGACAGAAGAGAGAGGTATTAAGGAGTCGATCCCATTTACAATTGCACCCAAAACCATGAGATACCTAGGAATAAATCTAACCAAAGAGGCAAAGGATCTGTACTCAGAAAACTATGAAATACTCGTGAAAGAAATTAAGGAAGACACAAAAGAAATGGAAAAATGTTCCATGCTCCTGTATTGGAAGAACAAATATTGTGACGATGTCAATGCTACCTGGAGCAATCTACACATTCAATGCAATCCCCATCAAAATGCCATCCACTTTTTCCAAAGAAATGGAACAAATAATCCTAAAATTTGTATGGAACCAGAAGAGACCCCGAATAGCCAGAGGAATGTTGAAAAAGAAAAACAAAGCTGTGGCATCACAATTCCAGACTTCAAGCTCTATTACAATGCTGTCATCATCAAGGCAGTATGGTATTGGCACAAAAACAGGCACATCAATCAATGGAACAGAATCGAGAGCCCAGAAAGGGACCCTCAACTCTATGGTCAACTAATCTTTGACAAAGCAGGAAAGAATGCCCAATGGAAAAAAGACAGTCTCTTCAACAAATGGTGTTGGGAAAATTGGACAGCCAGTTGCAGAAGAAAGAAACTGGACCTTTTCTTTACACCACACACAAAAATAGACTCCAAATGGTTGAAAGACCTAAATATGAGACAGGAGTCCATCAAAATCCTAAAGGAGAACATAGGCAGCAACCTTTTCAACCTCAGCCGCAGCAACTTCTTCCTAGAAACATTGCCAAAGCAAGGGAAGCAAGGGCAAAAATGAACTATTGGGACTTAATCAAGATAAAAAGCTTTTGCACAGCAAGGGAAACAGTCCACAAAACCAAAAGACAACTGACAGAATGCGAGAAGATATTTGTAAATGACATATCAGATAAAAGGCTAGTATCCAAAATCTATAAAGAAGTTATCAAACTCAACATCCAAAGAGCAAATAATCCAATGAAGAAATGGGTAGGGGACATGAACAGACATTTTTCCAAAGAAGACATCCAAATGGCCAATAGACACATGAAAAAGGGCTCAACATCGCTTGGCATCAGGGAAATCCAAATCAAAACCTCAATGAGATACCACATCACACCAGTCAGAATGGTTAAAATTAACAGGTCAGGAAACGACAGATGTTGGCGGGGATGCGGAGAAAGGGGAACCCTCCTACACTGTTGGTGGGAATGCAAGCTGTTGCAGTCACTCTGGAAAACAGCACAGAGGTTCTTCAAAAAGTTGAAAATAGAGCTACCATACAATCCAGCAATTGCACTACTGGGTATTTACCCCAAAGATTCAAATGTAGTGATCTGAAGGGGTACGTGCATCCCAATGTTCATAGCAGGAGCATTCACAATAGCCAAACTGTGGAAAGAGCCAAGATGTCCATCGACAGATGGATTGATAAATAAGAAGTGGTATATATATATATATATATATATATATATATATATATATATATATATATATAATGGAATATTATGCAGCCATCAAATGGAATGAGATCTTGCCATTTGCAACGACGTGGATGGAACTGGAGGTTGTTATGGTGAGTGAAATAAGTCAATCAGAGAAAGACATGTATCATATGACCTCACTGATATGAGGGATTCTTAATCTCATGAAACATACTGAGGGTTGCTGGAGTGGGGGTGGGGTCGGCGGGATTGGGAGCCTGGGTGATAGACATTGGGGAGGGTATGTGCTATGGTGAGCACTGTGAATTGTGCAAGACTGTTGAATCACACATGTGTATCTCTGAAAGAATATTGCAATATATGTTAAGAAAAAAAAGAAGAAGAAGATAGCAGGAAGAGAAGAATGAAAGGGGGGAAATCGGAGGGGGCGATGAACCATGAGAGATGATGGACTCTGAAAAACAAACTGAGGTTTCTAGAGAGTAGCGGGTGGGGGGATGGGTTAACCTGGTGATTAAAGAGGGCACATTCTTTGTGGAGCAGTGGGTGTTATACCCAAACAATGAATCATGGAAAACTACAGGAAAAACTAATGATGTAATGTATGATGATTAACAGAATAATAAAAAAAATTTAACGACAAAAAAAAGAAAAAAGAAAAAAAATGAGGGTAAATGTATCAGACTTTTCATTTGGAAATACTCCAGCAGATATTTGAAGCATATTTGTGAAGAGGTGGACCTGGGTGACACAGGATATCCATTTAGGGAGGTTTATAAAAATGTAAGTAATTACAAATAAGATGGTAGCACTTAGAATAGAAAGAAGGAAACCAATTTAAGGGATATTCAAGAGGAGAACAATCAGGGCTTGTTGACTGTCTGGATATAGAAAATTAAGGAAAGGAAATTGTTAATGATGCTTGATTGCTTAGTTAAGTGGGTCCCATCAGCCAGAAAAGTTGTACCAGTCAGAGAAGGTGGGTGCTAACATGATGTGCTAACAAATAAGCTCCAGATCACAGAGGCTGAAAACAACAAATGTCTATTTCTTGTTCAGGCAGTCTGGTACCGGGATTTGTGCCTCCTTAATCACTCAGGGACCCAGATCGAGTGAGGTTGCTATGATGCCACTCTTTCAACATTTCCCTCCATGTACTAAGAGGAACAGAACACGGAGAATAATGCAGCAGCTCCTCAGTCTGTTTGCATGGAAGCAATAGACACATTCATTTGCTCATATCTCTGTAGCATGGCCATACTTTTAATTAGTGAGTGGGGAAATGTGACCTTCCATATACATGGAACAGCAAGAACACTTGATACTGGTGACTATGAGTGTTGCCTACCACCATAAGAAGAACAGGAGAAGCAGAGAGATGGGGTGGTGACCACAGTGACAGGTGGGCTCTTAGAGGCTGGTGGGCAGAATGTGGGGCAGCATGCAAAGGTGAGAAATACCTTGCACATGGTGAACTGGGGGTTCACTTGAGTCAAAATAAATATACAGCATCCAGGTAAGAAGGAAGGTACTGCTATATAGCTCAGGAGAGGAGATCTGGCTGGGGGAGGGGGTGATGGGCAGGGGTTATGATTTCAAGTCATCAGATATTGTGGTACTTAAGGTCATGACAATATCTGGAAACTCACAAGAGGAGTATGTCCAGGGATAAAAGAAGAACAGGAACATGACTTTGGAAAACTCCAATATTTAAGGTCCAGCTAGGCAAAAAAGAGCCAGAAAAAGACCGATGTTTATAATTAATAGCAATATGGAATCTATAAAACGTATATCAAATTAAAAAATAGAGGTATGTACATTTTCATATTTGCTTGGGTAAAAATAAGGACGTAGACCATTATTCTGCCACATGTGATTTCCAGAGAGCATGCTGCACATGGGTATGTATGGTCCCTTGGAAGTAACCTTGAAATAATTCTGTCTGCCAATCAGTCAGCAGCAGAACAGAGCTAAAAAGAATTAAATAACTCACACAGTGAGGGAAGCAATCTTGTTAAGTTGGGTTTCTAAGTGACCCCTGACTGACATACCTCACACTTGGGCAGTCTTTGGCTTTCATGGTGTGGAGGCTGAAATCTAAAGAGCAGCTTGTCTTTTTGGTATAATGATTACAAAAACTACAAGAAAAGTGAACTTTCAAAGTTAGGCTTGAGAGAACCTCCAGAAGTGATCCATGCTGCTATCAAAAGCCACTTACTCTGATGGGCTGAGGGCTAGGCACTGGAAGAGGTCGTATGATCCAGCAGGCAAAGCCAAAAGATCTGTGATTTAAATGAAGATGGAAGTTCTCAGAGCTGGAAAGCCTGGAAGAATTGGGTAATGAGATAAACCTATTATGTTTATGATTCCTAGGTGGAGGCTCTTATTTTGCAGAGGTCATTAATTATGCAACAGGAAAACCTGAAGGATCTTTGGAGGGCCAATCTGAGGCAAAGTACTCTGGGGATCCCACCCACAAGTCCCCCTCTCATGCTGGGGAGATGTTCTTTGGTTTGGTGGGAGAAGCACTGCTATTTTTGTGTATGTGGTTCTAATATGAAAGCAAAGAAGCATGGAGCTGAAGTAAAACACTAGTCAGGAGGCAAGAGAGAGCTGCCTGTGAGTGGTGAGCTTTCACAAAGAGCCTGCGAAGTGGGTGGTTGACAGAGCTGGGTGACACTGTTGACTTTTCACTGTGATCTTTGGCTATTGGTCATCCGTGCTCCATGAAGTTCATGCTGACACAGGGAGTAGGAACTTAGTAGGCAGGCAACAAAGAAGAGATGCCCTGAAACAAGAAGAGAGGGGGATTTTCTTCTGGTCTTCAGAAGGTGTTGGCCTGAGGCAGACAGCAGCAGGAGGGCAACTATTGGCCTGCAACAAAGCCTATGTAGGCAGTAGTGAGATTCATTGTAGATGGAAAATTGAAACTGAAGGTGGAGAAGGCAGGCTTTCCAAGACAGTGCAGATCTTAAGAACAGACTGGTGACTGAGTTCAGTGAAAGAGAAATGAGAGCCACCACCTTGTTTTCTGACTTTGCTCTCCCCAGGTCCTCATGGGTGAGTCTATGATTTGTCGATGTCTATGGGTTAAAATCCTGCCCTGATTTCTTAAAGAAACTCTCCAGAGACAGGGAGTGTAGCAGTAAGCTTGGACATCTTTCTCACATGTTCCTGCTCAACACATACATAGGAACATAGAATAAGGCTGGGGCCGTGGTAGCCCAGTTATGATTGCCAACTTTTCATCTTTCTCTTGGAAATTTGTTGTTGCCAAGAAAATGAGCCATCTGGTATTCCTAGCTATAAATCCAGGGGCTTGGGACCTCCCCTAATTCACTGTGCTTCCCTTTTCTGGACTGCATGGGTCTATATACTGGCTCCCTCTATCTCTCAGGATTGTATAGGTTGTGTTCAAGTAAGAGACTCCCCCTAAATCTTAGAGGTTTAATAAATGTATATTTTTTGTTCTTATTAGAACCTGTTTCCGTTGCTGGGAGCTCTGCTCCTCCATCTTCTTCATTCAGAGATAAATACTACAGAGGCATATACCATCTGGAACATCACTGTCACAGAGACAGAGAGGAAGAGATATGTTAAATGGGGCAGTGGCATTTGTAGGCTTCTTCCTGGAAGTCACACATGTCTCCTCTGTTCATATTTCTTTCCTTGGCCCTAACAGTACCCAAGGCCAGCATAACTTCAAGTCTAGTGGGGCGATAGAACCCTAGCCTGCACTCAGAAGGAGCAGAATGGGAAATGTTGGTGAACACCATAATTATTGTCTCAGCTACTGCTTTAGATTTCAACCATACTTTTTCCCACAGGACAGAAGCTGTGCCCTGACACCTGTTGGGGATTGAGGTTTTTCTTTTTCTTTTTAAAGATTTTATTTATTTACTTGTGTGAGAGAGAGACAGTGCACAAACAGGGGGAAAGGCAGACGGAGAAGCAGACTTCCCACTGAACAGGGAGCCCAAAGCAGGGCTCAATCCCATGACCCTGAGATCATGACCTGAGCTGAAGGTAGATGCTTAACCAACTGAGCCACCCAGGTGCCCCATCTCCTTTATTTTTCTTATTGCCACCTCTGTGCAGGTTAGCTGGAACATGATGAACTGCCTGACAGGAATTGTTTGGATCCTATGTCACTTTGCTCTGCCCAGTATTGATAACCCTTGTGGCTTGGAATTTGCAATAACAAAGTTTTCTGAATTCCTGGCAGAAAACAGTGTCCCTCAAGGGCACAATGCTTGGCTAATTTGGTTATATTTCTGGAGTGAGCCTTTGCATTGAGTTTGTCTGCCTTTTTTAATGAGTCCTGGATTGATTTCCACTTCCCTACTCTTCTCTTCATTTCTTTCTTGCCTAGAATGACATGTAATGCCTTGTGTCCTTGTTATGAATTGACCATAAACAAGTCAGAGAAATACAGGTACAGAATGGGGGTTGGAGGCTAAAGACCTCCAGAGGGACATCCAGAAAAGAGAACAGAACAGGGAAGGATGGTTTAATCAGTACAGAAGAGAAAGTGCCTTTAAGAGGAACTCTTAAAAAAAATCCTTTAGATGATGGATGCCATTTGCATTTGCAGTAATGCCAACAGTTTCTAATCAAAGTCTGAGTAGCCTGTCTACTCACTTGGAGCAGTGGTTCTCAGGGTATGCTCTCTGGACCAAAACTATCAGCATCACCTAAGGACTTGTTGTAAATGCAAATTCCTAGACTCCTCCTCAGACCTGCTGAATCAGGAACTCTGGGGATGAAGTCCAGACATCTGCATTTTAACAAGCTCTCTAGGTGAGTTGCTGCATGTTAAATTTTGAGAATAGGCAAAGGAAGGAAAAGAAACTGAGCCTGGAAGGAAGGTAAAGAAAAGACAAGGAACTCTCACACTTGGGGCTGCAAACTGACCAAGTTTGCAATTTCTCAACCACATCCTCATAAATGAAGGAAAAGATTTTCTACTCACATGATACAGTGGGAAACAGGTTGGAGAAGCATGCCTAGAGAAACCAGATATGGAAGATAAGAGCGAGGAATGCCTTAAGGATACTATC